>NC_090265.1:520395274-520995274 GCF_040414725.1 Anabrus simplex | reverse complement strand
CACTGAGAAAAATGGTAGTTTAGGGGAAGGCCTAAAATTTAATTCTCAAATATTGTTGTTATTAGTAGTCCTATCTTGATGAAAATCGGTATGCAAAGTCAGAAAATAAGTCGCTATAGTCGAGGCTGTAAATTATTTTATTCACGCTAAGTGAAATGGTAGTTTAGGGGAAGGACTAAAATGTAATTCTCAAATATTTCTTATTAGAGGTGTAATCGATGAATGCTACATAACTAAGGTTATATAGTATTAAATTTCCTATTATTCATGTCTTATACATTGTTACCGTACTGGCTATGATCACAAAGATATTCATGAACTTGGATTTTTGTTACTAAGCCCATATCAGCGCCGAGTTACGAGAAAATGGGTAAACAGTATTTAATGAAAATAAGAAACTAGAGTCAGAGAATAAGAAACTACAGTTTACGGCATAAAGTATTTCACAAATCACAGAGTCGAAAGAAAACTAAATGTGTAGGCCTACAATATAGAAAGCTCATAACATTGATCAATAATAACATTACATTGACCATTGTTTGTCGTGCTGAGCTTTGTGTCTTCTGTTGCCCCTCATCTCCGGTAGATAGGGATACTGCTGCGTACAGAGTATTTTTTATTTGATTTACGTCGCACCGACACAGATAGGTTTTATGGCGACGATGGGATATGAAAGGGCTAGGAGTGCCTTAGGCCTTAATTAAGGTACAGACCCAGCATTTGACTGGTGTGAAAGTGGGAAACCACGGAATACCATCTTCAGCGCTACCGACAATGGGGTTCGAATCCACTATCTCTCGGATGCAAGCTCACAGCTGCGCACCGCTAACCACACGGTCAACTCGCCCAGTCGTACAGAGTGTAACAGCCTGCCTGAATATTGACGGGAAGTAGCTGGGGAGTTAGGTAACTTTCTTCTTTAGCATGCCATTCCCCTGGTTTATAAATTTTCTGATACTACTGGTACGTAATACACTGGATCATCATAGCATTCGGGCTATTCAATCCCTACTCTGAGGCAGTGATTAGAATGAACAGTGTGCATATTTAGCGGGATAATGGCAGATGAGTGTTCATGGCAATCTGCGGCCTGGTCATCCCAGCTCTGGAAGTTTGGACTATTAGATTGGCACCGCAATCTAACCGCAGCACGGTTCGTTAAAAGTGATAAAACGTGCGGCTTTCCATTTGATCGAGTATTTTATATGATAGCATTGCTTTTAATCGCTACATTCATACTTACGTTTTTGTAATGACCTATGGAATTTCAGTTAGGAAAACCACAAAGTCAGTCTTTCTGAGAATTCCGTAGCGAAGCACGGGTACATCAGCTAGTTTATATATATAAAGTTGCAATAATACTGCCCTGTGGGGACACCCCGCCTCTTAATCATTACAGGATCAGATAACACTTCACCCACTCTAATTTTCTGGGTTCTATTTTCTAGAAATGTAGCCATTCATTCAACCACTTCAATAGCCCTCATTTTTATCAGTAATCTCCCATGATCTACCTTATTAAAAGCCTTGGATTGGTCAATAGCAATACTGTCCATTTGATCTCTTGAATCTAAGCACAAGCTTCCTGTTTTACCCTGATCAATCAACTCTTATCTGCTGCACAAAAACATTGATTCACACTTTGCAGAGTTCAGTGTCTCTTACCTGATCAGACATGTGAACATTTAGATGAATTATGGATGAATCTGATTTTTTCTCCAAGGTGATTCACATATTGCTGTGGTACAACTGGTAAGCATACAACAAAACTGTCTATATCTCCCAGCAACTCATCTTTCTCGCAGAACTCATTTTCCAGTTTGATGATATGTTGATCAAATTCTTCACTTCCTGCAGCTTCATTAATGTTTTTCTCACATACAGTTCTTTTGATTTTGATTTTGGCCCAGGCTAACTCGATGGCATTGAGTTTACATGTATAAGGAGGCAAGCATAGAACTGTGTGTTCATGCAATCTCAGTAATTCATCAAACCAGTATCGATAAAATTATTTTTAGATCTGGTATGGACAAGCATCAGCCTGTTTGAAGAGCTTCTGTTGATTGTAACTCCTTAAATACTCTCATTCTGCCAACACTTTAAATGTATTTTTTTATGTCGCACAGACACATAAAAGAGTGCTTCACATAAAATAAATGAGCAGTACTTAAGCAGGTAAGTTGAAACACCATCAGGTCCTACAGTTTTCTTTAATTCCAGAGATATCAGTTTGTTGTAAATTTCTGCCTTACTAATGTTTATAACTGATAGATAGACAGAGAAAGGATAATCATATGACATACTACTACTATTCTGATAAGAAGAATAAACAGATGAAAAGTGGTTAGCAAAAAGACTGACAATATTTTCTCCAGGATTTGCTGTAACTTCATTAAGATGTATTGTTGAAGGAATATTATTACATGACCTTTCAGAACTTAGATATTGCCAGAGTTTCTGTGGATTGGAAGTAATACTTCGTTTATAGTTGGAGACATACATTGTATAGCAAGATTTAGATTCAGACTTGCATTCATTTCTTAATTTCGAGAAATGCTAATTATCAGTATTGAGACCTGATATTTTGTATCGCTTGTGTGCTTTCTTCTTTTCAATAATCAGGGTCTTGTGGTGATGATAGGATGGGAAAGGACTAGGACTGGGAAGGAAGTGACCATGATCTTAATTAAGGTACAACCCTTGTCTGAAAATGGAAAACCACAGAAAACCATCTTCAGGGCTTCCAACAATGGGGTTCAAACCCATTATCTCTCAAATGGAAGCTAACAAACTGCTTAGCCTACATGCTCAGTCACATAGTTATTGAATGTAAGATTATTATCAACCTAAGATTCACCAATATAAATGATGTTCCTGTTCTGAGTTCAGCATATTTTCATGTGTTTTAAATAGTTTCCTCACCAATAAACAATATTTGGGGGCCAGACATTATGTTCCTGTTACTGGCATACCTCTTTCACCTGAACCTCATATTGTGTAACGAATTTCTTAGTGTGTGCCTTTTCTCTTTAACTGCTGTCAGTAGCTTAGATGCTGTGGGAAATATAAATTATTTACTGCATTGAATAGAAGTCGTTTATGACATCTCGTGTGATTCTTCTATCAAAGCCATCACAATGGAACTTGTATTCCTCAGATCTAGGTTTCTTTTTACCTGGAGTAAGCTACCCAGTGGACACTCACCAGCACGAAGTCCTCCCTCACGGATAGTTTAAGTCATTCAAACTGATTCTTTGGTGTAATTCGCTGCCCACAAATTACTCTCTTTTACCAAGTATGTGAATTTTCCTTGCTTAACATCCTCACCATGTTGGTATATGTTGTGCCTTATCACTTCTCTAGCTTCACAATGAGTTGTCTTTCCCTTCTTGCTAATGCCAGATATTACAGAGTCTTTACAAAACAGTTCTCACTCAGAAATAAAAAGGGAAATAAAGACAACAGCAGCAACAACAGAAAAGTGGCAAATAACTGAGAAAGAAGTTCAAAATACATGGAGGAATTGAATACAGAGATGGTTGGGTTGCAACTGATAGCATCAAGGGCTGCTACTTGAGGGTAAAAATAAGCTACCTGGATGGTAGCTGCTATGGCACTGATTATATCACAGGCTTGGCTGGTGAAAACTCTGCATATGCATTCTTCTGATCTCCCAACAGTAGTTACTTCATCATCAATAGGTGTTGAGCTTTTGTAAGTAAAGGAGTTGTATCTGAAAGTGATATTGTTCATTCTTTGCTTTTCCATATGAGGGCTTTCATAGTACAATATCCTTATAATGTTGTGGCCAGTATCTTCTAGTTTAGTGGAAGAAAAAAGTCATCTCCTCGAGATTTCATGGTTCAGTATTACCTATACACGGTAGCGGGAGATGACTTGTTTACGGTGTGAATGATATGTTTACCTCAGAAGAATAAGAAACCAAAGAAAAGCAAATATTGAAAAAATGAGATGACTGGTTTTCAAACTCATTGATTCAATCAAATGTATGTATATATTTAAGAAGTTTTTTCATGACCAAAAATAAGCACTGCAGGTTATTCACACATTATACTATCCAGTCAAATTTCTATAAGATTCTATTGCCTTAAATCCAAATTTTAAAAAAAAATTCTGATATCCAAAAAGGACTTTAAAATTATTCTATTCACAGAATAACAGAAAATTTGTTTTAATTTCTACTTGGACTTTCTTTCAGTGTGTTTGGCTTACAACAAGTCCATAGACGACACGACACCTCCCAAGGTGGTGCTGGACATGTCTCGAGGGGGTATACCTTCAGAGGCTGTCAAGTCATTCACAAAACTGTTGGCTCTGCCTACCATCAGTGCATCCTATGGTCAGGAAGGAGATCTCAGGTATGTAATGTTATATGGATAAATCATCTTGAATAGGACTGATCTCTATGGTTTGTCAATTTTTATATATCCATACCTGTTCTAAAACCTAGCGACAACCAAACAGACATTGCAGTTATTATAGTTCTAAACTAAAATATGTTATTTGAGGTTTAAACCTCTTTAGGAGAGTACTCTTAGGGAAAGTGCACCTATGAAGATCAGCTTTTTGCCAGATGATGTGCTGAAAAGGACTAAGGTAAAAGTAAAGGAAACTCTTGTCCTCATTCAAGGTGGTGCAGCTTTTATCAGACACACCCCCGATGGAGGTGAGCTGCATATACCATTCTGCCATTCTTAAATCTCTGGCAACACCGGGAGTTGAAACAAGGATGGCAGCTAATTGCATTAACCATTATGCTATGGAGGCAAACAATAATCAAGGTATTATGGCATATTTTGCAGTTCTTCTTTAATAAATCAATAATAATAAAATGTTGTAATTAATATTTTGAAATGATTTAGTGTTCCAAAATGTTGACAATATTTTCACAGAAAATCCAAAAAATTAATCTTTTGAATAAAAGAACTAGCTAGTGCAGCCATATTGTCTGTTGGTCTTTTTCACTTGAATGGGAACCGATAAGATATTATCAGCTGGTCCTATAAGAGTTAAATCTTACATGTCTTACAGGCTTCATGTATTAATGTTTTACATGGCCTTTAAACTACCTGAACAAGACTTCCCATTCCAAAAATCTCTCTTCAATTGAGCAAGATTTGAACTTGCAGCCACTTTGGAAAGAAGCTAGCAATAATGTCCTTCATTTTAATCTACAGTACAAGAACACCAAAGTTCTTATTGTATATATTTTAGAGTGTATTATTTATAAAAACATTATAATATTACTGTTAGGGTGGTTATACTTGCAATATGTACAAAGCCATGATACTTCCAGGTTTCAAGATAATCTGCCACAATTTTCTTGGAATTTTCTTTAAAGTAGGGGTTCTCAAATTTTTAAACTTGGATTCCAGTGAAACTAAATTAATACTTTGTCATACCTCCAAAAATGTTAGTGGGTTTTCAATGCTAATATTTAAAACAATCTAATACTAAGGATTATATTGCCTTTTATTAGCAACTGATGTATTAATAATAATGGTATGTGGCCTCCAAAGAGGCCTGATGCAGGTCCTTGAGTTGCTCATTGGCAACCTGTGCGTATGTGAAGATGGAGCCCTATCTATAATGAATTTTAATGCTGAAGACAGCACACTACACCCAGCCCCAGAGCCATCAAAATTATTAAATGAAGGTTAAAATCCACGACCTAGCTGGGAATCAACCCCAGGACCCCAGCTAACCATTTAGCCATGCACTATGGAGATGAGCTGCATGTTCTATTTTAACCACTTACCAGACCTCCTGCTATTCTTAAATCTCTGGCAACACCAGAAATTGAACCCAGCCCCCTGCGGATGGTAGCTAATAGTGCTAACCATTATGGTACTAAAGCAACTGAGAATTATACAGTTGTTAAAACAGTATCTTAGTGGAAATGGAACAAACAAGTGTTTGAACAGACTTAATAAATGACAGAAAGCCAGGAAAAAGGATACCAAGTAAGTTGGCTCTGTGGTAAGATCATCTAGCTGAAAGCTGGCTGAGGCTGTACCTTAATTAAGGCAACACTCCTGAGATAAACAGATATTTTTACCTAATGCATGGATTTTCATGAAACTTTGTGGGAATGCCACCTATATAAAAGTAGAAATATCACAAACATTTCTTTCATATACAAGTAATAGTTTTTCCAAAATATGTTTTAAAATTTTTTTGAAATTTTTAATTCCATTTTTTGATGAAATTTAAATGACATGTTAATGAAAATTTGTAATTAGGTAGAAAATACTTCTTTAAAAAGCTCTATGTATAAATTTTTCAGTACATAATTTATATAAGGCTATATCTTCTTTTTCCTACCACTTTTCCCACACCTGTGGGGTCGCAGGTGCAAACTGTATCATACATGTGGATTTGGCCCTGTTTTACGGCCGGATGCCCGTCTTGACGCCAACCCTATATGAAGGGGTGTAATCACTATTGCATGTTATTGTGGTGGTTGGTAGTATAGTGTATTGTCTGAATATGAAGAGGAAGGTGTTGGGATATACACAAACACCTTGTCCCTAAGCCAGAAGAATTAATTAATTTTTTTGCTACTGGCTTTATCTCGCACCGACACATATAGGTCAGAAGAATTAATCAGAAGCGATTAAAATCCCCAACCCAGCCAGGAATTGAACCCGGGACCCTCTGAACCAAAAGGCAGAACGTTGACCATTCAGCTAACGAGTCAGACTTATATAAGGATATATATCGTACTAAAGTTTGTGTATTTTTTATGTTCTAAAATTTTGGACTTCATAATCCCTACTACTTGAAAAAATTCTGCAATCAGAAATTCCATATGCAGGTTTCCTCATATAGCTGTGATACATATACCATACAAATTTTGTTGCGTTTGACAGAATATTATGGGAGAAAAATGGGATTTAAATGTAAAATTACAATTGGTGGGAAAATTAGAGCAAAGTTCAAGTGACATTTTCTTCCTGATTCATTACCTAGAAGTCACCAGGTCTGTATGTTTTCCCTTCCTTTTCTTTTTTTAGCAGCTTTTGTACGAATACTGGTAACTCTGGAAGCTTGTCTCTTCTTTTTCTCTTTCTCCAAGGAACGGAACATGATTCACCTGCATTTTGTTTTTCACAATGCAATTGATTGATTGATTGATTGATTGATTGATTGACTGATTGATTGATTGATTGATTGATTGATTGATTGATTGATTGATTGATTGATTGATTGATTGATTTTAGTATAACCTATTTCCACCAAATAAAACATATTTTCAGCACTTGCAGGTACAGACCACTAGTTTTATATATAATTAGAGTAATATTTTGATACATTATGTCTTAAGAACCTATGGAGTATTAATGACATATTTCTCAGCCGTAAATAGTGAATAAAATGGGCTATCCTATGCTATATAGTCTCTATGAAGTGATCCAGAAAATCTCAACATTGGTTTAAAAAAAGCTGTAACTTATACATTTTAATGTTATATCATTTAAGTGTTTGTAAGAATTAACAAGTTTGCTGCTGATAAGTGAAATAACTGCCTAATTACAGGAACTGTGTTTCCACAGGTACTGGCGAAATCTAGATTCTGAAGCCCAGAAATACCTGATCCAAGTAATGCCCCCTGGTGACATAGCACCTGAAATCGTCCGTAGCCTTGTCAATAACAGAAACATCAGTAATGCTGTCATCATTTTTGACAATTATACCACAGGTAAAAATCTCATAGTATCAAGTGTTTATATACCATAGGAAGCTGAGAAGGAGAATATGAACATAGTGTACATGAATTTTTTTCTAGCTAGCTTTCATTCCATACACTGAAAGGTATGGCAGGCCTCTTAGAAGGTAATGCCTTCTCTCAGGCCAAGAATATCTGTAGAGGAGATATGAGGTGCGGAGAAGGTGAGGAGGTAGGGGTCATGGCCTATAAGAGGAACTGTCCCAGCGTTTACCTTCATGCAAGAGAACAGGAAACCAACGAAAACTATTCCCAGGACAGCCAACAATGGGGGCCAGTCCCTCTGATTCCCAAACGTAGAGCTAGAACCAAAACTAGCTGCTGTTACGCCAAAGCCTAATCTACTCGTTCCATGCAAGGTAGAGACAAAGAAAGTGTGTACAGAGAGAGCTTGAGAAAGGAGAGACATTGGCAAACATGAAAACTGTGAACATGTAATTCAAGTTTATTCCACATTTTAACAAGCTTTGGTAAAATTTCTTCTCATCAACATCAGTTTTTCTCGATTCATCTCTTCTCAGCCTCCAATAAATCTCTACTTCATAGCTTCATTGGAGAGGTGGCCATCCACAATCTAGATGAAGGAAGTGTAGGATAATAAAAAATCAGGATAAAACAGGAAAGGGAGAGAAAATATTATGTGATATTCTTTTAGGTTAGCGAGATTAACAGCAGGGAAACTAAAACACAGTTGATCCAATTTTTCAATGCAGTAATTCTTAACAGATATTTCATGAATACTGTGCTTCACATGTATATGACTTAAGGTTGCCGGCACATTGTGAGTGAACAGTGACCTTTTAGTCATTGGATTGGAGACATTACACCCCCTCCCTACTCCAGATCAACTGTCGGTTGAAGCTAACTTGATCCCTCGTATTCTAAGTTTTCCAATGGTCTAAACACTTCTTAATTCTCTACAGTGTTGTCCATAATTATCATCCTGAATTTCATGAGTAGATGAATGAAGGATGGGCAAAATGAAATGACTGATGATGTTATCATTAAACATTGAATGATCTTGGTGGTCACAAATTCTTAGAGATTACTCTGCTCTCAAAGAAGCTAGTAGCTAATCAGAGCGAGATACTCAGCTGATATGTGAAAATAACACTGAGTTAGCTGGAGATCTTCTAGTTTCTCAACAAATTGCAGGAAAATGTCCTTGTAATGGTCTGTGTTCATCGTATCCGAGAAGAAGAATGGAGCCACTATGAAGAATGGAACCACATTTCTTAAATTCCATTTTTAACACCTTTGTTTTCTGTACTGTAGACTTAGAATTGCCAAAGTTGCGGAACATGTTTTCAGATGTTTCTGAGCTGTAATCGATATATATAAAATTACTTGTACTGACTGACTGACTGACTGACTGACTGACTGACTGACTGACTGACTGATTCATCATCGCCGAGCCAAAACTACTGGACATAAAGAAATGAAATTTTGGGGATACATTCATATTAAGATGTAGGTGCTCGCTAAAAGAGGATTTTTGGATATTCCGTCACTCAGGGGGTGAAAAGGGGGGTGAAATTTTAAACTGAGTGTATCTATATCTCAAAACTTTAAAAGTTTACAGATGTAAAAATTGGTATTTAGAATCTTCTTTAAAAATAAGGAAACATGTATTTTTTTGTTTTCAGAAAATCCCAATAGGAGGGGTGAAAAAGGGTTAAAAATGGGTTAAATGCCTTTAATCAGGATACCGGTACTTATATCTCAGAAACTGAAAATATTACAGACCTGAAAATTGGTAATTTTGATTTTTTTTTTTAAAGTAAAGAAACACTTTTTTTTGTTTTTGGAAAATCCAACTAATGGGAGGGTGAAAAGGGGGGTGAGTTTTTAAAATGAGTGCATGTATATCTCAAAACTTTGAAAGTTTACAGATGTAAAAATTGGTATTTAGAATCTTCATTAAAAATAAAGAAATACATATTTTTTGTTTTCGGAAAATCCCAATAGGAGGGGTGAAAAGTGGTGAAAAAGGTGTTGAATGCCTTTAAAATGATGATATATATATCTCAGGAACTGAAGATATTAAAGACCTGAAAATTGGCGTTTGGGGTCTCCCTTAAAAATAAAGGAACACGTATTTTTTGTTTTTGGAAATCCAATTAATTGGGGGGGGGGTGCAAAGGGGATGAATTTTTAAAATGAGTGTATTTATAATCTCCTTTAAAAATAAAGAGACCCGTATTTTTGTTTTCGGAAAATCCCAATAGGAAGGGTGGAAAAGGGTGAAAATGGGTTGAGTGCCTTTAATGAGGCTACTTATATTTCAGAACCTGAAGATATTACAGACCAGAAAATTGGTATTTGGGATCTACTTTAAAAATAAACAGGTATTTTTTCGTTTTTGGGAAATCCAGATAAGGGGGGAGATGAAAAAAAGGGGGGGGATTTTTAAAATGTGTGTGTCTCTACATCTTAAAACTTTAAAAGTTTACAGATGTAAAAATTGGTATTTAGAATCTCCTTTAAAAATAAAGCAACATGTATTTTTTTGTTTTCAGAAAATCTCAATAGGAGGGGTGAAAAAGGGGTTGAATGCCTTTAGTGAGGATATTTATATCTCAAGAACTGAGGATATTACAGACCTGAAAATTGGTATTTGGGATCTCCTTTAAAAATAAGGAAACTTTTCTAATTTTTTTTGCTTTTGGAAAATACAAGTACTGGGGGTTGAAAAGGGGGTGGATTTTTAAAATGAGTGTATCTATATCTCAAAACTTTAAAAGTTTGCACATGTAAAAATTGATATTTAGAATCTCCTTTAAAAATTTGTTTTGTTTTTTCTGTAAATCCCAATAAGAGGGTTGTAAAAGGGTGAATCGTGGGTTGAATGCCTTTAATGAGGATACATATATCTCAGAAACTGAAGATATTACAGAACTGAACATTTGTATGTGGGATCTCCTTTAAAAATAAAGAAACAGGTATTTTTTTGTTTTGGAAAATCCAATTAATGACGGTTAAACAGGAGTGACAAATTGGGGTGAAATTTTTGAAAGAATATATCTACAGAATATCTGAGAAATGTAAAATGTTACAGACATAAAAAGTGGTATTTGGAATCTCCTGTAAATGTAAAGAAACATAGGTGATTTGTTTTTGGAAACTCCTCTTAAGGGGAACTAAAAAGGGGGTGAAATTTTAAAATGAGAATTTATATATATTTCAAAAAAACTTATCATGTTACAGAAGTGAAAAATGGTATTTTTTAATCTCTATTAAAAATAAAGAAATGTGTATTTTTAGTTTTCATAAATACCACTTGTTTGGATGGCGGTAGGGGGGGGGGGGTAATAGTGACTGAAAATGGTGTTGAATTCTTTTAATTAGGCTACTGATATCTCAAAAATGAAGATGTTACAGATGTGAAATTTGATATTTGGAATCTGCTTTAAAAGTAAAGGAACACGTATTCTCAGAAAATCCAATGAGGGGGGGAGAGACACATGAAAGAATTGAAAAATTAATTGACTTAATTGTATGAGAATACTTACATCTAATAAAAACTGAAGTTGTTGCAGACGTGAAAATTGGTATTCGGATCTCTATTTAAAAAAAAAAGAAAAACCCGTTTTGGGGGAGAAATCATCTTGGGGGGGCAGAAGTGAAATGGAGTTGAATTTCTTTCATGTGCATGTGTGGTGCACGCATGCAAGACTTGTCATTACAACTACACTGTATACATGCCGAAATCCAAGACTAAAATATATTCTTCTATATTACAATTGATTTCATATACTGGCTCTATTTTTATTAATAAGACGATGTCCAAGTGGCTATACTGTTAAGATTTGATATTTTTTCTTCTAGTCTCTAGTGTATGGCGCTGAAGACTTCGAGTGTCAAGTATTAAAACTAACACCCCTTACCTACGCTAGGTGGCCTGTCAATGTAAATTGCTGTTGGGGGAGGGGTACAGCTCTGCCTCAGAAGCTTCAAGTGCATGCGTCACCCAAGTGACCTTAAATTTTGCTGGTTTGTCAGTTTCCATTCTTGCATGTGTTTTTATTGTGAGAAAATATCTCAGTAGCTATGTTTATGTTGGAAACAACCTTGAAAATGCTCTCCCTAGAAGAATCTTCTGTAGATCAGTTGAAGTGGAGTTGGTATAATAATAATTTAATGTGACTATTTCTAGCCAGATGCAGCCCTTATAAGGCAGACCCTCCAATGAGGGTGGACAGTATCTGACATGTGTAGGTAACTGTGTATTATTGTGGTGGAGGATAGTGTTATGTATGGTGTGTGAGCTGTGTGTATGGTATGTTGGGGACAGCACAAACACCCAGTCCCCGAGCTAAAGGAATTAACCATTTAAGGTTAAAATCTCTGACCTGGATGGGAATCGAACCCGGGGCCTTCTGTACTGAAGAGCACTGCACTGACCAGACAGCCAAGGAGCCGGACAATGGAGTTGGTGAAACCTCAGTTAGCAGTTGGAGCAACACAAACAAGTTTGCCTTGCAATACCAGAGAGAAAGCCTTGCAAATGAATTAAAAGGATGAAGAAATTTCCCATGGCTCTGCGATGCCACTCTTGAAGAAAAAACACGAGTATTATCTGGAAGATGTCCTAGAAATCGGGGTCAGAAAAAGCAGGTGTGTGTTTTGTGAAAAGTATGTCTGCCATGACCATTTCAGTACAGTGTGTGAAGAATACTTCAACCAGAAAACTGAAAAAGTGAGTAAAACAGACTAAACTTCAGTGTTCAAATTGTAATGAAGTGTGATTGATTTTCATAGTTCTAGTTTTTGCGACTGCATGAACTCGAGCATTGTTATGGGCGATATTTGTCTGCCTTAAAGTTATACAGAATATCTAGTTTCTGTATGGCAATACTAGCAGTAATTTCAATTGTATTTCCTTCATTTATAGGGTCCTTGTTCAGAAACAAGATGAAAAGAACATAATTTTATTTTTATGTTCTGATAAATTTTTATGAAAGAATGGGGTAATACTTTACTCCACGCAAGCACTGGCATGACAAAACTCTGCATGAGAACTGAAGGGTTAAGTGTTGCTCCTTTTCATGTTCCTATCTTTCTCATTGTTTACTTGTTTGTTCCTTCCATTACTTAACTTATTGGCTAGGTAACTAAATTTAAGGATAAACTATCTCAAAACACTACTGGTATGATATTTTCCATGAAAAATTCATTTAATACCTATACCTATAATACCTGTACTGTATATCCTTCCCCAGTCAAATTGATGGTGATCGTCGTGTATGACATCAGGGGTGTCATTGTTTGTCACTTTGTTCCACATGGCAGAACAGTGACCGCACAGTACTACAGGGACCTCCTGGTGTGACAGATATGACGTGGTGTTCAGGAGATACGTCTGGATCTTTTGGACAGTGCAATGCAATGTAGCATGCTTAATAATGTTCAAAATTTCTTGCAATACCCAAAAAGTCCATAAATTATAGAGAAAAAGTCGTCACTCAGTATCTCGCTAAATACACTTGGTTATTTCAGTTTACATTCAGAATATTAAACTTCTCCTGAACTTCTTTACATCCTCCACCTTCACCAATAAATGGAATGTTCTGAACCACATTGGTCACATTCATCCATTGTCATGTGCCATTGGATGTTGGTATGTCAATAGTAGGTTTATTTACAGCTTCTGTTCCACTCTTGGCATCATCTTCATAGATACTGCTGCTACTTTTACTCTGATATGAACATATATTCTCATTATCATCCATAGTAACACTACGACTAACCATTAGGCAGTCTTTGATTTGTTTTAGTTCCCTCAGGAAATTAGCACAACTACCCATCAAGTTCATGCAAAGGCTTTGCCACCTGTCAGAATGCAGACTAGTGGACGTGTACAATTATGTGCAGACTAATGGGCATTGATGGAAATACGAGGATTGGGGCAAAAGTCATGGCAACTATTTTTTTTCTTGTAGATATGTGAACGGATCACAAACGTATATGTGTTGTGCGGAAGTTCTGCAGGCATAATGTATATGCAGAACAACAGATGGTTCTGTGATAGCTGGTAATAGCGCAGTGAGGGCTATGAAATCAGTCAGTTGGTGAGTGTCGTGCGAGATGGAAGTAACCCGTGTTGAGCAGCGCGCTTACATCAAAATAGCCGTTCTCCAAGGGAGAAATGTGATGGAATGTCAGTGAATTAGTGAAAGCCCTTGGGAATAATGCCCTACCATACCATACAGTAGCACGGTGGGTAGGAAAGTTTCAGCAAGGACGTGTGTCAACCAGTGATGAGCAATGTTCAGGATGACCTGTCAGTGTGCGGACTGATGTAGCACATGCCACCATTGAGAAGCTCCTGGATGAAGACAGACGATGGACGCTACTGGAGTTAGAAAGGGCAAGTGGCATCGAGAAACGCACCGTCTACAGGATATTGCGTAATGAGCAGCAACTATGTAAAATCGCATCACGGTGGGTAATGCATGCACTGACGGAAGTTCAAAGGTGGGTGCACTATGCAATATGCTCCGACCACCTTGCACACTGGCAACAGGACGGCAATCAATTCTTGTCGCGAATGATCGGCATCGATGAATTTTGGGCCAGGGCATACGAACCAGAACTGAAACGTCAGTTCTTGGAGTGGTGACATGCTGGATCACCAAGGAGGCAGAAGGTCCGTCAGAATCCTTCCGCAGTCAAATTGATGGTGATCGTTGTGTATGACGTCAGGGATGTCATTGTTTGTCACTTTGTTCCACATGGCAGAACAGTGACCCCACAGTACTACAGGGACCTCCTGGTGTGACAGATATGACGTGGTGTTCGGGAGAAACGTCTGGATCTTGTGGACAGTGCAATAATCCTGCATGACAATGCAAAACCACATAAAGCAAAGTCTGTAGGGCAGCTACTGCGACGTTGGGGATGGAAAGAATTGGAGCACCCACCGTACTGTTCCGACATTTCGCCCTGTGACTTTGATCTCATTCAAAAGATTTTTTTTTTTTTTGCTAGGGGCTTTACGTCGCACCGACACAGATAGGTCTTATGGCGACGATGGGATAGGAAAGGCCTAGGAGTTGGAAGGAAGCGGCCATGGCCTTAATTAAGGTACAGCCCCAGCATTTTCCTGGTGTGAAAATGGGAAACCACAGAAAACCATCTTCAGGGCTGCCGATAGTGGGATTTGAACCTACTATCTCCCGGATGCAAGCTCACAGCCGCGCGCCTCTACGCGCACAGCCAACTCGCCCGGTATTCAAAAGATTAAGGAACCACTACGTGGCAGGCGGTTTGCAACACAAGAGGACATTGCCAATGCTGTGCACCAACAGGTGACCCGATTCACACATGGTGCAGCAAATGCTAGGCAGATGGTATTCAGCGCCTCCCACATCATTGGCAGCGTGTGGTGTCAGTAGCAGGGGACTACTTTGAGGGTCTTTAGGCCCAGGTTTGTCATGTCAACTTTATGTGTACTGTGTTGTCATTCTTTTGCTCCGGGAAAGCCATATTGCCCTGTATACTAGCGTAATAAATTAGTGTATTACGACATTTCAGTGCTATTCATTGTTCACACATGTAGTTAACACCTTGTCCTTTTGTCTGTATATGTCATATTTTCCAACCGGACTGGTATCTTCAAGGAAAAAAGTAGTTGCCATGACTTTTGCCCCAACCCTCGTATTTAGTTAATTTTCCGGGTTGAACCATGTTGCTGTTTTCTGTACATTACGTAAAGTTTGCTGACGTTTCGAATACATTGCAGTATTCTTTGTCAAGGTGACTGAAATACCCCTACTCGATCCGAGGTAATCAGTCTCCCAGGCAGCAATCACACTACAAAGAGTAGTTCCTGACCTCGGTCTATATATCCTAACCTTTCTGGTTGACGTAAGTCCCCTGGCTGTCTCGTGAAAATTCTGGAAGGTATGTGTCACAGCCGGGTAGTGAGGCTTGTCTGCACCATTATGTAATAGGAGGTTCAACCTGCATGTTTATATTGTGATCTGTATGTCTTAAACTATGTATGATAGGCATCCAAGAATTACTGATTTGATATCCTTCTTCTAAATTCATATTGTTCGGATGTTTCTTGATTTCAATAGCCTTGCGGATTCTCCTTTCCAGATTCCAAGGGATAGCTGCTAGGATCTTGGACTTGTCAAATGATATTCCGTGTCTTGTTTCGTAGGAATGTTTGGCTACCGCTGAAATATCTGTGTTTTGATTCTTGGTGTGATGGATATGTTCTTTTAGGCAGGTGGAGATCAGATGTTTTGTTTCACCAACATGCACTTTCTGCAGCTACATTCAATGTGGTATACTCCAGGAGCCTGTAGTTATGTTGTATCTTTTACTGGTAATAGATAACAGGCTAGCTTCCAGTGTGGTTTATAGATGGTTTTTATGTTGCATTTCTCCAGTATCTTGCCAATCCTGTCTGTATGATTTTAATGTATAGAAATATTGCTGTTTTCTCCTGAGGAGAAAACAATGGGAAACAAGAACTGACCTGCCAGAAAACACTATTTAATGTTTCAGTAAACTCCTCCCACTTTCTAGTGGTAATTTGAACCATTTAAAGACCAAAACTTAATGATAAAAGACTTTGCAAGTTCCACTTAGGACTTGAATAATTATGGATATATGGCACAATCAAAGTAAGCCATTGGGTAAGTTATCTCCTTGGAGTACATTCGACCGATTATATTTAGCTGTCTTCGGCAACTGACTCTCAGGACTTGAGACTTGACATCGTGCACCATTTATCAATATTATGGTTAGAGAAGCAATTATCTATGCTTCTATAATGTATGTGATTTGAATTATGTCTCTTCATTGAGAATGTTGGCAGTTTTCAAAGCAAGAAATTCAGAACACATCAGGACACCCAAGCATTAAACAGAATTTCCATTTGCCAGTTATTTACCAGATACTGGGCATCATTCTCCACTCACTCCTAAGGGATACAGGCTTAACACCCCAGAACAGGCCTCGCCATACAGGCCCCTCAGGTACATACACTACATATGCACTCCTGCCTTGTGCAATGCGGGTACAGAGGTGTTATGTTGAGGGGAAAAGAGGAGGGAGAGGTTAGCAATCTGGCCCCATGACAGACTTGTCAACCAGTCTGTTTTCAAAGATTTTGAAGTGCTCAAGACTGACTTGAAATGATTAAAATTCTCTTGCTTTTTGCTGAGAATGTTTCCCATCACTAGTCTGTCTGTTAGGTCATCAGCCCAGAGGCTGGTTGGATCCTCAAATAGCACCACCAAAGGTTATGCAGTTATAAGGAGACCCCAAAAACCAATGGCAGCAACAAAATGAGGCATACTAGGCAAGGTGAGGAGTGAGGTAGTTTGCCATTGCTTTCCTCACTGGGTCAGAAAGTACTATTGTAGCACGACTGACCCTACGAGCAGCACCTTTCATAACACTCAGATGCACTACTCATGCTCTGAAGGTCATTACTCAGCACTACCCATACCCCAGCAACTTCCACATTGTCACAGCCATGGATGTTGACTGGGACTTTGGTGCAAGCTACACTTTGCTCTGGCCTTTGCCAAGAGATGCATGCAAAAGTACTGCATCCATCAAGAAATGACAGCAGGCAGTCCCATCACTTACAGCTAGATAAATCTGCAGTGCAACACCTAACTCAAGGACAAATTTGTACAATCCTAAAATGTGTACAAATTTAAAAATCACTTCCTTAACAGCAATGTCCTTGACTGCTTAAGGGAAGAATGTTTGGCTATTTCTAGGTGTGCATTGGCATCATTAACCATCAACGGTTACGTGGGGGAGGAGGGACACATCCAAAATGACACGTGTGCAAATTGTTTTCTAAAGACAAGGGATGGTTTTTAATTGTACAAAGGTTAGGGCATAAGTCCTGGCAATGATTGTTTCTTCCTGCACGAATGCAATGTCTACCAGACAAATGGAAATATACTGATGGGAGTGGAGAGCATGAGGTGCCGTGGAATGCTGAGTATGTTTACCAGGTTTAGCAAGGAAACTGTCAGCCATGAAATACTTGTGCTACGTAATGTTTAGTCTCTGAGTACAGTAACTATGGTAAACCCTCAGAATGCTGGGCTGAGTGGCTCAGATGGTTTAGGCGCCGGCCTTCTGATCCCAACTTGGTAGGTTCGATCCTGGCTCAGTCCGGTGGTATTTGAAGGTGCTCAAATACGTCAGCCTCATGTCGGTAGATTTACTGGCACATAAAAGAATTCCTGCAGGACTAAATTCTGGCACCTCGTTGTCTCCAAAAACCTTAAAAGTAGTTAGTGGGACGTAAAGCAAATAACATTACGAAACCCATAACAAGTTACCAATGATGGGGGATAGGTCAGGTACCTGTCACCTCACCATGTGTGAATTTTGCAACCTCATGTTTCACAGTACTGGTAATGTCTTCTCATGTCCCACACTTACACAAGGGTTGTTTCACTTTGGGGATGACGTCAAAATGGCACGGAGACAGGTCCAGGGACTATGGCGTGTGTTCCAGTACTTTCCACTCCTGGAGCTGAAGTTCCCTCTGTTCAGTCTCTACTGCATGCAGTCTGGCGTTGTCATGGTGAAGGATGATACTGTTTCAGCTTGTAGCTCAAGTAGTGTCCATCTTGTGTCCATGTCCATGCGCTCAGTAATTACTGCACATGACACATCAGTCTGGACACTAACAGGTCTTCCGTACCAATTGCTACTTGTTTTATGTCCGTGCTCAAATTCTTGCAATAATTTGGTATGGAAGGGTATTCTTCCCCACAGCTTCCACAAGCTCTCTATGGCATTGCGATCACAGTGAACAGGCAATTCAATGTACACATTCTATTTTTGCATCATCACATCCATTCTGCATGGAGCCTGACCCACTCCTGCGGTCCCATCGTCCTGTGCTTGGTGCCTGTCCAAAGCACCGTCATCTCATGCTATCGTAGGTTATGATCTTCATTTCCGTGTTGACGTTTAAGTAATAAGGTAGAGTTTGAGGGATGTTCCACCATTCAACACATTGTAAAATACATTAAATTATAAGAAGACCAGTTTCGATTCCCTTGGAGTCGTCATCAGTTCCGGTTGAAAATAAATTCAGGGGGAATCTGATAACAATCATCATAATAAGAAAATTTAAAGGTGATAGCCTGGAAAAACATCAATGGGTTGCAAGACATAACTTTGAAATGCAACGCGTACATGGCAAGCAGCACTTGGAACTTAATATGTTCCTAGTTCTGGTCTAAACTGTCCTGTGTTCATGGAACATGTAACATTGGAAACACATGCACTGTTGAACACGAGACATGGACACTTATGAAACCTTAGCTCCCTAAGAGCGTTCCTGGACTTGACAGTTCTGTTTCTATCTTAAAAAACTGAATAAAATACACACACCTTGAAACAAATGTACAAAGACATGGTTCTGGTCTAGACTGTCGCGCGTTCACAGACACGGAAATACTGGAATTTCTTGCACTGGTTGAAAGCACACTTACAATATGAAACAATTGGTATTTCAAGTATGTTCCTCGGCTTAACAGTCTTGCCTCCAACTGATTAAACTAGATGAAACATATATAAATGTACAAAGACAAACCACTTGGCATCTGCAAGAGAGTCGAAACCGGTCTTCTTATAATTGAATGTATTTTACAATGTGTTGAATGGTGGAACATCCCTCAAACTCTATCTTATTTCATGCTGTGTCCGTGTACTATGAGTGTCATGCTTTCCAGGACATATGACCATTGTAAGGTAGCACCGTTCAAATGTGATGAAAGGAATAGTTGCCATGACTTATGACTCAACCCTCATATTTTTTTAATCGTCACTACCAGTCTATGTCTGACTTGTTTCTTCGAAATGAAAATTGTTGGCTCATTTCTATTGACAATGCTGTCTAAGTGATCTTGGCAAACTGCTGCATGATTTTATCTAATTTAGCTCATAGTAGAATACAAATACATTTTTAAGAAACAAGAAGGGACACATGATACAAACATGTTCCTTTCTTACATCCCAGTGATTTTGGTTAAAACTGGCAAGATTTTAAAGCATTACAATGTCAAGACCAGCTTTATAACTACGAAGAATATCCCACAAGTTACACTCAGCTGTGGATTTTTGGGATCCTCTCTCTATTGCACATGTATACAGGGTCTCTCTCTTATAAAACCAGGCTGAGCGTACGGTGTTTGTATTCTGCCCTACTGCAGCTGCCCCAGCCCAAGTTACGTCATGCGCGGCCACCTGCTTTAAGCGTGTAGACAAACTTATATGAAATCTTTCGTTATAAAAGTTTCTGGAAGTGTCATCCTCCATAATGAGGGACTTCATAAACACCATTAGGATTTTCTGCACACCAATAGTGAGAGTTATGACTGTTCACATGACCATTAAGATGAAATCAGGCCTCATCCGAAAAGAACACAAGTTGTTGGTCGAATAAATGATAATTCAGTGATACAAGATACCACTTACAATATCTTACTCTTGTGGCTGGATTAGCAGGGCCCGTGTAAACCTGTACAGTTTGATATGTAACAGCTTTGTAGCTCTGTGTGCAGAAGAAACCGAAATCCCTACTTGTTGTGCTAATTTTGTGAGTGATTTATGTGGTGACCATTCAAGATTTGCACTATTGCCATTTAGCTTTTCCTCTGTTAAAACTGTTCATGTGTGCGCATGTTGTTTATTGAGCACTGAGTCAGTAGATTCAAGTGTATTTACAGTTATGGGAATCTGTGCTCATTAAGGTGGCACTTCACCAGGAAATTGCTGAACAAATGCATCGCATCCCCATCCAGCCGATTCATACTTAAAATAACTTTTACATTTAAAATAATACGGTGTTGTAATGATAACTGTCTCACCATGTTAACAGCTGACATTCGGACTGGCTGTTGATCCTAGTTTGAACATGTGCGTGCTCCTTGCAAGGTCGGGCACCACCCGTACTGCTGCTTAGGTCTTGGAGAGTAGAAACACCACTGGGCGGTCTGTTTGTGCAGGGAGGTTTATATCAGTACCACCAAATGCACCATTAACACTAGGGTGAAGGAATATAAGCATCAGTGCCGTTTCATCCACCCTAAAAAATCTACAGTAGTGGAGCACACAATCTCTTTCCTCGAATATGAGGTGAAATTTGAGGAGACCACAATTCTGGCTATCATCTTGCCTCTACCAAGAAGCTGAAGAGACAGTGGAGCATGACAACTATTTCAACAGACAAGAAGAGAGCCTGCAAATTAGCAGAGTTTGGAGACCGTTAATCACTGCCTGATGACAGACACACTGCACAGGCAGAGAAGAAAATCAACGGTGGTACCAACCTGTACCAACCAATCAATATACCAGTTATCAAAATCATTGAAACACCTATAACACTGAAAGACTCCATTAGGAATCTTGGAATAATTTTTGATAAGTATTTAAGTTGGTCAGAGCATGTAACAAAAATTTGTCAACATGTATTCAGTTTATTACACTCACTGTACAAAATGAGGAACTTTCTAGTTTCAAAACCAGGAAATTGCTCATTTAAGGACTAATACTACCAATATTTGATTGTGGTAATGTAGTCTACAATAATACAAGTTGTTCACTTGGTTCTAAATTTCAACAGGTGTGTAATGCCTGAATTTGATTCATTCTAAATGTTCCACTCCATTCCCACATCAGCCCATTCTTCCATCAGCTGTCCTGGTTAAGATTATGTGATAAGACACAAGTACCATGCTGTTTCTCTTCTGCAAAAAATACTGCAAACAGGTAAACCACATTACCCCAGAAATGATTTCAGCTACCTCTCCCAACTCAGGTACAGCACCCTCAAGGTCATCAATACTGGTACGATCCCTGCTGTCCATCCCCACTCATCCCAGCAGTACATATAACAACTTATTTGTACCGGGGACCATACGTTCCTAGAATTCTATCCCGGCTGAAATTGGAGATGTAAGTAACTTAAAGCTATTCAGAAGAATGTGCTGGAAATTTTACCTACATTGAGATGAATTACTCTAAGAAGCAACCTCAAATGTTAGAGTATTAAATAAATAAAATGTAGAAGTAAGGTTAGTTTCATTATAGCTTAAATTTTTTGACATTTAGTTTTAATAATAGTAAATACTGTGTATTCATTTCATAATTTTCAAATTATTTTTATGATACTTTAAATTTTATTTAAATTACATGTTTTGTTTACATTAAATTTACTTTTAGTTATAATGCTCTCTATATTATGTTTATGGAGGTGTAAAATTATATGGTTTGGCATAAGAGCATGCTTCATAGCCTGAGCCCCGCCATGTAAATAAACCTGTGTCATTTCTTCTTGACAATAGCTACTGCAGCGTAGCTATCTACCCAGCCTAATATCCTGAAAAACAATCAAAGCTTGTCGATTGACATTAGCCGCAAAAGCCTGAACCAGTATAATTCAATTTTTATTTTTATTCTCTGTTTACATATCACTTATTCCAGTTCCTTTTCTAATTTCTTGTTTCTATGAAAAAATGTTTTCCCTGTTCAGCATCAACAGAGAATGCTTTCAATGTTGTGTATTCCAGTGATGGATCACAAGTACAAGTCACTCCTGCAGAATGTCCCTACTCGGCATGTCATTAACCAGATAGCACCAACAGAAGACAAACTGAGAGAACAGCTGCTGCGCTATGAGAAGCTGGAAGTGTTCAGTTATTTCATTGTGGGAACCATCAACACCATCACCAGGGTGCTCAATATGGGCAGCGAACTTGGCTACCTTGGGGAGAAATATGCCTGGTATACCATTACCTTGGTGAGTTTCATCTTTTTCAAGAGAAAATGGTAAAATTACCAGAAACAAGTATTCTATATTAAGACTGTATAAGCATCCATATTGACTATATTCTTATTATAGGAAGCTAAGAAATATGAGGAGCCAATACTTTTTGTGAGAATTTATTAAATAGTGATCAGTTTATCACATAATATTTATTTGCTTCTTCCGTGAAACATTTGTTTAAAAAAAATTAATATCATTACATTTTCCATGACATTATTATTAACATTGTTGGTCATATTGGACCACTTGAGTCATTCCACACTCACTCTTTGAAGTTTGTACTGTTTGGTTCCTGTTATCTGCCCATTACTTTTTAGTTCATTCCGATTGTAACTTTGTCAGTTCATCTGAATGCTATAGCCCGTCTATGTGTCATTTCTCCAGACAATCTGTGAGTCTTATGAAGGGTGTTAATTTTATTTTTGTTCTCTGCATCTGCTAAATTGAGTCCAACTGCTTTGGGATCTTGCTGAACTTTGCGGTTCTTTTGTCCTCCTGTCTTCTTTACAAGATTTCTCATCACTAGTTGTAAAATCCAGTTTCCTGCCAGTTACAATATGTGAAATAATATGAGATACTTTCTTTCTTCATTGTGTTGGTGATTGGATCAATCTCTTGATAGACAGTTTCATTAGGAAGGATTCTCCAGACTCCTTCAATCTGGTATTTTTTATTTATGTAAGTTCTGATGATTCTTCTTTTAATTTTGAGGAGCTGATCAGTTAGTTTTTAATTCTGTATTTATCCATGTTACTTTCTTATTTAAGTTGTGAGTGATGATTTCTCAAAGATGTTTAAATTGTAGAACTATGTTAAATTTTTTATCATATGAAAACTTTATTTATGCTCAGGGGCTTCATGGGCATGATCTCAGTTTCCTCTAAGGATATGTGTAACCTATTTTTAGGGTGAATTTTTGGAGACTGGTGACCTGGGCACAAATTTCTTCCAAGTGAAGTGCTAAGAGAGCTAAGTCACCCACAAATCCCAAGCAGTTTGTTGTTATTGAAGGTTTTGCTCCAATATTTGAATTTAGGTGGGTTTTCTTTTTATCAGAGTTTCATTATGTAATCGAGAGCCATATTGAAAAGCTGTACAGATAATCCATCATCCATAATCTTGTCTGAGACTAGTTTTTATTGTAAAATATTTTGTCACTTCTCCCTTAATGTTACCTTAGAATTTGTGTTGGCTAAAGTTAGTTTCATGATTGTTATTAATTTGAGATGAAGACTTTATGATCTGAGGATTTTTAAAAGTGTGGGTCTATAATGACTATCACATGCTTTTTTGAAATCTATGAATGAGATAAAAAGCTGTTTATTTCTGTACTTGTTATTAGTTTCAGGCTGAGAATATGGTCTCAGCAACTTCTGTATGGGCAAAATCCTCCTTGGTATTCTCCAAGTTGTGGTTCCAGAGTGTTCTTGATCCTGTTCTAAATTATGCGAGAGAAAATTCTATATGTACAATCCAGAAGTGCTATTCCTCTGTAATTATCTGGGTTGGTTTTATCTCCTTTCTTAAGTAATGGATGGATTATTCCTGTGGTCTAATGCCCTGGAATTTTCTTTGTGTTCCACTCTTTTACTGGATGTTAATGGACTACAAAGACTACAAGGAAGTGAAGAGAACAGCAGGATTGAGAGGAGAATGGTTGCAGCAACAAGTGTGGTTAATGGAGATTTATGATCACAGGTCTTCACCACATGCCTTGTAATTATTTAGTTCTTTAATTGCGAGTTCCACTGTGCTGATGGTTAGAGGATCTATTAGATCAGGGATGGTTAAAATGGGTGAGTCAGTGTTTACTTGAAATGTTTCTAGTGGGTCAATGCAATTTAGAAGTTTGTTGAATATCTTTGCAAGGACCTCTGCATTTTCTTGGTTAGGTTAACTTTCCTGATTGATCTCTCAGCATTAATGTTGGGGGTTCATATATTTTAAGATATCTGCTGAAAGTTTTGTAATAATCATGCAATTGTTTTTTCTTGGGAAATTTTCTATCATTTCTAGTGTGTTTTTTAGATGTTTGGGCTTGATGTCTTCTCACTATTGCCTGGTTGCATTCTTCATTCCACCATCCATGTTTCTTCCTGGGATTCATTGGAGTTGACTCTTCGGCTATCGATTTTAATTTGATTGTCAATTCTTCAGGTGACTTGGTCTTGATAGATCCTTTCCCTGTTTTCTTGCAGTACTGTAACTGTTCGCCTCACCTAGCTTCACACTTGAGGAGACAAAAGTTAATAGCTGGGGACACATCAATATAAATATGAACTATATGTGGCTTGCCTGCAAATTGCCATGCAAATGGAATATCAATTATCGTTCCATGGTTTCCCATTTCTCTATGCTTTGACTGGGCGCCAGCTTTACTGTTTTAAACAAAACTGTACAGCAAAATTTATATTGAATAGCATAGAGACTTATACTTAAATCACAGGGATGGGATTTTAAATAATTAACCATTAAGTAACACTTTGAGAAAGAAAATTAACACAATATGAAATAAAGTTTATTACCAAAAAAATTAGATGAATAAGAAAAGTTCCTTTAAGCATGGAGAGAATTTAGAATTTATGTTACTAAAATTTACTGTTGCTTGCTATATCTAACTGTGGCTCACCAATTGGAGCTTCCGTTGAGGTCATCTGTATTCCGTGGTTACTCATTCCCCTTTTCTCGTTGTAAAATTGGCTCCATGGACATCCTTCCTTCCTTCTGCGATTTTGGTTTGGGCTATCTGGACTAGCACTCCCTAATTGCCTAGTCTTTAAATTAGACATTGGCCCTATGCTTGTGAAAATTGATCACCTTTGATCGTAGGAGGAGAAAATTCAGTGTTATGAATTTTTCCATGTTATCAGAAACCTCAATCCAAGTAAGCTGTTCTGCCGATACAATACAGATTTGTACCAAGCACCATAGACTTGAATTAACATAGTTCTTCATCCAGAATAATATAGAATATATTACAAGCCGTATACTTGTTCCCTCTAAACCTGATCCGACAGCATGACAGCAGCTATCTACTGTATCTCTAAGCGACAACTCGCTGTCCCGAAAAAATTTAATTGTGTCTGAGGATTGCTCAGTGTGGGATAATAAAATAAATAGGGAAAATACAAAAATATAAAAATATCAAAGTTAACTTATCAAACACGCAAAATCACACCATACGCAATGTAATCATAACTTACAGGCCTAACAACGACAACTACGGAAAGGATTGTGGAATGTGAAGGAGCCCTATTGAGGTCCGCGGGAAGGTATGACGTTATAGGGAAGAAAAGGTTCACAATAATCACCCTTTGGCTCAAATATATTAACTTAAAATTAACAAAAGATACAAAATCAAATAAACCAAAATAAAGACTTAATCAAGATATCTAGGTAAATATGTAAAACACGACGTTTAAAATAGTTAATTGCAGAATTACAGTAAGTTGCCAGTAACAAGATGCAGGGGACTGTCTGTCGAAAACACAGTCATTCAGAAAAGTGAAAGCGGTGAATACAGGGATCTAGAGCAAACTCCGACAATGTTCAATTTAAAGCATTGAAATTTACATTAAACAAGAAAATACCGAAACACTAGAAGGAATTAAATAAAATAAAACATAATAGGAAAAGCTAGGGACCCTTGGAAGGGTAGCCCTCAAGCACAAGCACTCACGAGGACGGTCGGATGGCAAAGACGCAGACAACATGCATCACACACACGAAGCCAGCAGAAGGCCAGAAATGGACAGATCACAAGTAACCAATAGGACACCAAATTTCTCTAAAGTCCAGTTTTCGCCAATTGGAAACACCGTTATTCTGACAAATCCAATTGCGTAACCATATATGGCCAGTTCCTGAACTGCTGATGCGAGTAGAATTGCATCACCTACTTCCTCCATGTGCCAGTACCTGTTGGTTCAAAAATTATGTACTGAACACGTTTTACTCAGACAGTATAAAACAAATATTTCTTCAAAGTCCAGAATGTCTTTTCTTCACCCTTTTTTAAATTAATTTAAATGATACACAACCCTCTTCCAAATTCATTAAAACACAACTACATGAAATTTAAATACAAAGATCACTTTAAAAATAATTCTTATAATGTAAATTATTTCTTGATCTGTTCATAAAAATATAATGGTAAAACAACATATTAAGAAATTCTATAATCAATGATTTTCAAAAGTTCATGAGTCTCAAATTCTATTTTTGAGGTTTCTTAAAATAAAAGGTAAATACACAATGCTTATTTCCAGTTTCTGTCCCACCACAGGTGACAATAAGAAAGAAATTCATGCACCTCTGGACTAACCAATTTTCTTTAAAATAATCCCTGTTCATAAGAAGCCAGCTTCTGATGCAATTATGGCAATATGCAGGGCTACTGAAACCCAGAATGCTAACAAAAACCTTTATAGCGTCATCCGGTTGAAGTGCTCTAAGGACATATGTCTCAAAACTACAAGACAGACTTGGCTATTGCAAAAGCTGTATCTCTTCTATACCAGGGGTATTAGAAAGAGAAATCCCGGACTCCAATGAAGAATCTTTCTTGAGTTAGGTCACATTTGAGTACAAGGTAGAAGCAGCAATGAATTAAGCAAAGTGTGAGGTACAGTCTGAAGGTAGAAAAAGGAAGAAGATATGCAACCAAAGTGACCAAAATGCAACCTAAGGATCTCCTTTTGACCGAAGAAGGAAAAACATAGGGTGCTGGTGACTTGGTATGTTCAGAAGAATTTTACGCTAAAACAAACTATATTTTATTTTTGATCATGTTTTGCCCAAAGTTTGTTTTTCAAACATTCATGTACAACCTTTTTGTAGTAAATATTGACTAAATTTGATTACATTTTTACAGCACATGCAAAGTCATTAAAAATATAACCGTGTTTCAATTTTAGTTTATTACCTCTCTGAAATATTTATGATTATTTTCTATCATCAAAAAATTGAAAATTTAATTGGGTGAAAGTGTACACTTTTGTGAAGTTTATTTTATAAACCAAAATAAATACACAGTTTTCTTGTCTTGTTCATTCAGAGTACACTGTCAATTAAATATTATTAACATTTGACACTGAATTATTTCACAGCTGTTGATGCCCAGTTTTGCGTCTACACTGTGAGCCTCCAGAGTAAACCACAGTCGCTGTCGCAAGTGTTCACACTTACTTTCCGCTATTATCTTTATAACCTATTTGATTTAAATATGTAATCCTTTATTGCCTCTTTCTATGGTAGTTGGAAGTGCAGTGTATTGAATGTAAATTAAGAGAAGTTCATTAAGACTAACACAAATTCTGAGTTGCTGAGCAGGAGAAATTAACCATTTGCAGTTAAAATCTTCAACCTGGATGGGAATCAAATTTGGGGCCCTCAAACTGAAAGCCAGTATGCTGACCATTCTGCTAAGATCTTAGATAATAATAATAATAATAATAATAATAATAATAATAATAATAATAATAATAATAATAATAATAATAATAATAATAATAATAATAATAATAATAAAAATAAATTACTTCATCTTCAGAAATATATTTTATTTACCTTGGTTATGATCACATAGGAAAATTTTAAGACATCTTTTCATCTACTTACTTGTCAGGGCACTAGCTACAACCTTCTGACATCTATGAAGGGACATAAACATTATTATTGATATAAGTATTTGTATTTTGTAGGAGTCTGAGCCTGTAAATCCAAGCAGCGAAGCACTGTTTCTACATGCCAAGCCTGCAAACCCAAAATCTCCTGAAATACGTGCTAAGCTAGAGAAGTATGGTGTGACAGCAAAACCTACAATAGTGGCTGCCTTCTACTTTGACCTTATGGTGCGCGGCATTGTGGCAGTTAAGTAAGTGCTATATCTATAAATTAGGACTATATATTCAAATAGTTAAGTCTTTTGCATTGAGAAGGGTCAAACAAGTGTAAGAATTTAAATCAATATAAATTAACTCATGTTTGTGTATGTCCTATGTTCCATATCTTCTAGCACATGTATACACACGTTATCTTTTTATTTCTCCTTAGTTTCTGTTTTTGTCCAGCTTTATCCTTATCCTACTCATATCACATCAAGACTGTAGATATCTGAAGAATGATTCCATTATTATGGGTGGATAGAGGGTCTTTCATATAAACTAAGACCAAATGCACTGTGTTTGTACTCTGCGCTATGGCAGCTGGCTCAACCAAACTTACGGCCGCCCAGCTTTAAGCATGTATACAACTTTATATGAAATCTTACCTTATAAAGGATGCTGGAAGTGTTGTCCTTCCTGTGTTATACAAGCATTGTGTCTGGTTACCACATTCTGGCTGACACGAGTGAGTTCTGATACTGTAATATTACGCTTAAAGTAAATACAAAATTTTAATATTCCACCTTCTCAATACTAAAAAATCATGTGATGTTTTTACAAAAACATTACAATGACATTAAAAGGTACTAGTTTCGGTCCACTGTGGACCATCATCAGCCTAGCCAAATTACAACAGTAAAAGACATAGTGATAAAAATAGTATGGAGAAATGAGAGGATCTAGAAGGATGGGTTGGTGGTGGAATGACAGATAAAAGTGAAAAAACCGTATTTGCAAATAATGATAAAAGTAACAGAAGTGTTCACAATGACAAGTAAAATCTTGTGAAGTCACGTAAAAACTCTTGATGAGATAGTCAGGTTGGCAGTTGCTCCTCTGTTGCACGATTGACAAATATAACTACGTATATGCTTCTAGACTTACGTCATTCCTCCCCTCCGTATTCACCTACCCCTTTCCTGCCGCGCCACGCTCACTCCGTAAGTTCCATTCAATCCAGCAAGTTTGTTCCACGCAGCGCAAGGTGAGTCATCGTTTATATTTTCCGGTGCCTCGCTTGTTCTCTATCCGATTACCGCGTTAATACTATCTTCTTTCCCCAGGTTCATTGGGGTCCCGATTGAACTGAGACTTCTGTTCAACACAGAAAGCCTTTAATTCCACCATAGAACAGGTTCAACTTTGTCAATTTTAATCTGGTGCTAGTCTCATTGGACAATTCTTCCCTCTACGCAAAAGTGGAACTCACATCTACAACTTTCTTTTGTCCTGAATGAGTAAATTTATAAAACCTAGTTGCCAGCGTTTCGTCCTCATGTGCTAGGTTGGCCTCATCAGTTGGTACCTAGCACACCTACAAAGATGCTGGCTAGTGCATACCAGGAATGAGTTAGCTGGAAAATTTATAATGTCCAATAACTGACCATTTATATTGGTATTACATACCACTTAGTCGAGCAGCTTGTCTTCTTCTTTCTCCCAATTCTTCACAGCCCAAACTTTGCAACATTTTTGTAACGCTACTCTTTTGTTGAAAATCACCCAGAACAAATCGAGCTGCTTTTCTTTGGATTTTTTCCAGTTCTTGAATCAAGTAATCCTGGTGAGGGTCCCATACACTGGAACCATACTCTAGTTGGGGTCTTACCAGAGACTTATATGCCCTCTCCTTTACATCCTTACTACAACCCCTAAACACCCTCACAACCATGTGCAGAGATCTGTACCCTTTATTTACAATCCCATTTATGTGATTACCCCAATGAAGATCTTTCCTTATATTAACACCTGGATACTTACAATGATTCCCAAAGGGAACTTTCACCCCATCAATGCAGTAATTAAAACTGAGAGGACTTTTCCTATTTGTGCAACTCACAACCTTACTTTTAACCCACTTTATCATCATACCATTGCGTACTGTCCATCTCACAACATTATCGAGGTCATGTTGCAGTTGCACACAATCTTGTAACTTATTTATTACTCTATACAGAATAACAACATCCGCAAAAAGCCTTACCTATGATTCCACTTCTTTACTCATATCATTTATATATATATAAGAAAACATAAAGGTTCAATAATACTGCATTGAGGAATTCCCCTCTTAGTCTCAACAAATTTATAACAGAATTTCGGAACAAGCTTTACTGCTGACAACACAAATTTTCATTTTGGGAAAAAAATTCTGTGTATGTACACCTAAAGGCAGAAAATCCAACCTTGATTAAGTCTAATTCTTATGTGCATGTTGTTCACAATTCATGTAAAGCCGGAATGAATTCTATGTCGATTGATATTGAAATGTTTATAATTAAAGTATTCAATTACTTTTGAAATTCAGCAAAAAGAGTTCCACACTTAAAAGAATTCTTTCAGTTTCTTGATATTGAATACACTCATTTGTTCAGACATGTGCCAACAAGATGGCTTTGTATAAAGCCTGCTATTGAAAGACTGCTGAGAAACCTCCCAGCGATAGTATCTTATTTTTCAAGTGCTGATGACTGTCCAGTATTCATTAAGAAATATTTGTTAGTTTCCTCAGAATCATATTCTGGTAAGCAAACACTTCTAGTAGAATTGTATCTATATTTTTTGTTACATTTAGCAGATGTTTTCAATAAGTCAGTTCTTAGTTTTGAAAAGAGTGATCTTACAGTCTGTGAGGTATATACTGTTATGAGAAATTTGAAAATGCAACTGGATCAGAGAATAGGGGAATCATTTTTTGTTTTTGTTTTTTGTTTAGAAAGTGACTTGCACATTAAATAAATTGAACGATATGCTTACTGGGGAAGTTAAGGTCTGTGAAAATGATTTTATACATGTCTATGAGGTTTGTGTTAATTATCTATGTAAATGGTTTGATCTTAGTGATGATTCTAATGTTTTCTCACTGATGAATTGTATAACTCTAGGAAACTCACCTCAGTTCAGCAAGATTTTAAAGTTAGTGGAGGCACTAGGTTTTCAGGAAAAGCTGAATATTGATGACATGCGAACGACAGGAAGCATGACCAACAAATGGCAAATAATATGGGAAGGACAGCTGATTCAGAAAATGATGGAACCAACCAGAGGGAAAAATATCCTGGATGTGGTGCTGATAAAACCAGATGAGCTCTATAGGGAAACTGAAGTAATAGATGGTATTAGTGATCATGAAGCTGTTTTTGTGATAGTTAAAAATAAATGTGATAGAAAGGAAGATCTTAAAAGTAAGACTATTAGGCAGTACCATATGGCTGATAAAGCAGGCATGAGGCAGTTTCTAAAAAGTAACTATGATCGGTGGAAAACGGTAAATAAAAATCTAAACAGACTCTGGGATGGGTTTAAAGAAATTGTTGAGGAATGCAAAAACAAGTTTGTACCTTTAAGGGTGGTAAGGAATGGTAAAGGCCCACCTTATTATAATAGAGAAATAAAGAGACTAAGAAGGAGGTGCAGACTGGAAAGAAATAGAGTTAGAAATGGCTGTGGAAGTAAGGAGAAATTGAAGGAACTTACTAGAAAATTGAATCTAGCAAAGAAGGCAGCTAAGGATAACATGATGGCAAGCATAATTGGCTGTCATACAAATTTTAGTGAAAAATGGAAGGGTATGCATAGGTATTTTAAGGCAGAAACATGTTCCAAGAATGACATTCCAGGAATAATTAATGAACAAGGGGAGTGTGTTTGTGAGGATCTTCAAAAGGCAGAAGTATTCAGGCAGCAGTATGTAAAGATTGTTGGTTACAAGGATAATGTCAAGATAGAGGAGGAGACTAAGGCCAAAGAAGTAATAAAATTTACGTATGATAAAAATGACATTTACAATAAGATACAAAAGTTGAAAACTATAAAAGCGACTGGAATTGATCAGATTTCTGGAGATATACTAAAGACAATGGGTTGGGATATAATACCATATCTGAAGTACTTATTTGATTATTGTTTGGTCGGAGGAGCTATACCAGATGAATGGAGAGTTGCTATTGTAGGCCCTGTGTATAAAGGAAAGGGTGATAGACATAAAGCTGAAAATTACAGGCCAGTAAGTTTGACATGCATTGTATGTAAGCTTTGGGAAGGCATTCTTTCTGATTATATTAGACATGTTTGTGAAATTAATAACTAGTTCGATAGAAGGCAATTCGGTTTTAGGAAAGGTTATTCCACTGAAGCTCAACTTGTAGGATTTCAGCAAGATATAGCAGATATCTTGGATTCTGGAGGTCAAATGGACTGTATCACGATTGACCTGTCTAAAGCATTTGATAGGGTGGATCATGGGAGACTACTGGCAAAAATGAGTGCGATTGGACTAGACAAAAGAGTGACTGAATGGGTTGCTATATTTCTAGAAAATAGATCTCAGAGAATTAGAGTAGGTGAAGCTTTATCTGACCCTGTAATAATTAAGAGGGGAATTCCTCAAGGCAGTATTATCGGACCTTTATGTTTTCTTATATATATAAATGATATGAGTAAAGGAGTGGAATTGGAGGTAAGGCTTTTTGCGGATGATTTTATTCTCTATAGAGTGATAAATAAGTTACAAGATTGTGAGCAACTGCAACATGACCTCGAAAAGTTTGTGGGATGGACAGCAGGCAATGGTATGTTGATAAACGGGGTTAAAAGTCAGGTTGTGAGTTTCACAAATAGGAAAAGTCCTCTCAGTTTTAATTACTGCATTGACGGGGTGAAACTTCCTTTTGGGGATCATTGTAAGTATCTAGGTGTTAATATAAGGAAAGATCTTCATTGGGGTAATCACATAAATGGGATTGTAAATAAAGGGTACAGATCTCTGCACATGGTTATGAGGGTGTTTAGGGGTTGTAGTAAGGATGTAAAGGAGAGGGCATATAAGTCTCTGGTAAGACCCCAACTAGAGTATGGTTCCAGTGTATGGGACCCTCACCAGGATTACCTGGTTCAAGAACCAGAAAAAATCCAAAGAAAAGCAGCTCGATTTGTTCTGGGTGATTTCCGACAAAAGAGTAGCGTTACAAAAATGTTGCAAAGTTTGGGTTGGGAAGAATTGAGAGAAAGAAGAAGAGCTGCTTGACTAAGAGGTATGTTCCGAGCTGTCAGCAGAGAAATGGCGTGGAATGACATTAGTAGACGAATAAGTTTGAGTGGCATTTATAAAAGTAGGAAAGATCACAATATGAAGATAAAGTTGGAATTCAAGAGGACAAACTTTATAGGAAGGGGAGTTAGGGATTGGAATAACTTAACAAGGTAGACGTTCAATAAATTTCCATTTTCTTTGAAATCATTTAGGAAAAGGCTAGGAAAGCAACAGATAGGGAATCTGCCACCCAGGCGACTGCCCTAAATCAATATTGATTGATTGATTGACATGTGTTCAGAAGTTGTAGAAATAATCAGTTTGTTTCTGGTGGGAGTGGTGCTGGTGGAAAGCTAAAACTAACTCTCCTAAGTAAAACAATACCAGATAGGTGGGTATATATCACCGGTTTAATTGGCCGAGAAAAACTGAAGAACATTTTGATGGTACTTCAGTTTGTCTTTGGTATATTTCCATCGAATGCATATACTGAAATAGTATTTTCAGGAATTGCAATAAAATGGAGAGATGACAGAAATAGATGCTCAGTAGATTTAATAAAAAATGAACTTCTTGTGTACTTCAACTATGATGAGAATTGTACGGAATTTCTCAAGAAAGTTTTGTTGAATAAGAAACTGTTACAAATTGCTTCTTCATATGACAAGTACTTGTGAAATGTTCATTTCAATGAAAAGACTAACGCATTATTAGTTTTTAATAAATTAAGTACCTACATATTTCACGCTGATGCTGTTATATTATTACTGGTATTTATTTGTTAATATAACCCTGGTCTCTTCTCTTAATCATGGCTATGGAGCCTTAATTTATTGCTATATGCCAAGGAAATGGAAGTGTTCCTTATTTGCTATCTGGAATCGAGCGACTGTTCCTTATTGGCCATCTGGAAATCTGGCAACCCTACACACAGCAGCAGTGGTAACACTTCACAACATGTCAGAGGTCATGGCTGTACACAAGATGTTTTAATTTCAGAAACACACTCCTGGCAATGCCAATTCTGTTGCAACAGCGGGAGCAGCGGCAATAATGTGAGCACCGAAATTAAAATGCCTAAAAGTAAAAATACAGCATGTCATTGACCTGGTTAGGTCAACGAACTGAACTGGCCAGCTGGAATTGTGCCAAAGACAAAGCAATGGTTTTTTCATCACCTTGCATTCTATGCTGGAGTGGACAGGACACAGGACTTCATTTAGCTAAGTTCCAGATTTTCAAGTTCATAATTATTTAAACAGAAATAAACATAAATGTTTATAATTTTCGAAATATTTGAGTGTGATTTGATAGAATCTGTTGATGTTGCTTCAAGAATGAAACATGTCATTCTATTTTTTTGTTTTGCTATTTGCTTTTCGTCGCACCGACACAGATAGGTCTTACGGCGATGATGGGATAGGAAAGGCCTAGGAGTGGGAAGGAAGCAGCCGTGGTCTTAATTAAGGTACAGCCCCAGCATTTGCCTGGTGTGAAAATGGGAAACCACGGAAAACCATCTTCAGGGCTGCCGACAGTGGGATTCGAACCCACTATCTCCTGGATGCAAGCTCATAGCCCCGCGCCCCTAACCGCATGTTGTTTCTTTTACAAGTATAATACTGATACCCTGTATCTTCTTGCAGGTAGTTTATAAATTTATCACTCAAAAATTAGTTTCGGCAGACTGAAAAACCTAAAAGTTATAAAATTATAAATTTTCAGCAAGTATCATGGTGTCATCCACATAGTGGATCTGAGATCTGAATTCCTTCATCAACTTCATCAAAGGCAATTCAAAAAATGGTTTCACAGTGTATGGTACTGTAAGTTATAAAGGATTGGAGGGAAGATACAACCTTGCCTCACACCTTTCAGTATCATGATCTCTTCAGGAATGTGGTTCTCAATTTTGACATGAGCTGTTGGGTTCCAAAGCTTTTGATGTTCACATCTTTACTGTCAAGCAGTGTTTCAGCTGATGTAGGTATCATGTTTAATTTTGTCAAAAGCTTTCTCAGAATCATTGAAGCAAGCAAAGAAGTTTGTTGTTGGTCAAGACAATTTTGAACTAAAACTTGGATAGACACTAGGGCGTCTCTAGCATCAAGACCATTTCTAAATCCAATCTGAGTAATACAGCAGCACCGTTAACACTCCACAACATGCCAGTTTTAATTTCTACATCTGTGTTAGCTGGCATCCCACATACTTGAATTGTGACAACATGAGATAAGAGTGTTGTTGATTTTCTGCTTGCCGATTAGCATGAACATTTTTTTGTAATGTTTATATTAAGAAACATCTCCTTGCTTTCTTCATTGCTGTTCAAAAGGAAGAGTGTACAATTCTTGAAAACACTTTCAGAGACTCACTTGACTTGTCAGCCTGTAATCACTACATTGTTTAGAATTCAGTTTACCGGGCGAGTTGGCCGTGCGCGTAGAGGCGCGCGGCTGTGAGCTTGCATCCGGGAGATAGTAGGTTCGAATCCCACTATCGGCAGCCCTGAAGATGGTTTTCCGTGGTTTCCCATTTTCACACCAGGCAAATGCTGGGGCTGTACCTTAATTAAGGCCACGGCCGCTTCCTTCCAACTCCTAGGCCTTTCCTATCCCATCGTCGCCATAAGACCTATCTGTGTCGGTGCGACGTAAAGCCCCTAGCAAAAAAAAAAAAAAAAAAAAAAAAGAATTCAGTTTCTTTGGGAGGCTGACAAAGGTGAATTCCAGCCATCTGCAGGGATGTTTCCCGTGTTGTCCGTTGTATTTTCTTAGTGTCCTTGCCTCTTCTCTGTGTGCTCAATCTGCCTACAGCTGCCTGTCATTGTGTTTACATATGGATTCCTATCCTCCTCCTGATGAATGTTGCATACATGACAACGTGAGCAGCAAACATCCTTGAAGGAGGTGGGAGATTATCAGTGGTGAACTTCTGCTTAGGTCCCCAATGTTGGAGGGGGCTCCAGCCATGGGATGAAATTTTACATGTTGAGGACACAGGATACAGAAAATAATGTCCATTTTTCTGGATGAGATAGAAAATAGTTCACTTGACTTAATTTAGAAATAGATATATTCATAGAACATTACAATATGTCAAAATGTAATCTTATAGTTATAATTATAAATGTAAAAATTATAGTGAGTAAAGTAAAGTTGATACTTGTCTATTTAATTTCTAAGTCTGCTAGTCTATTTTCTAAAGATAAAGTACATTAAATAAATAAAAGTTTCTTGTTTACCAAATTACAAAAATTAATTAGGCCTACTCTATTACCGTAACTGCCTAGGGAACCCTGGGTCTATGTCTTGCCCTAGGAGATGAAATGAAATGTCGTATGGCTTTTAGTGCCGGGATATCCCAGGACGGGTTGGGCTCTCCAGGTGCAGATCTTTTTATTTGACTCCCGTAGGCGACCTGTGCATCATGATGAGGATGAAATGATGATGAAGACAACACATACACCCAGCCCCCGTGCCATTGGAATTAACCAATTAAGGTTAAAATTCCCGACCTGGCCGGGAATCGAACCCGGGACCCTCTGAACCGAAGGCCAGTACGCTGACCGTTCAGCCAACGAGTCGGACCCCTAGGAGATCATTATGATTCATGATGAATGAGAATGTTTAAATTACCTAATAGAGACCAGATATCATCTCATTGTTCACTAAGAATGCACACAATAAGGAACTTGGATCCAATGAGACTTTCTTTGGCTGCAAGCCACTCAACACTTCTTCCCTTGTCTATCTCACTCAGTTCATCCTAAATTCAAGGGTAACTCAACCTTCAGTTTCACAATACTGTCATAAACATTAAAACTGGCTCTTTTATTGTTGGTTTACTATATCTGTAGAGGAACTTCAAAGAAAATGTTACATGTTGAGGACACAAGAGACAGAAAATAATGTCCATTTCACCTTTCAAAGAAATGAGAAGGTAACATATGGGTGTGAAAATATCTATTACAGAGAAAGTGAGGAAGGAGGATAGAAACATACACAAAGTATGTGTTCCTATCCTTCATAGTGTTTCTTTACTTCTGAGATCCTGCAGTGTCCTGGTCTGGTGGAGAGTTTTTATAATTCATACCACTTTATCACCAATTAAAATATCTGCTTTGATGTATCAGAATTGGGATTCATATTCTAAAACTGCAGGTTCAATCACAATTGTAACGGTCAATTTTTGGTGCTCCATGCTTTGTGGAGAAGAAAGGGGAAAAAATTGTTGCAAGTTTCCAAAATTGAGTTTTTACCATTTTCCTTACAGAGGAAAAAAAGTGAACATGCAAAACTAACATTTCCATCTCAGGATTCTGAAATTCAGAAAGAAAATGATTTAATATTACTTGTAGAATGAAACAATGAATTAATGTCAATAAAAGACAGAAAATAATTATGTCTGATCCAAGTCTTCTTTTTCAGCTGTGCTATAAAATTTACTTTGGCAAGAAGAGGCCCCATTTTCTTTTCCACATCACATTTTTTGTTTGTATGTTAAAGATCTTTAGTGGTGCACTCAGCATCATGGAAGTGCCATACCTACTAAAAGACTGCAAAGAGACAAAAATCAGAGAGAAATATATGAATGAGAAAGATATTGTAAAACTGAAAATAAATTTGAAATTTTGACTCTTGTTATTATGCAGAGAATGGAAGAAAACAGGTATAATTACATACTATCAACTGTGGTGACTCATCCACTTTCCAGGGTTTATTAAATATTCTGACATAAAAATAACAGTGAATTTAGATGAAGTGTATGATGTCTCCGTTTTCTCACATGAACAAACTGAGAGAAATTTGTTGCACACTATTAGCTGGAGTAAAGATAAATAAATAGTGGCCGAATCTTCCCCAGATTTGGGGAGGGGTAACTTGGGCCAATGTAAGTTTAATATGGAAGAGAAAGTTATTCTTGTATATAGGTTACTTCAGGCACTTAAGTTAGTAAGAAATGATTAACGGTACAAAAATAATGTAACAAAATGCAATTCTTAAGCAGGAAAGTTTTAATTAGCGGTAAGCATGAGTAGAGGGAAGTAAAAGGTTATCAGGTGTAAAAAATCAGTGTTTGGAGTATTAAAGGTTTTGTACATTCCAGTGTCACATTCATCATTTCATTAGCAAGGAGGAAGAATGAAATAAATTTGATGATAGAATTTTAAAATTTATTTTACATGTTCATATGCTTCAATTTAAATCACCAAATGTCTACTTTTAATAACATTCACTTACAAAAATATTGAATTACTGGTATTAAAACATGTTTTATTGAAATCAGTTTTTCAAATCAAATCAAATCAAAATCTCTTTATTTGCAAATGAGATGTCTACCTCGGTGGCAAATGGTACACTAAAATTCATTATTGTCAAGCACTAAATATTAAATTAACAAGGGAAGAAAATTTTCCTATAATACAATATTATACAATTTATGCTAACAATTTTTTTCTATTAACACACTGCTCATCCTTAATAAATTTATATTGTTTACAAAATTCTACTTGTAATATCTCCTGTACTACTTACAAATATAGTCAACTGATATACAGTATGTGGAATTACTTCAAATGATACTGTACAACTGGTATAAGAATGAAATTTGCATTGCATTTATTTACTTTTTTTTTCTTTACCCATTCTGGAAACTAAGTAGCATAACGACCTGCTGCGTCTTAACCAGAGCCCCTTTTGCCACCACTTTTCACTTAAATATGCCCATTGAATATGTTAAACAAACATATTAATACTTCTTGACAGGCCTGTATAGACTAACGAAACACAAATATACTAGGAACAGAAAACATTTCAGATTGCAAACAATAAATTTCATGACAGTTCTGTATTGATTTACAAACTCTTGGTTTCATTCCTTACAGATTTCAATTTTTGTGTCCATTCATAGATTTTAAGATGTTATTCCAATGTTTTTTTTAGTTGTGTTTGGCTGATGATGTCCACAACAGGTCAAAACATGTACCAAAGAAAATATGACCAAATTTATCTCTTAAATTGTGAGTATTCATCCATATAGTTTTGAAAGATAGGCCCGAAAATTAAAATGCATAAGAAGTGAAATGAAAGCATTTCAGATGCCTTCCAAATGGAAAGCTTCCTATTTTGAATTTCATTTAAAGCCCTCTCAGGAAACAGGGTCATAATTCAGGCAAGAATGGCCTCCACATTTCATTTCATGGCCTAAGTCACCTAAGAAATTAATACAATTTTATTTAAAAGTGGTTCATGAGAAGCTTATTTGATACTTCCACAAAAGATGTGTAGATTGAATTGTCGGACACTTAGCTAGCAAGTCAAGATTTAATACAAGATGCAAAATGGTCATCATCACTGTAGAACAACTGTTTATTTCGCAACAAGACAGACTATACTATTTAATTCAATTTTCCAATTATTACCAGGCGAGTTGGCCATACGGTTAGGTGCACGCAACTATGAGGTTGCATCCGGGAGATAGTGGGTTCAAACCCCACTGTCGGCAGCCCTGAAGATGGTTTTCCGTGATTTCCCATTTTCACACCAGGCACCTTAATTAAGGCCATGGCCACTTCCTTTCCATTCCTAGACCTTTCTTATCCCATCATTGCCATAAGACCTATCTGTGTCGGTGCGATGTAAAACAAATAGCAAAAAAAAAATCCAATTTTTGGTTCCTGGGTGTTTAGTTTATTTTCATGGAGTATATATATATGAGATTCTATAATTTACTGACTGGATATATTCATTATTTCTTTCTCTTATGTTCAACAGGGATATGGCAGGAATACCTGTTGATGGTTACATCTCGTGCAATGACTACAGTGAGACCAACAAGCCTGTGCGTACCAGTTTGGACTTACTCACGCCTTTCAAGGAGGTAAGTGAACTTCATCATGAACTGCTGTTAGATGTATTGTCAGAACTATAAGCCAACTGCATGTCTCCATGTTAAAAGTGTTGTCACGTTCAAATATCTCATCAGTTACTAATCAAACCTCTCTGCTGTGCAACATTCCTTGAAAATTGAGTATTGAATCACACATTATACAAATATGATCATCCTGAAAGTAGTGGCAGTTTGTTCAGAAACTAACTGACATCGTACTTGCTAATGATAAAAGTTGAACTTCGTTCTCCTCATTTTTCTTGCCAACAAGTTTCTCAACAACCATTGTATTGAAAACTTACATCCTGGTCATCTTAGAGCTACAGTAATTCAAAATCCCCACAAAGCTGTATAAAACTGATCATTTTAGACAAAATGTTGCAGTTTAATTCTACTTGTTCATTGTGTTTCAGTGTAGATTTGTGATAGGCTCCACTGAGCTGCACAGCGATTTTTACATTACCTATAATACTGAGTTCTAACAAATTATTGAGGTGATTTTCATTTTCAGAATGCTTTTTAATACCGTATTCTTTCAAATGAATAGGTGAAGTAAAGAAGGGTCAAGTGCCAAAAAAAGTGAAATGAGTTCATATACAAATGACTGTGTGTCAACTCCAATACTGTGTATAATGGGGCTAAGTGACAGAAAAATTGTGAGTCCATAGTTAACATAAAGTCCGCTAGATAGGGTGAATACTATATCACACAGCAGTTTAGTAAAACATGAGTCAAACGCCAAATGCCGCAGTTCGCAGGACAAACAGATAGGTTAAGTTGTCTATTTACTGTAGTTCTGCATTCAATAAAAGAAAAAAACATTACCTATATCAGCATCAACTATGCCAACCTTGGTGGAGTACATGGTGTGAGCAGTGAGTCAGTTCTCATAATGAAAACTTATTAACTCTCACCGCCATGGAGTTAAACATAAACTCAAGAAACTAGTGGCTTAAAAAGGACTTCACAGCTATGAAGTCTTTGCAGTCAATTTTAATGGATACCACCAGTTCAGTGATATTGTAGCTTTTCACAAAAATAGCTCTGAAGCTCTCATTGTGGACCCAACTATCTGTTTTGAAACCAATGATCCTGAACAGTCTATTTCAGTTGAAAGAGAGAAATAAGCAATATACGGAAAATATGAAGACTATTACACCAAAAAAAAATTTCACTTGTATGAAACTCAAAAGCTTAAAATTTCTGTTGTCTTTTCTTGGAACAAGCAGAACTGTCTCAGATGCTGTTCTCAATTTCTTTAAAAAGTTTAAATTTGATCAACAGAAATTGATACAATTCTGTGAAACCATCTTAATAGATTCTATCAAAATCATTGATCACCATATGTATGGGTCTCAAAATCAACTCTAGAGGTCAAATATAAACCTATTTGTAGTTACAAACTGTAACAAATATAAATTTAATTTTAGCTTTCTCTTTATTGTTGGATTTTTAACTTATCAGTAAGCTGTGTAACATTGCATTTCCAGAATGGAAGAGCCTCACTTTATTTCTGAATAAAGTTGTTTCTTTCTCTCTAATAAGATTTTACAAACTTCTTGGACATTTGCATACTTCAGCCAAGAAAATAATTTTGTATTTGTTGAGCAGGTAAAAGATGAGATGAACTGGGGCGAGATGGTCATCACAGAGAATGGAAAGAGCTACATGAAATTTACCATGCCCATTCATAAATATGAGTTTGATAAGTCGGGCAAACAAATCAACAAGAATGTAGAGCCGGTAGGCTCCTGGAGTGCTGGGTTTGATATGGAGATTCAAGTGAAAAATGAAACAGTACTAAAGAACTTTGCTGCAGTTACTGTCTACACTGTTGTTACTTTAGAGGTAAGTGCTCCTATGATCAAGTATGCAGAGAAGTAGATTTTTAAAGATTTTTCTAAATATATGAACCTTATACAAACCCTCATGCATTAATTTTCTTATATTTTCCAATAAAGCAGCAGAAATGTAAATCCACTCTAGGTTTAGAAGACCACTGGAATATACTTCTCAATGCTAGAGCAACAAATTGGGTCTGGGTACAGGAGCTAATGGCTAGGCATTATCAAAAGCTGAGTAAATAGAAATCATCGTTTTTTTATGCACACAAATCTTGCGCATCTGCAAGTCCTGTTATAAAATTCGGAACACTGTTGAGACAGAAATACCTGTATGTGTGATTAATTTGTGCACATTCCAATGCCTAGCTTCTGTTAAGCACTTTTAGATAATGGCCACTGACACCTCTACGTGAGTGGATGCAGACATCCACTCTGCAACAGTTCAACAGTTGCTGTGCCTCTACATTTGAAAGCCTTAACAGTTTGTAATGCCGAACCTCTACCACCCAACACTTCTTCTAGCTCCACATGACACTGATGTAAATTTCTGCCATGTATGACCACTCTTCAACCTCACTTCATCCATCTTGGAGCACAGCCAGTTGCACTTAAATTTTTCATGCGTTGTTAACATTAACCCCGGTCTAGAAAGCCAAGAATAACGGCCGAGAGGATCCATCATGTTGACCACACGACATCTCGTAATCTGTAGGCCTTCAGACTGAGCAGCAGTTGCTTGGTAGGCCATGGCCCTTTGGGGCTGTTGCACCATGGGATTTGGTTTGATTTTGGTTAACACTATATGTCTGGACTATTTAAAATGGTCTCATGCACCTCTGCCAGCATGTTTTAGACTGTCAGAAAAGTAATCACAGTTCTGTCAGATTTTGCTGTGGAATTATGCAATTTTATAATCTTATTGTAGAGAAAGTAAGTTATTATATGAGCTGGGCTGAATGGCTGAGATGGTAGAAGGGCTGGCCTTCTGAGCTCAAGTTTCCAGGTTCAATTCCAGCTCAGGTCAGTGGTATTTGAAGGTGCTCCAAATACAACTGTCTTGTGTCAGTACATTTACTGGCAAATAAATGAACTCCTGTGGGACAAAAATTCCACTACCTCGGCATGTCTGATAACCTAGTGGGACGTGAAATCAATTATATTATTACCGTACCTATTATCTAGCACATGAAATTTGTCAGCAGCACGTCAAAACTAGCTTAGTGCACATGCTAACAAAATGTTGTCCCCACCAATTATTATTGAAAGATAATTAAATCTATTGGCAGAAAATGATACTGACAATATTCTAAGGTAACAAACAAATCAATAACATGGTTATCTTTCATGCAGTTGAACTTAAAAGTTCATGGTTGCAATAGTATTACTAACAGTGGCACACAATTGTGCGAAGTGTGTTAATAATATTTGTACCATCAGATGCATAGTGTTAACTAATCACCAGTGCACACAAACTCCATCAGTCAGTGACATCCAGTACAGTGTAACACAGTTTAAAATATATATATTTCACTTACTGTACTCCAACATGTTCAGAAGATATAATACGGTTGTTTGACTTATGAAACAACTTCAGTATTCACCACTATAACACAAAGTACAGGAATCATCAACACCACTACTTTTTTTACAATGTGCTTTACGTCGCACTGACACAGATAAGTCTAATGGCGACGTTGGGGTAGGAAAGGCCTGGGAGTGGGAAAGAAGTGGCCTTGGCCTTAATGAAAGTACAGTCCCAGCATTTGCCTGGTGTGACCCTCACTACTTATGGCACATCACCGGGCGAGTTGGCCATGCAGTTAGAGGCACACAGCTGTAAGCATGCAACTGGAAGGTAGTGGGTTCGAACTCCACTGCTGGCAGCCGTGAAGATGTGGTTAATTCATTAAGGTCACGGCTGCTTCCTTCCCACTCGTAGGCCTTTCCTATCCCTTCATCGTCATAAGACCTTCTGTGTTGGTGCGACATAAAGCAAACTGTAAAAAATAAAATTAAAAATCCCACCACTTCCTCTTCAAGGCCAACAACAGCCTTCTAGTTGAATCTAAATCATATAATTCCACCAAGTAATTTTTTAAGTAATTAAGTTCACTTTTGTTGTCAATGATTTAAAAATACGGAATCTTGTATAATGATACCTGTTATATTTTCAGAAATATCGTAGTGTTTGTGTGCCAATACTAAATGTGTTTTAAACATATGTTATGTGAACTCTAATCTTTGGGGTCAAAAATAAAATAAGTAAAATGAAAGTAAGTCTGTGAAAATTCGACAATTGAAACAGACAATTCGATTCAAACAAATTATTTTATTAACCAAAAATTAAGTTTGTTATATGGGACATTAATTTAATTTCACTGGTTGAGAATATAAAATCAACAAAATTTGAAAGTATTCAACTTTCTCATTCATAAAATGACCAGTGTTTTGATCCAATGTGGCAGCAGGCTTATCACTTGGAATGTCACACCTCTCCAAAATGCTGGTTGACCAATACACTGTTTAAACACTATTGCAAGACTCCTTTATATTTTACCAGTTGTTGTACCCATCATTGACATGACAGTCACTTAGCACATGCATGATTACATTTTTGTCGATACCTTATGTTGTTCCTGAGATTCTGAAGCATGTAGGTGGCCATACCTCTTCCTGTCAGTGGCTTGTCGTCACATATTCGCTTCCTGGCTCTCTGTGGCTCTTTGCAGTTTCATCTTTCTTTCATTGTTGCTGCTCTTGATTTGATTCTTTCTAATTTAAAACCAAGAATCAGGTTAATATTCGAAAAGTACAGACTGATGTACAAAGCCTTTAAAACATTGTTGGAATGATATGCATAGCAACATTCCATAGAGTTAGTAATAATTGGCATTTGGACTTAAAACTGCCACCATTGATAATTTCCATTATAATTCAGTATATCAGGAAAAGGTACAGAACAAGCAAGTTGATAATATTGTAAATAAATTTTGACATGAGAAATTTTCATGTGGAACCAACTGTAAAAGAGATCAATTTTTATGTTCTAAAGCTCCTCTGAAACCCCCTCCTGGTGAATATTTTTAAACAATTTATAGCCAAGATCCCACTCGGTCTTATTCTAAATTTAAATACCAAGTTTCATGAAAATCCACCAATCCATTTTTTGTGATACTGTAACAGACAGACAGACAGACAGACAGACAGACAGACAGACAGACAGACAGACAGACAGACAGACAGACAGACAGACAGACAGACAGACAGACAGACAGACAGACAGACAGACAGACAGACAGACAGACAGACAGACAGACAGACAGACAGACAGACAGACAGACAAAATAATAATATTAAACAGAAGCTGACATAGGCCATTATTTGTCCTATCCAAAATAAAAACTAAGTATCAGGTTAATATCAAAAAGTACAAACAGAAATACAATTATATATTTATTTACGGTGTTTGTTAAATGCCCATATCACATTGCATATGTGACAGTCACCCGGAAATGATACCTTAAGTTGGAAAATGTCATTGTTTGATCATTTATTATTTGATAGTACATAACACAATGATGGTTTTCTTGGAAACCAGAAATCTGTAGCTTGAAAATTGAGTGTTTGCCATAAGTTTACTGTTTAGACTCAATTATTTGTTAAGTGTGCATAACTTGCATCAAGCGACTTCCTAGTGCACTGATAGCACTATTGATGCTTGTTACGTATCTTTTAGATAGATCAGTTTAAACACAATTTCAATCGAAAAGGAGGGGAGAATTTCCCTCAATCATAAGGTAGAGAACAATATTTAGGTGACAGGCCAAGCAGAGCAAAAGGAAGCGTGCACGAGGCAATACGCAATTCGTCACAAATACAGCGTGCAGAACACAAAGCAAGGCCCTATCCTAGAGGTGTTCCATGGTAGGAGCATTGGAATTAATGTGAAAGGGACACCAAATAAATAACGAAACTCAAAGGAGCAGATTTTAAGAAAGCAAGACATGTATTACAACTTACAGACTTACAGACATGGTACATAGTAATTGAACTCATTATCTTTGGTATTTCACAGGTACAAGAATTGTAGAAATTACAGAAGATAAGGTTAAAAATGGCTATATATACAAGTACATTTATTTTTTTATTTTTTTTTTTTGCTAGTGGCTTTACGTCGCACCGACACAGATAGGTCTTATGGCGACGAGGTACATTTATAGTAGCACACAGATGACTAGATCCAAATTCTCACAATGATACCAACATCGTAACAAGTACGTGCCACGAAGATATTTTCGAAAAAGGGGTCCTATTAATTTTTACTCAAAAGGAATGATACATTCCGTAAGCATTGGGATGCCAAGATGCAATTACGCATTTATTATTGTATTTTATTATATTAATCCCCTGAACTGAATTCATTTAACTTCAAAGAACAAGACTGGCACCATTTTAAACAATTGAATGGAAAGAACACCTATCAGATTCGCAGACCACGATTAACCATTTAGTACCATTACAATTTCTCATTAGAGAAAGGAGAATAGGAAGTGATAAAGGCAAAACACGAGAAGAAAGAGAGCAAGGGAAAGGATAAGAAAAAACAATAACACAGGTAAAGGTGTGATAGAACAGGCAGGGATCAGGCTGCGAATACCCAGTTCGAAATGAGGTTCATTTCAACACATGAGTAAAGTTCCAAGTCACTTGTTAGTCTGCCAACCATAACACCGTTGTTAACCTTCACAGAAGTGAGGGCAGTGCTCCATATCGCAATTAAGTCCAAAAGAGACCAAGGTTCGAAGTTGATAATCGTAACAAAGTCTACCAGGAGCAAGAAAGTTGTTAACATGAAAACATGATAAAATATGAGTCTGCTCACTCAGCCAGTAGAAGAAAGTTCCACACAGGTTTTAAAGCCAGCACGGACCAGCCGCGCAAACGGTATAACCTCCCACTGCTTATCACAACATGAAGCACACACCTGATCGCCGATCAAGTCAAAGCGGCGAGTTAATATAGGCCGGAGAGGGCAGGCGTGGAAAGTACTGGAAATAGGTGACATTAGAGGGGGTGGCGCGTAGAGGGGGAGCGAGCACAACAGTTGTAAGGCAGACAAGACAGCAGATGGACAGAAAACATAGCAGTTCAACGTCTATAGGAGTGAAGAAATATACACAAGGTAAGAAAAAACACATATATATCGGGAGCACATAACATGCTATAGTCATGTGGTTTAAGGATCAGGCTAACATATGGCACTGAAATAAAATGGATATTTCTCACCACATCATATTTTTCCTCATTGTGTAAACTCTTGCCACGTGATTTATGGTATGGTTTCCTCGAGAGCATCCCATAAACATGTGTGAACATAGATCTGGTTTCTAAGAACTACTGTAATCTGGACTCAGGTTCAAGTCTCAAGGGCATTCCTATTTAGAAAGACATTTATCTGTTTTTTTTATTTTTTTATTATGAGAGAGAGAAAATTGCTGATTCCTTTTATATACTTCAATTTTGTTTTGTATTTACAGCAAAAGCCATTTGTTTACCGTGATGGATATGATGAGAAAGGTAATGAGAAGTTCAAAGGATACTGTATCGATCTCCTGGAAGAGATTCGAAACCTTACTCAGTTCAATTATGTGATATACCATGTCAAAGACAATAAGTCTGGGAATATGGACGAGGAGGGAAACTGGAATGGTATGATCAAGGACTTGATGGATAAGGTAAAATCTGCTAGTAATGTATGTATGTATGTATGTATGTATGTATGTATGTATGTATGTATGTATGTATGTATGTATGTATGTATGTATGTATGTATGTATGAATGCATGTATGTATGTATTGTGACCTTACACATATCTAAAATTCTGGGTTCAAGTTATTAAAGTTATGCCTCGGCTGGTATCATGTGGAAATGCAAGGAACTCCACTCAAGGGATGTGCAAGTTTGCCGAGTCTGGTCACAGTGTCCCACCATTTAGATTTTCAATATCTGACTGATGTACGAGAGCGCGTATCAACAATTACTTAAGACTATACCACACTATGATACTAAACTCAGCCTATGAATGATAATTTGGAGAATGATATTTTTATTTTATTGGAAGGTTATCCCGTTTAATAAGTATCATTTCATTAAATAGAATTATAAATTAATTGAAACAGCAACACAAATGGATGTCTAGTTGAAACTGAGTATAATAATCAATTGCAAATATTTAAAGCCCTTAACTTTTGTTGATTATGATATATCACAATAATAAACTTTTATAGTATGATTAAAACATGTTGGCTCCATTATTAACCTTAAATTCCCACAAATGAAATGAACCAACATACAAGTTGCTGAAGGCTTACTTCACATTACCAGTCCATTATTCACATTACTTACCGTACTTCTGGTTAATAAAATGAAATCAGATAAATCTTGTTCTTTGGCATTCACATTTGTTGATCTCAAAAATTTATGTCTTTCAGTATTCCATTATCTTAAAAAAAAATCATCACCTAATTAACTAATTAGCCCCTAGCAAAAAAAAAAAGAAACTAAATGAAGTAGCAGTCATTGGATTTAATGAGCATTTCAATCCTGCTTAGGGCCAGCGTAACAGTGTTTTATTTGCTTCAGCCAATTGCATGCCACTGATTTGTGTATACATAATACATAAAAAATGGAATGTAATGAAGTAATAATAATAATAATAATAATAATAATAATAATAATAATAATAATATTCACTGAGATGATGGTTAAAATTTTTTTTGCTAACGCCTTTACGTCGCACCGACACAGATAGGTCTTATGGCGACGATAGGACAGGAAAGGCCTAGGAGTTGGAAGGAAGCGGCCGTGGCCTTAATTAAGGTACAGCCCCAGCATTTGCCTTCTGTGAAAATAGGAAACCATGGAAAACCATCTTCAGGGCTGCCGACAGTGGGCCTCTAACCGCACGGCTGATGGTTAACTATGGTCCTGAAAAGGACCAAAATGATGTTTCTGCTGCTGAATATGCTTCCCCAGTCTGGTACAGTTTATCTCATGCCAGGCAGGTAGATAAGGTTCTCAATAAAACCTGTAGGTTGATTTAAAGCCTACTCCGACAGATAAGCTGGCTGGAATAGCGCCACCCTGTGTATGTAGAGAAGTGGCTGTCAACAGGGAGAGGCTTGAAGTGGAATAGAACAGTCCCCACTCGCTGCATGGATATAGTCCTCTTCAGCAACGGCTGAGATCTCTGAAGAGCTTCCTGAAGACATCTGAGATGCTTACTGTCTCACCAGAGAAAGCAAGGCTGGAGCGTGAAAGAAGAGGACCCCTCACCTTTGTGGATGGATGCCTGCTGCTGAGTAGTTACCACCTGGACATAATGAAAGCTGGCTGGTGTGGAAGTCCCGGAACAGGCTATGATCAGGAGTGGGAAGATCCAGGGATAACTTGAAGAAATGGGGGTTCAGCACAAGTGATATAAGATGTGAATGTAGACAAGAACAAACCACGAGCCACATGCTTCAGTGCCCTCTGTGCCTAACATCTTGCACAGAGGATGATCTCCTACAAGCCACTCAGAGTGCACTGGATGTTGAAAACTACTGGGCATGTGTAATATGATCTCACATGTCATGTTTTGTGTACTTCAAAAAGACTTGTACGTTAACTGTAAATTTGTATGTTTTCAACTCGAGTATAATATAATAATAATAATAATAATAATAATAATAATCATCATCATCATCATCAGGGGCATAATCTTAGGGCCTGTAATGCAGGCAGGCCTGGGCCTTTAAGGAGCCCCATAGACTTCTCACAAAAAAGAAAATAAAAGTTATACATATCTAGCCTAATGTCATTCTGCACGGAAATGGACAGGGCAGTTTTGTAGAATCAGTCTAAATATCTTGTTATACAATTTGTACGCAGAGGAATTGCCATTTGGTTGCATATAACAGGAGTTATTATAGCACAGCTGTAAACAGTACTTGCCCTTGCCATCTCTTGCAACATCGGGGCACGCTCTTCACAAAAACCTTCACCAAATTATATAAAAATAATTAGAGCAATGAGAATTGATACCAATTTGAGTTAGAAAACTATACTTTCTTGATGTGTAGTGCATCTGAGATTGTATAATGCTCAACTTTTGCTGAACATTTATCTTTTATCACACATTTATTCAACAACAAGTAGGTAGGTATAGTAGCACTCAATCAATTCAGTTTAGAACAAGCTTTCTTTGCGTGAAGGCTTTTCATTTGTGTTGTTTGATATTTTTCAAACTTTATTTGAACAGTTTTTGATTCAGTTCCATAGTTACTGTAAAATGAAACCAATTTTAAGTACAAACAACTAAGTGGTGAATGGCTCAGCAGCTTAGGCATTAAACCACGGAGGCAGCCAAATAAAACATATTAAACATTATTTTTTAATAATCTCACAATAGTGACTAATCCTTTCATTTATATAATTTGACAATATATTGCATATTATCTACCTGCTGTAATTAAATTTATATTAGTTATTTGTAGATTTTACATTTTATTTGAGGGGGGAGGGGGAAAAATTTAATTTTGGCAACCCGGCCCATATCGTATTCGTTACACCCCTGATCATCATCATCATCATCATCATCATCTTATGCTATATCAGGTTAATTGCCCTGATATGATCTTGCACTTTCTGTTAGTAATCTTCCAGCTTCCATCCTTTGTATATGACAAATCTTTTTGTAATTACAGATGTAGTCTATTATCAGGTGGACTTTCGCTTCTTTCATCATGTCCTCATTTCCTTTATGGTCAAAGGAAAAAAGAAAGGGAAAAAACATGAAGGACATGAAAACGAAAGACTCCTTAGGCCTCGCAAAACCTAATACTGTCGGGATTAGAAGAGGACAAGACTTGACCAAGAGGAAGGTCAGATAGGAAAGATGAAAGCAAGAAGGCTGGCACGAGTATATGAAAGCAATGCTAGACCCAGCTAAGAGCCCCATGGTTTCCAACTCACACTTCCAAATTGAGAGCCTCTGGGGTCCCCCTATCAGTTGCATCTTGAGACTGTGGATGTATTCAACTGGCCCCTACCAGTGGTATCAATTAGGACATGAGGGGGAGGTGCGGCAGTCGCTCCCCACTTTGTAGAAAAAACATTACATTAGAATTCCATTTTAGCCACCTGAAACTAAGAATTATTTAAAAAATAAAAAGCAATTTGTACAAGCCCTGTTGTCTTATCAGCTAATTCATTCCTTTATTTTCTTTAATTATTGACAAACCTGGGTACTTTCCCTTGTCTGTAAATTTTGTTGCCCCCTACTTCTAATTCCTAATCATCACTACTGTCCTCTCCTGCAGAAGTGACAGTGACACAATTTCCAGTATAGGAGATGAAGGCAGTCCAGCGCATTACACCTCAATCAACCTTTGCTACTCATGTAATTTGTTTAAATCCCTTCAGTTGCTAGGGACTTTAAGAGACATCATCAGTTTTGGAATTTGTCTCACAGGAGTCTCCAGAAACCAAGTACTGTTGCATTTGAATACTACTGATGTCAGCCAGGATCAAACTTATCATCTTGAGAAGAGAAGGACAACTAACTGATTGCACCACTGAGATTAGGTTAACCCATTCTCAGAGAGAAACCATCTCTAAGGGAAATAAGCTGGAATCATTGTCATATGTGGCTATGTACATGTAGTTATGCATGATGTGATTGGCTTTGAAATTGACTCAGTATATCAGATTAACCCTCAAGCTGGCAAATGCTTGAAATCAGGCTTTTAAGACCATGGCCACTACCACTATCTTCCCAGTCCTAGTCCTTTCCCACCCTTCCATCACCGAAAACCTTTTATGCGGTCATGCAACGTTAAACAAGTAGCGAGATATATATACACTGACTGACAGAGCAAATGCAACACCAAGGAGGAGTGGTTCGAAAGGGATGAAAGTTGGGGAAAAAACAGAGTCGGCATGGAAGAATAATTGATGTTTATTTCAAACCGATATGCAGGTTACACAATGCGCACGGCATCGACTCGGTAGGATGTAGGACCACCGCGAGTGGCGATGCACGCAGAAACACGTCGAGGTACAGAGTCAATAAGAGTGCGGATGGTGTTCTGAGGGATGGTTCTCCATTCTCTGTCAACCATTTGCCACAGTTGGTCGTCCGTACGAGGCTGGGGCAGAGTTTGCAAACGGCGTCCAATGAGATCCCACACGTGTTCGATTGGTGAGAGATCCGGAGAGTACGCTGGCCATGGAAGCATCTGTACACCTCGTAGAGCCTGTTGGGAGATGCGAGCAGTGCGTGGACGGGCATTATCCTGCTGAAACAGAGCATTGGGCAGCCCCTGAAGGTACGGGAGTGCCACCGGCCGCAGCACATGCTGCACGTAGCGGTGGGCATTTAACGTGCCTTGAATACGCACTAGAGGTGACATGGAATCATACGCAATAGCGCCCCAAACCATGATGCCGCGTTGTCTAGCGGTAGGGCGCTTTACAGTTACTGCCGGATTTGACCTTTCTCCACGCCGACGCCTCACTCATCTACGGTGACTATCACTGACAGAACAGAAGTGTGACTCATCGAAGAACACGACGTTCCGCCATTCCCTCATCCAGGTCGCTCTAGCCCGGCACCATGCCAGGCATGCACGTCTATGCTGTGGAGTCAATGGTAGTCTTCTGAGCGGACGCCGGGAGTGCAGGCCTCCTTCAACCAATCAACGGGAAATTGTTCTGGTCGATATTGGAACAGCCAGGGTGTCTTGCACATGCTGAAGAATGGCGGTTGACGTGGCGTGCGGGGCTGCCACCGCTTGGCGGCGGATGCGCCGATCCTCGCGTGCTAACGTCACTCGGGCTGCGCCTGGACCCCTCGCACGTGCCACATGTCCCTGCGCCAACCATCTCTGCCACAGGCGCTGCACCGTGGACACATCCCTATGGGTATCGGCTGCGATTTGACGAAGCGACCAACCTGCCCTTCTCAGCTTGATCACCATACCCCTCGTAAAGTCGTCTGTCTGCTGGAAATGCCTCCGTTGACGGCGGCCTGGCATTCTTAGCTATACACGTGTCCTGTGGCACACGACAACACATTCTACAATGACCGTTCGCTACGTGCGCAGCACAGCGGCGCATTTCACATCATGAGCATACCTCAGTGACGTCAGTCTACCCTGCAATTGGCATAAAGTTCTGACCACTCCTTCTTGGTGTTGCATTTGCTCTGTCAGTCAGTGTATATATCAGGCTTTTAACCAAACAAAACAAAACAAAACAAAAAACCAAACAGTGATACTTTGTATGCCTCATGTTTTTATTTTTACCTAAACATAAGCATATAAGTTACTGTAAAAGTTTTTCAAAGTAAGTAGCCTAATTTGAACAATCTCAATAGATTTTATTGGACTTAAGTTTTTTGGATATCAGTAGGCTAATATCATCTCCTTATTCCTTGCAATATGCAAATAAAAATATATTTATTTGTGGACATATGACTTGTTAATGCTTTGTGGCAGAATTTATACCTTGAGTCTGTACCTAATGTTTATAAACTATCCCTGACACTACAAAATAAATGACCACCAGATCAATGGTTAAGATCTGTGAACTGATTAGCTCTGTCATTGGCATGATTTTGAATATGAAATAGATACCTCCGATTGATTGAATTATTGAATTGTTTTACAGAAAGCACATATTGCACTTGGAGCCCTGTCTGTTATGGCAGAGAGAGAGAATGTAATAGACTTCACTGTTCCTTACTACGATCTTGTCGGGATTTCTATCCTCATGTTGAAGCCTAAAGCTCCCACATCACTCTTCAAGTTCTTGACTGTGCTCGAGAATGAGGTGTGGCTCTGTATTCTTGCTGCATATTTCTTCACCAGGTACTGTGAGTACGGAATTACTGAAGAAGTCTAAAATATTACATATCTTTAATATTACCAAGAATTAAACATACGTATTTGGTTATGAATTACTTTGCAGCTATGAAAGGTGGGTAGATAAATTTGTTGAGCAACTCTATTATAGTTAGTTTCCAATAATGGAAGTAAGAGAGCCAGCAAGAACTCAGAGATTCATTCAAGAGATAACACCACCACATGCGTTTCCCTTTCCAGCATGTTTAAGTAATGGTTCTTTCTCTGTTTCTCATTATAACTGTGTGAAGTTCATATTATTGTGATACTTTTGTGTCATTATGACATTGGTTCCTTTTCATACTTATGTAAGTAATCTTATCCAAGTCCTACATCATAAGCTAAATAGGTGTTCCATATAACAGTACTAGCTTGTAGGTGCATACTCTAGACTTCACCAATTTTGCATAAATACAACATATGTTTGATTGGTTTGAAAAGAGAACAAATTATGTTCACTTTTGTTTACCAGTACCTGTCCACTTTTACCTTCTCTTGTTACAAAATTTTTAATTAGACTGATGCCGAGTGAGTTGCCTGGCCATGAGAGCACTTGGATGTTGCATTCACTGAAAAATGTGTCCATCAGATATGTGATATGGTGGACGATCTCCCTGTGTAGAGAGTTTTCTCAACTCTGGTTTGAAGGATTTCTTTATATTCGTTACTGTGCATCATTCCCTTACCCTGTTGTTTACTTTTTCTAATAAATAAAGTCTTACCATTTCAACCAGTTTCCATTCTTCAGCAACATGAAGGACTAGTTTCTTGGACTTGCTTCAAAATTGACCTTAATCACATCAACACTGAAATCTGAAGCAATTTCTCTTCATTTCACAGAAGTGTGTTCTGCTCATGCCACAATTTTCGAATATTTTTGAGGAGTAGCACCCATTTTAAAGTTTACTACTGGAAGCCAACATGATAAACAAAAAACATACAGGCTAACTTAGGGCGACCAGATGTTTAGTTGTTGTATATGAAAACATTGCTAATGTGGCTCGCTCTCTACATTCTTTTTGAGAAGAAAATCTTTGGCTATATTCATCGTTATATTATTGTAATTGAATTTAACACTTCTTGGATCTCTTGTCTTGTTTTAGGCAATGCAAGACGTGTATCTGATCTAGCAAAAGGTATATTTCACCTAACAAGTTCTAGCTCTGCTCACGTGAACTCATATTCAGTGTCCTGCTTTCTTAATTCAACACAAATTATTTTTAGAGGTCTTACAGATAAATTTTTTGAGCTTTCCTTTTTCAAATATTGCTCTTACCAGTATAAATTCTTCTCATCTATGCTTGTTTGATTATGAGCAAAATTGCACTCATAAAAGTTGCATATTTCTTCACTTATTCCTGTCGTGAAAGTGTTTTCTTTGAAGTTACTTTGAACATATTATCATGTGCACTTGTTACTTTTAGATACATATCATTAAAAGTTGTTTACTTTTATTTGCTGTACATCAGATGCATCTCTATCACAAAACAGGACAGGGCAGACAATGAGCTCTTGAGCAACATACAAAAACGTTACCTCTGGCAGGTATCCCACCACCGGTACAATGCCAGCTCAGCACATTCAGGAGAGTAGATTTGTGGCAATTCACAGATTGCTCTGCTGTTACTTTTGTGACATTCCAAAAATGTCTGTTTTACAAATATCTATACCTGTGGTAATTCACTGGGCCCAATCATGATATCTAAATGCATTCATAAAGCAATGTTCAAACAGAAGGCAACGTATGCAACTAGGAGAGAAATAACGTAGGCGTAAATACAGTATTAATAATAAGGAATAATGTAATCTCATTATGACTAGTAAATTCATTCGTATTATATCGTCGCTGCCGGGACAAACCTCCTATGTGAAATATTTTAGCTTGGAACTTTGGCCGGTAAGGTTCTGTCATCTAAGGTGCAATATCGTGTGAATATTGTCAAGGTATTTTCGCTCTTCATAATGTATGTGCTGCGAGTCAGTATATCTTCAAAAATATTATCACATAGGAGTTTTTGTCCCGGCAACAACGATATTCATAATTTTCATTCAGTGACACTAAAAAACAGAATACATCATAGAATTCAGGACAGTTGTAATTCAAATTACACTCTGTGATCAATATACCAGAATGGAGAACACACTGGCACTTAATTTTCAGCATAATCACAATCACACCAGATTTACTCGCTTCTCTGTCGTGGCTTGCAAATTGGGAATTTTAGTGGCAACTGGAATAAAAGGATTCTGATTGCTTTTTATTGTGTTTTGATATTTTCTTTTTAAATTTCATAGAGAATAGGAAATGATATTTTTCAGTACTTTAGCAAGATAATATTAGAAACCAGGCTACTTTTAAGATATTTGATAGTTTATGTGGACTGCAGGATATGGGGTTAAAAAAAAGGAAGAAATCAATACATCTAGGGGTGGTAGAAGAGACAAACACAACTTCTTTTTTTCTTTTGATATATAACTAGAGGCATGATTTTTTCGCATTAACGATAAACGGAACAAAAAATATTTTGAAGCGATTTTGAAATATCATAACGAATCATGTGATTCTGGTTAATAGATTAGTGATTTTTTTCTCAAGAATTACAGCCAATTAAAGCGACAAGGCCAGTTTAAAGCAAAATTTACTTATTTTGCGAACTTCGAAAATTCAGCAAAATTCATGGAAAAATAACAATCCTGAAATTGTATTCCAATATCACGTGTGTGAAGAGAAACAGCAGACAGAACAGGGATTTCTCATTTCGACAGAAGTATCTCTTCGTATTAATATTCTATAAAATACCTTAATGTATGACCATATGGGGTGAAAGCTATGGCCATATAGGGTGAAAGATGAATTTGTTATGTATTCTTGATTAGGGCTGTATTATAATTCTAATCAAGATTACATAAGGAATAATGAATGATTATCGATATTGCTTCTCTTTATATTTCTTTCTTTCACATAAATAATTCGCCAAGCTGAGTGGCTCAGACGGTTGAGGCGCTGGCCTTCTGACCCCAACTTCATAGGTTCGATCCTGGCTCAGTCCGGTGGTATCTGAAGGTGCTCAAATACGTCAGCCTCGAGTTGGTAGATTTACTGGCACGTAAAAGAACTCCTACGGGACTAAATTCTGGCACCTCGGCATCTCCAAAAACTGTAAAACTAGTTAGTGGGACGTAAGGCAAATAACATTAATTTATTAACACAAATAAGTCACAAATCTCACGAATTAAACTTTTCATTACTAACTTTAGGAGAGGATTAAAGCGAAATTAAAGCGATGGGGTCAGCCCAATTTCGCTAAATAATGCAAAAAACTGTTTCCTTTTAGCAAAATCGAACATAAATTAATGCAAAAAAAATCATGCCCCTATATATAACCATGGATCTGAAACATATTATTGACTCACAAAATCAGAAATTTTACTCTAAGGTTATAAATTCATTATGAGTTTCATTCTTGAAAACCACTGATCTTACACATTCTGTTAAACATGCCATGTCTGTGCTGTGACAACACACAGTATTTTCATTCATCTAGAGCAGAGTAACAGAGCATATGAGACTCCAAATGAATCTAAGGAAAAGCTTGTTGTTCGCGTCCTTGCATCTGTGTACTCTCTGCAGCATATGACTGGAGTCTTTGAATGTATATGACAGGGCTGCAGAGCACATTTTGAGGCAGGAGAATGCACTTCTGAACAAAATATTACAATTAACACTACATTAGTCTAATATTATCTGAGAGATACATGGTGGTGATTATATGCTGTAACTTGAGCTTGCTTGAGGTTAGAAGCCCATCTCTCCTCCTAGCTTCCTGTTTTGGAAGTGGTGGCTTCCAGTAGTGTTGTGACCTTCATGCAGTACAAATGTTACGAGCTGTGGCCAGCTTTATTTCACAGATACGATGCGAGTAAATTTGTAAAGTATTCATGTTTATCGCTAATGCATTTGATTTGCTGTGAATTAGCTCAGTATTGTTTGTGGTAGTGCTTGCTGCTTAAGAGTATTTGAAATTGAAAATGAAGATGAGGATGATTTGTAAAACTGTATTGTGTTCAGTGAGTTGTTTGACTAATCGGTAACATAATAACTATTCAACTATTGACAACTTCCAATAGAGTAACTTTCTCAGCATTTTCAAGATATTTTAACAGGAAGCACTATTGAAGCATTTTAACATGATACAAGGATTTTAGATCTCATTGAGAGCCTTATTTTAATTTCATATTTTACATGTTTTGCACATAGTTCATTCCAAATGCTTTTAATACCTTTTAATGTCATTTGTGTATGTTTGTAAATTTGTTTTAGTCATTAGATGTGTTTGTACAGTTTTGTATTATGGCTGATGATGGCCAGCCAAGGCCAAAACTAGTTCCTAGATTAAAAAATGTAGTGTAAACATTACAAACGGTAATATAGTATTGAAAAGGTGGATCATTATGACATAAGTTTAGTTATTATTGTGATCATAATTCAATACAGATCAAAAACATCAAGTTATATCCTATAAACAGTAACATTACGATCTCAGTATCCTGAAGACTGTGAAAGGAATGATCAGAAAATTTGTTGTTGTTTCAAATATGCCAGTGTCCTTTCTCAGTATTTCAATGGATATGTTGTAAATAAACCTTAAAGTGCATTTTATGTTGGTTTCTATTTTCCACAAATTATATAGGATTTGTGTAGATGGACTGAATTTATGTATCTCTCAGATACAGCGCGAGCACTGATGCTACTTTTAGAATGTGCCTAATGCAGTGTTAAATTAATATGTATTAGCTTTATTCTCAACTACCTCAAAATGTATTTCAACTACAGGTATTGATTTATCTGACCTCTGCCTATTTAATAAAACATGCCTGTTTTTGTATCTTCTACCATCCTTAGAAGTTTGAGTGTTTATAAGTCCTGTATCAAGATGTGAGAATTGCTCTTGTCCTTTCTTGTATTCATGTTTGTTCTTGTCTCCTCTTTCTGTTGCTCCATCTTCTCATGCCCACCTATCATAGTGTTTGTCCTATTACATGTTCCTGTTCACATACCTATCTTTACATAAATGGCTTGAAATCTTCTAATAGTGAACTCTGTTTAATTAACATAAAGAAAATGCTGTTCATTTTTCCAGTTTCCTGATGTGGGTATTTGATCGGTGGAGCCCTTATAGCTACCAGAATAACCGAGAGAAGTACAAAGATGATGAGGAGAAGAGAGAATTCAATCTGAAGGAATGTCTGTGGTTCTGTATGACTTCACTCACTCCACAGGTTTGTGCATTGCACTGTATGTTTTAGCCTTCTTTCTTCACCTTAAAAAGGTGCTGTTGCCGGGGCGAGTGGCTCAGACGGTTGAGGGGCTGGTCTTCTGAACCCAACTCGGCAGGTTTGATCCTGGCTCAGTCCGGTGGTATTTGAAGGTGCTCATATACGTCAGTCTCATGTCAGTAGATTTACTGGCACACAAAAGAACTCCTGCGGGACAACATTCTGGCATGTCGGCATCTCTGAAAACTGTAAAAGTAGTTAGTGGGATGTAAAGCAGATAACATTATTATTATTATTATTATTATTATTATTATTATTATTATTATTATTATTATTATTATTATTATTATTCTTATTCTTGTTTTCGAATGGGTCTACTATGGACCACGTTAAGCATCATTCATTTACAGTTCTTCCTCTTTCGATCGGCCCAGTACTTCTTCATCCTTTTGGAGTGGGCTTCTTTACGTTCTCGTGACCAGTTGTTGCCGGTCCATTTTTTGCTACTTTGATCTTGGAATCCCTTAATTTTGTTGATGATTTTTCTGTATTCCTGTCTGTTGTATACTACCTGCTGTGATATATTATTTTCCTCCATATCCTCCTTGACCCCTTTAAGCCAGCTAGTTTGTGTCTTCCTGTTCTCCACGTATTCCAGAATTCGCTTGGCTGTTCTCTCTGGTGGCATTCTTTTAATGTGTCCATAGAAGCAGAGTCTTATCTTCTTGAAGGATGTTGTGATTTTTTCGGTCCTTTTGTATAGTTCCTCATTTGGTCACAGTTTAAATTCTTGACCCACTTTCCTGGGCCCTAGTATCTTCCTCAGGATCTTCCTTTCTGTCTTTTCAATGTTTTCTAGTAAGCCCTTCCTGTTCAGTGGAATACATTCAAACTCATATAGACTTTCCGGTTTGATGACAGTGTTGTAATGTCTGATTGTTGCAGTGAATGAAACTGATTTTTTATTGTAGACATTTCGACATAACTGGTATGCTGCTTCCATCTTTCTTGCCCTTTCCTGTAATGCTATTCCTGGTAGTCCTGTTGGGGTTATCCATTCCCCTAGATATTTAAACTTCTGTACTCTTTTAATTGTTCCATATTTGGTGACAATATTTTGTGTCGGATCCTTTTTGTCCTGAATCTTTAGTTCCGTATTATTATTATTGTTATTATTATTATTATTATTATTATTATTATTATTATTATTATTATTATTATTATTATTATTATTATTATTATTATTATTATTATTATTATTATTATTATTCGCTGGGGCCATCAAGGACCCTGTTAAGTCTTGTTGCATTTGACACTGAACTTGGCCTTCTTTAGAGCCCAAATTTCCCTCATTCTATGTGAGTGGGTCTGCTTACACTTCTCTGTCCAAGGGGCACCGTGTCTTCTCTTTGGTTGCTCGTCTTGGTTTAGCCCGTTCGTCAATATTTTCTTGCGGAAGAGATCTCTGTTAAGGGCGTCTTCAGCTGAGATATGTAGCATTTGCAGGTCTTCTTTGGTATTTCTAAACCAGGAAATTGTGGTTTTGGGGTTTGAATCAAAAAAGTGAAAGATTTCTTTTGTTAACTTTCTTCCGTCCATTCTTTTCAGATGACCGTAAAATCGTGCCCGTCTTTTTCTGATTGTGTCGGTAATTTTCTCTATTTTGCTGTAGACTTCCTTGTTGGATCTCTTTTGATGGATTCCATTTTTGTACTTTGATCCCAAGATCCCTCTCACAATTTTGCGTTCTCTTTTCTCCAGTTCTTCAAGGAGTCCTTTGTTGGCATTTAGAGACAGGGTTTCGGCTGCATATAGAACTACTGGCTTCAGAACTGTTTCATAGTGACGTATCTTGGTGTTTTGGGAAAGGCATTTTTTGTTGTAGATTGTGCGTGATGTTTGGTAGGCTATTTCCAGTTTGCGTACTCACTCCTGAAGTGCTTCTTTGTCCAGTCCATTTTTCATGATGATCTCACCCAGGTATTTGAATTTGTCTACTCGGGTGATGTCCCCGTATTTTGTATGGAGTTTTGGTGGAGCCTCTTTGATGTTAGTCATTACTTCTGTTTTCTCAAACGATATCTGTAAACCAGTTTGTTCAGCAATTTCCTTTAAAATTTCAACTTGAGCTCTAGCGGTTTCTATGTCGTTTGAGAGAACAGCAATATCATTGGCAAATGCTAAGCAGTCTGTTGCGATCCCCTTGGATTTGGTTCCTATTCTCAATGGACTGTAGTTGGTTTCCTGTAATCTCACCCGCCAGGTTCTGATGATCTTTTCAAGAACACAGTTGAAGAGTATCGGTGATAGCCCATCACCTTGTCGGACTCCTGTTTTGATGTCAAAGGAATGCGAGAGACATCCGTGGAACTTCACCTTGGATTTTGTATCGGTCAGGGTGGCTCTAATTAATGCCAGCAGTTTCAAATCAACTCCAAATTCATTTAAGATGTTTAGCAGGACTTCCCGGTCAATGAAGTTGTATACTTTCTTAAAGTCCACAAAGACAGACACATACTGTTTGGACCTTAGTGTACAATATTGATGATCGTTTTGAGATTTTAGATCTGTTCAGCTGTTGAGCAACCTTTTCTGAACCCTCCTTGGTATTCACCTATTTGATGTTCGACTTGTGCTTCCAAACGCTCCAGGATGGCAAGTGATAGAATTTTGTAAGTCACGGGTAGCAAAGATATTCCTCTGTAGTTGTTGATGTTCTTCATGCTGCCTTTTTTGTGTAATGGATGGATCAAAGCTATTTTCCAATCTTCGGGTAGGGTCTCCTTGTTCCAAATTTCTTCTATTTGCTTTTGCAAGATATCAAGTGATTCCTCCGGGGCATATTTCCATAGTTCTGCTACTACTGAGTCTTCACCCGGCGCTTTGTTATTTTTGAGACGGGCAATGTAGCGCTTGATTTCATCTCTGTCAGGTGGTCTGGAATCTGGGTACCTGAGTAAGGGTTCCTTGGTCTCAATGGCGCTTTGCGGTTTAGAGCAATTAAGTAAATTCTTGAAGTAATCTGCCAGAATGCTGCAATTTTCTTCATTTGACATCGCCAGTGTGCCGTCCTTTCGCTCAAAGCATAGAGATGGTGGTTTATAGCTAGTGAGTTTGCGTTTGAAGGCTCTGTAGTACTCTCTGCTTTCATTCTTCCTAAAGTTTTGTTCTATCTTTTCAATGAGAGATTTTTCGTATTTACGTTTCTCAGTTCTGAACACCCTAGCTGCTTGGGCACGTTGGGTTTTGTAGGTTTCCCAATCATTTTCTGAATTCGTAGCGTAGTACTGTTTCCATGCATTGAGTCTTTCTTGGAGGACTGATTCGCAGGTACCATTCCACCAGGCATGCTTTTTGCTTCTCTTGATTTCTGCAACGTCTTTGGCGGCCTCAACAAGGAGACTTTTGGAGTTGTTAAAGTCACAGTCATTTGGTCTAGCCTTCTCCTGGAACTCCTCGACCCTTTGCCGAAGTTTATCATTGTCGAAGCGTGTGATCTGTTTGGTTGTCTTCCTTGTGTTTGCGGGAATTGGTTTGAATTTGGTAAGAGACATATAATGATCTGAGGCCACATTGATGCCTTTCTTTACCTTCACATTCATAATCTCAGGGCTGTTTCTCCTGGAAATTGCAACGTGATCAATTTGGAACTCTCCGAGAGCTTGGACGGAAGAACGCCAAGTCATTTGCTTTCTGGGTAGATGGCGAAAGTGGGTCGACATGACCTGCAGATTGTGATTTTCGCAAATGGACACCAGTCTTTTGCCGTTGGGATTGGTTCTTTTGTGAGCAGGGTAATTTCCTATAACTTTCTTGTACTTCTGTTCACGACCTAGTTGAGCATTGAAGTCACCCAAAAGAAGCTTGACATGGTGTTTGGGGATTTTGTTTAATTTTTCATCCAGTAGGTCCCAGAAATTATCAACTTCGTCTGGATCAGACTTGTTCTTATCGTTTGTAGGAGCATGTGCGTTAACTAGGGCGTAGGTTTTGTTCGCGCATTTAATTGTGAGTATAGACAATCTGTCATTCACAGGTTCGAAATTTGCAACCGATTTAAGGATCTTGGTTCTAACAGCAAACGCGGTTCCAAGCATCACAGCTCCATTGAGGATTCCTCTTTGCGCTTTGCTCTTGAAAAATCAGTAGCCTTCGGATTCAAAAGTCTCTTCATCTGGGTACCTTGTTTCCTGTAGGGCCATTATGGATATCTGATTTTTGTGAAGAGCTTTGGTGAGGGTTTTAAGCTTGCCAGTTTGTGTAAGTGAATTTATGTTGAAAGTTGCTAGAAAGGTTTTAGATTTTGGCCTGAGTTTTTGACTCTTCGGGGTACACCGAGATGCTCCGACTCGTCTCTTGCATGATGCCGAGTCTCCCCCAGAATCCGAACGAGACTCGTGCACCGTGGCATTCACGACGAGGGATTTATCCGAAGATTTACCCCCTGGGGTATGTTTCTTGAAATGTTGTGCCATCATGCTTTTTGACTTGACTTTGCTTTGGACGGGTACCCATCCTTTTACAACTAGGGTTGTTAGCCCTAGAGGTTGCCTCAAGATGTTTTCTGGCTTCTGGTCATTTACCAGTCTTCGCCATAACCCTGGCAAGGGACCAGTTTTTTTTTTTACGGTGGTGTTTTATTTCCCTACTACCCTCTGACTCTGCTGGTGGCAGAGCCAGCGAGCTTCCCCAATTCCAATGGGATGCGCCCGATGGAGGTAACCGGTAAATCCCCACACGGGTATTATTATTATTATTATTATTATTATTATTATTATTATTATTATTATTATTAAGAAAGTGCTGCAACTCTGTTCATGTGAAATATTTTCACTTTTTGATGAAATATGTTGTGTCAGTTGTATATATGACTCTCGAAGTGAAGAAAAGGTCCTTGTACTGCGGTCTCTGAAAGCTGAACAGCTGACTTATTCCTTGTATATAAGTATTTACCCCATGTGGTTCAACCATTAATTAAATGCCAGTGGTGAGACTATTTTCAAAACAATAATTCTTGATTTATAGAACTGCTACTTCGGTGACAATGTCCATTCAGGGATGCCAATCTGTGCAATAATTATGGGGACATATGATAATTTTGAGATTGGTGTGGTGTTGTATACATAACAGATGATATGCACAACACAAAGTAAATGGTTTATCTGTGAACAGTTTTCGCTATGTACAGTAATTATTCTTGCTGCCTTTGCCCAGACATGAATAACAAAATACAAAAAAATCTCTTTAAATAGTTTCTGCTGTTGAATGACAATGCTACCTGAATATGTACATTTAACTAATAACATGCAGGACCTGATTGATCTATTACAGAAATCATGAACAAACTGCCTAATCTAATATTTACGAATTCTTTACGTTACCAGAACATGATGCAAATAAAAGCTTTTGAAGGCTGTTGCCTATTATATACATTCTGAGACCAAGAAAGGACACAGCCAAAAACTACATGAATATTACAGTCATAATACAAGGGCTGGCCAGAAGAGATGAAAACTAAATAGGGTAGAATATTGAAAATAAGAGTAAGTGGGGCTATTGGGTTCGTCCTGAGGTGAACCCCCTCAACTAACCCTCTGTCCACTTGTTCGGTGCACCTTTTAAAGAGGAGAAACCTCCGTGCCCGACTTGCGGTGTAGCTATTTACCGGACTGCCTGCATACAGCCCCTGTTCACTCTCCACCTGGACAGCTATATATATAGGCCACTAGCGTGATAATGTCACTGCTCCCTATGCTCGCTGGCAGGAACATGCAACACTTCTGGAAGGCTGGCTGAGTAGCAAACTCTGTTCAAGACAAAGGTGGGGCACCACAACAGTTGATACAATGTATTAGGTATATAATTTCCTTGCCATATGCTAATAATAATAATTAGGTTGAACAGAATTAGCAAAACACACAATAATTTAGAAAACTGTTGATAATTTTGCCCATGCGTTCTCACTGTGTAACCATGATCAGGTGATTGATGATTATCATGATGTAAATGCTATGAACAGAAGTCCGACTCCTTGGATGAATAATCAGCATTGAGGCCTTCAGTTCAGACGGTCTCAGGTTCAGTTGCTGGCCGGGTCAGCAATTTTAATTGCATCTGACTGGGACTGGGTGTTTGTGTTTGTACCAACACTCTCCTCTTCATCTTCATATTCAGACAACACTTTACCACCTGAGCAACAGCCCTAAATGTAGATCACTGGTGACTGACTGATTGATTAATCAATTGATTGAACCACTGGCTGTAGAGTCTCAAACAAATCCATTCTTTAACAGATGTAAACTCCTTAGTGAATGGGCATATTTCTCTCTCTGAATGGTGCTCTACATGGCATCTTAAGCCTAATCCCACCAAGTGTACCTCTATCTCGATCACACTTTGTAAATCCCCTATTCCTAGTAAATACTCCCTCCTTGGTTTCGTTCCCAACTTTAACAGAACAAAATGTCTTTGGAGTGTTGCTTGACAGTAAATTGTTCGTCCCCCATATACAGAAGATAATCTCGCAAGCAATGTCACTCTTCGGTTTGCTGTATAGATTTTCTGACATCACTGATATCCATGCCCTCTTGCATCCTACCGATTATTGAATTTGCGTCTCTTATTTGGTCTACTTCTTCACCTACTAATCTTAATCACATTGACCACATGCAGTCATTCTTCAACGCCATTGTTAGAGCCAGAGTATCGGATTGTCGAAGCTTGAGCAGCAATCGGATACTGGATAAGTTAAACCTTCACTCATTATCTACTCATAGGTAAGTAGCCCACCTTAAATTCTGAAACACCATTGTTAATAGTTTATTTCATTCTCCTGAACCTGTATCTTTCTTTCTCCTATATGTCCCAAATTGCAAAACCAGGATAAATCCACCCCTTCATATTTTCTATTCCTGCCCCTCTCTTGTTCAAAGAACTTTATTTATCCCCATTCCAACACTCCTTAACTCTTTATCTTCTGACAGGAACTTGAAATTTTTTCTTCATATACCACCGTAAATTAAATCTTCCTTAACTTAACCTACCTCCTTTCCATTCTTTTTTTCTCCTCACTGCTGTTCCCTCTATTGTACATACTGTAATATTTATTTATTTTTTACTGTACTATACTGTTACCTATGTCTCGTATCGTTATTTTTCTTACTGTGCCTATCGATAAGTTCTTCCTTTTGTTTTACTTTCAATCTTTAATTTTCCTCCTTCTTTTCATTTGCCCTTATTTTTATTGTTAATTGTTTTTACCTACAGTTGTCTTGTTTTTATTTAATTTTCTTCCGCTACTTTTGTTGTTAGTTGATTTTTCTTTGTTGCTCTTTCATTTTTTAAAATTTGCATTATGCTACTCTATAGCAAATTTCATTTTCACTGCAGAACTGTGTATTTTGGCATCTTGCTGTTTTGGTTTCCCAAACAAACAAACAAACAAACAAACAAACAAACAAACAAACAAACAAACAAACAAACAAACAAACAAAACAACATGAACGAACGAACAAATGAAAAACAAACTGTTCCTTACATATAGTTTTACTGACTGAAAAAAATGCCAGTGCCATATTTTTGTCATAAATAATAGATAAAATAGGTACCCAGAAAAATAAAATATATCTCTTCATTAGAGTGCATTTTTGAAAAACATACAATGATATTGATTTAAAAATTCTATCATTTTTGGAAAATTCTGTATCACACTTTTGTAATCTGAGGTTGGCAAGTCTACATTTAATACAAATTAATGATAACAATTCATATAGTTAGGCTGTGAACAGCTACAGCACTTTCAGGTATTACAAATATTACAATTACAAAGTTACTACTAACTTAGAAGTTTGTAGCCTCGTTCACAATTATCCACCATGTTATTTTATCAAAGGCTCATTCCTCATTTGCTCCTACTTCCCAAAAGTCCTGTTCCACTTGATCTCTGCACAAAAGTCTTGGATTTGCCCAAAGGTCTTTTACCATCTGGCTGTCCTGTTACGGTTTGCGTTAGTAAGGCAATATATGTTCAAACCGTCTCAATCATTGACTTTGGTTAATATTATAACATCCACGTTTTTGTAATATGTCTTGATTGCTATGAAGTCTCCAGGTGTTATTTTCTTTAATAAATCCTAAAGTATCCGTCTCTGTGGTGTAGTGGTTAGCGTGATTAGATGGCACCCCCGGAGGCTCGGGTTCGATTCCCGACTCTGCCACGAAATTTGAAAAGTTGTATGAGGGCTGGAACATGGTTCACTCAGCCGCGGGAGGTCAACTGAGTAGAGGTGGGTTCGATTCCCCCTTCAGCCATCCTGGAAGTGGTTTTCCATGGTTTCCCACTTTTCCTACTGGCAAATGCCAGGATGGTACCTAGCTTAAGGTCACGGCCACTTCCTTCCCTCTTCCTTGTCTATCTATTCCAATCTTCCCCTCCCCCTACAAGGCTGCTGTTCAGCACAGCAGATAGGCCGCCTGGGCGAGGTACTCGTCGTCCTCCCCAGTTGTATCCCCCGACCGAAAGTCTCAAACTCGAGGACACTGACTTTGTGGCGGCAGAGGTGGGATCCCTCGCGAGTCCGAGGATTTCCGCTCATAATAGCTATCGCTAAAAGCCATGAATGGCGGTAATATGTAACATAACGTTTTTTACTATTTTCTTTACGTAGCATCGACACAGATAGGTCTTATGGCGACGATGGGATAGGAAAAAGCTAGGATTGGGAAGGAAGCGACGGTGGCCTTAATCAAGGTACAGCCGCAGCATTTGCCTCGTGTGAAAGTGGGAAACCACGGAGACTCATCTTCAGGGCTGCTGATAGTCGGGTTCGAACTCACTATCTCCCGAATTCAAGCTGATAGCTACGTGAGCCAAGCCGCGCGGTCACTTGCTCGCTCATAATCTGCTTGGTTATACAGGGTTATTCACCTAACATGTTACACGCAAATAACTTCTAAACCATTAAAGATATCAGCATTCTGTTTTCATATTCGTAAATGGTATGCAGGGTCTTGTAATATAACGTGATACTTAGTCTCATGGGGGTGATTAACAACCGAGATATTGATACTAACTCCTTATTTTTAAATGGAATGGCACAAATTTATACAGCTGATTTAAAAATTAATCTCCGTACAAGTTCAAATATGTAAGTATCTTCAAAATCGGGCAATTACTTTTTGAGATATAAATAAGAAGAGCATGCGCGGTTTTGCATGCCGCATCAGACGGCGTGAAGTCGAGCAAGGATATATTGAAGCGCAAGCTGCTTCCTGGCCTTGATTCCAGCCACAGAACGGATACCAGGCATGTACTGTAAACATAATGTGATGTACCGTAACATACCCTGGGTGTGCAACGTTATTGTATGACTGGCGAACACACAACGGGGAAGGGAGATTAAAGTTGTATTGTTTTGTTTCGACATGTAATAGGCTGCGCTCAGTTTAGCGTTTTTTCTGACGGATGGGAATGGGAAGGATTTGGAAAGAAAGTCGGTCGTGGCATATCACAAAGGTACCTATCCGGTATTTGTCTGGTGTTGAACATGGGACACAATGAAAATCAATGTCAGGTTGGGCGAGGCAGGACTGGAACCTACGCTCTCCTGAATTCACGCTACTACAGTCGCGCTGGAGCTCTGCGGAGATTAATGCGTGTAAAATAAAACATAAATAATAGTGTTCCTGCCCTCACTACGATCAGCTCTGAACATTTGCTTTTCTAGAAGGAGCTCTTCCGGAGTTTTGTGTTATGTTTATTTCTCAACTCATAGAGTAGTATGAACTATACACTAAAACCAGTGACAATTATAGCTTTCGTTATGTTCCTTTCAAGGCAAAGTACTTATTTTATTCGTTTTAAACACATCAACCTTTTATGTCCTGTCATGTGTTCGCTTGTCATACACACTTTGGAAACCCATCACATGTGTACGAGGTGCTTACTTGCCTGGTACCCATTCTGTGGCTGAACTCACTCCCAGGAAACTACTTGCGCCTCAATATGTCCTTGCCCGACTTCACGCAGTCTGATGCGGCATGCAAAATAGCGCATGCTGTTCTTACTTATATCTCAAAAAGTAATTGTCCGATTTTGAAAATACTTACATATTTGAACTTATACGCAGATGAACTTTTAAATCAGCTGTATAAATTTGTGCCGTTCCATTTGAAAATATGGAGTTAGTATCAATATCTCGGTTGTTAATCATCCCATGAGACTAAGTAGCACGTTATTTTACAAGACCCTGCGTACCATGTACGAATATGAAAACAGAATGCTGATATCTTTAATGGTTTGGAAGTTATTTGCGTGTAACAAGTCAGCTGAATAACCCTGTATATTACTTTCGATGTCAATATTACTACAATGGACGGTTTAAATCAACGTGTAGTGTTCATTAACATGCATTGAATTATAAGTACTGTTTTGCTGTGTTGTAATTGTTCTAACTTTATTTACATTAGTTGATGCCAGATACCCATATCCGTAAGAAATGGAGGCTGCAGTAGTAACAGGTTGTCTCAGAAAATCGTTGGCGGTGAAATTGGATTCTTCTTGCGATTAAGTATTCCCTTCTTCATCTTTACCTTCTTGTTCGTCTTCTTGGTTTATTCATGGCACTGCGTGCATTTATTGACATTTTTACAAGTAAATTAACTTAAGTTAAAGAGTATTTCAATGATTTCTATTAACGCATAGAGTTGGATACGAAGTTCAATTCTTCATATTATATAAACTAAACCAAACCCCGTGGCGCAACATCTACGAAGGGCCTTTGGCCAAGCGAACCGGTGCTCAGGCTTAAGGCCTGCGTATTACAAAGTGTCGTGTTGTCAGCACGACGAATGCTCACGGCCGTTATTCTTGGCTCTCTAGACCGGGGCCACCATCTCACCGTCAGATAGCTCCTCAATTGATATCACGTAGGCTGAGTGAACCCCGAACCAGCCCTCAGATCCAGGTAAAATTCCCTGACCTGGCCGAGAGTCGAACCCGGGACCTCCGGGTAAGAGGCAGGCACGCTACTCCTACACCGCGGAGCCGTCACTCATACTATATGACCTCTCATAATGGCTTATTATTAAGGAACATGACTGGTCACTTAGATTGGAAAGAAACATCACTTCGTATTTTTCAATTTATCTACAACAAAGATGTTTCTTTCTTTAAATGTTAGTATTTTCCTAGTACTTTCTGAATTGTCTGCCTCTGTGGTGTAGTGATGAACGTGATTAACTGCCACCCCCAGAGGCCCGGATTCGATTCCCGACTCTGCCACGAAATTGGAAAATGGTACGAGGGCTGGAACGGGGTACACTCAGCCTCGGGAGGTCAACTGAGTAGAGGGGATTCGATTCCCTCCTCAGTCATCCTCGTAGTGGTTTTCCGTGGTTTCCCACTTCTCCTCCAGGCAAATGCCGGGATGGTACCTAACTTAAAGCCACGGCCGCTTCCTTCCCTCTTCATTCCAATCTTCCGATCCCTCCACAAGGCCCTCGTTCAGCAAAGCAGGTGAGGTAGCCTGGGCGAGGTACTGGTCATCCTCCCCATTTGTATCCCCCGACACAAAATCTCACACTCCAGGTGGTAGAGGTGGGATGCCTCGCTGAGTCCGAGGGATAATCCGATCCTGGAGGATAAAGGGATTAAGAAAGAAAGAGAGACTTGCTGAATTAATGTTAGTGCTGGGAACTCTCGTTTTCGGAAGCATTCGCGTTGTTTACTGACGGAACCGTCCGACTCGTCTGAATGGTCAACGTACTTGCCTTCGGTTCAGAGGGTCCCGGGTTCGATTCCCGGCTGGGACAGGGATTTTAACTTTCATTGGTTAATTCCAGCGGCCCGGTCTGGGTGTTTGAGCTGTCCCCAACATCCTTGCAACTCACACACCACACATAACACTATCCTCCAGCACAATAACACGTAGTTACCTACACATGGTAGATGCCTTCCACCCTCATAGGAGGGTCTGCCTTACAAGGGCTGCACTCGGCTAGGAATAGCCACACGAATTTATTATTACTGACGGAACTGTGAATTTGTAGAGACTATGAATTTGTTGGTATTGATAGATAGAATGCCTTGTGAGCTATGATCCATTTGTCATTGTGCAAGGCGGCATGTGGTCCAGTGGTCAAGAAGACGTTGCGAAAACCGAGGATTGCATGGTTCGATTCCCAGCACGGTAGAGAAATATTGTCAAGTTAAGGTAAGTTTAGTTAAATGAATATGGAATGAACGTCGATTTCGCTCTGGATGAAGTTATCAGAGATAATGGCAGGATGGACGATCACAGAGATGTGAATTCGAAGCAATGGGAAGCTAGAAGGAAGGATGGAAATGTAGAAATGGGGATGATAGTTGAAAAATCGGTGTGAAATAATAATAGCGCCTAGTAGGTCGACAACCCGTATAGCAGGTTGTAATGACCCGTGGGGTGCGGTGAACATATTCTTTGCCCCAACTGCAAAAAAGTGTTTTAATATAAACAATCTTAGCCCCACTACACTCTCTAAAGTCAACATTGCCATTTTATTAGGCTGCGTTTTTCGTGGAAAGGTCTACCTGAGAAAGATATTTCAAGAATAGTTTTAACCACACGCTGCACATACTTCCAAATTGATATTCACGGCAGTCAGTGACAACACCATCATAACTTAATCTAAAGCAGATTTTAAGCAATGTACTTACAGTTTCATCCGGTGACGCTTCGTGATGGTACAGTCATGGTTTTCACAAAAATACACTGGGACTATTTGTTTTTTAATTTAAAAGCCTAATCTAAACTAACCAGCAAAATTTAACTGGTATTTTACTGTCATTGACGTTTTATAGTTTCACTCGCATACTGAGTGTACGTGCATCAACGGCAAACGAGGGAAAATATTTGTCACGACGTATAGCACACGTTATATTAATGAAGAATGCCACAGAACTCCCGAAACCTTCACCTATAATCCAAGAGGAACACTACTAAAATTCACTATATACCACCATCACAGACAACCATTCGCTCTTAACTCTGTGTTCATGCTGTACAACCTAAATACTTTTTCTGCGGCTATCGGAACACATACTCTACACGTGCCATCAATGAATTGCTGGAAAAACTGTATACATGCCGAAACCAAAAACTAAAATATATTCTTCTATATTACAATTGATTTTATATACTGGCTCTATTTGTATTAGCAAGACGATGTGCAAGTGGCTATGCTGTTAAGATGTTGATGTTTTTCTTGCATTCTCTAATGTGTGATGCTGAAGACTTCGAGTGTCAAGTATTAAAACTAATATTACCTTACCTAAGCTGGCTGGCCTATCGCCGTAAATTGCTGTTGGGGGAGGGCCTACAGCTCCACCCCTCTTCCAGGACAAAGAAGCTTCAAGTGCATGAGTCACCCAAGCGACCTTAAATTTCGCTGGGGGTAGCTCTCTATCGCTCCGGCAAGGAAACTCAGCTCGCTGGAGAAACTGAACTTCGGTAGTGCGAGCGGATTGTCGAGACAGCTGTACTTGGCTTGGCTTAGATTCGCAAATGTTTAAACATTATAAAAAGCGTTCTAAGCAACAACGAGAAAATATTAATACAAAGTTCTTTACCCCAGCAGCGCTGGTGTAGATGGGATTCAATGCACGCACCTCCCTGTGAATTAAGTCAGCTTTAAAAATTGCTCGCGCGTCTTCTGCTGCCCCTTCCTCGACTTGTTTCCGGCTACTAACCCGCAGTTGGGCCTAACTCTATCAACAGTTTTTTTCGGGGGTGGGGCGAAGCTCGCTCCCCCCGCGTGACCATCGACTCAATCTACATGGCCTCTGACATGCTATTATTTCTAAGAAGAAAGAGATAGCAGGAAAGAGTGGGAAATTATACAAGGAGTATCTGCCTGTTTCCATGTTAGACACGTTACCAAGCGAGTTTGCGTTGGTTGGATAGTGTTAAGGTGTGGTATTGAAGAGTCAGGGAAAAACCACATAGGCAGAAAAGAGAAAGAGCCTACATGTAAAACCTGACATCTTGTGGTAGCACATGCAAGGATGTGGGCTGGAAAGGTCCAGTGGTAGTGTTAGTTAAGAAGAGGTAACATGCACCAGGCATGATCCATCGTCTCGCCATTCCATCTGCCAAGGGATCAGTCCATCTGGGCACTGCCGTGACTAGCGCGGGCCTTGCCGGTTGCGGAGCCATGCGTCGAGTACCACTAGGGCCCGCCGCACAGCGCTACCTCCTTGAGGTCCCCCGTACCCAGTCTCCGATCCCGGAAAATGAGGCCAAGCCCGCCAGGGCGGGGCCTCCTGGAAGGGGGTGGGTCATGACGCCGGGCCTCCTTCCTCTCTTCCCGCGCCGTGGCCCGGTAGACTGGGCAGCTGCGATGGGATGAATGGCGCCCCGCGCAGTTCGCGCACACCGGCGCCTCCTTAAGTGTTGCGCAGGCCGTGTAGTGGTGATCACGGTTGCACCTCACTTGAAGCCCACACCTCTTCTGCCGGTGGCCCCACCTCAAACAGCGGAAACACTGCAAGAGCTCTTGATGGGGACGTTTCAATCTCACCTGATTGCCGCTACCTGCTGAGGTCCTGTCCTGATTGGCTCCTCGCTCGGCTGCTGTCCTGGGTTGCGGCTGGGCAGCCCTCTCCTGGTGGGCTGGCGTCTTCTTCCTCCTGGTCCTGGGGCGGCGTCTTCTTCCCGGGGATCTCTTCTCGGCAGGGGAAGAGGCCTTATCCTGGTGGCCCTCCTCCCGGCCTGATAACCCCGGGGATGCGGGTGGCTCCGCTGCGTCGCCGTCTTCTTGCTCCTGCTGGCTGGCAGCGGTGGCATTGGTCGGAGCTAACACTCGACTGCGTTCCCTGTCCTGTGGGGCGCACGTCGACGTCTGCAGCTCGACAGTCGCACTGGCAGGCTGGGTCTGGACAGCAGCCTCTGAACGCCAATGGGCGTCTTCCTCCACTGCTGTGCAGCCGTCTGCCGTTCCGGGCGCTTTCCTGGATTGTGCCCGGGTAACAGGCCCTTCCTGGTAGGCCTGGGTCTGCGTCCGCTTCGCCCTGGCAGGTGGTTGACGGTCCTGGTTGGCGGCCTTATTGGTCTGCGTGTACTTCGTAAAGTACAGCGGTCCAAACGGGGGCGCGCCGTCGCGGCGCTCGGGAGCGCCACCGTCGTCCTCGGTCCTCGACTCCGTATGGGTGGCTTCCTCCTGGTAGCCTGAGCCGTCCAGCTGCTCTCTGTGTCCTGGTAGCCGGGCAACCTGGTATATCTGGGACGCCAGCTTCTCACAGACCAGGAAGCAGTCTGCGTCCTTGGGATGGATGATGACTGCCCAGCCAGTGATCACCTCGCTGATGGTCTCGATGATGGGTTCCCCGATGAACTCCGCAATCGCCGTGAGGAGATCGATTATGCGGATCGTCTCCTGGTAGGGGTCCTTCCCCCACCGGTTGTAGACCAGCAGCGTCGGGAGTCTGTAATCGGGGGCTGGCAACGAGTGGAGCTCCGCTTGTAGCTTCAATATGGCTCCCTTGTAGTCGTAGTCCCCCGGTCTCCCTGGGATGGTAAGCTTGTTCATCCTGGCCCTCCTTAAAAAGAAATCCTGGAAGAAAGAGAGAAAGCGAGCACTGAGAAGTGCTCAGCTCTGACAAGAGCTCTTTCGAAATTGTACTAACAAGTACAGCTGCCTGTCTAGCAATTAAAATGTACAGAGCGCCTGGCGAGGAGAGGGACAGCGAAGCGGGTGGCACGTACGTCCTTCCACTAGCACAGTCAAGCTCGTCCTCGTCAGTCTCTATCAACAGGCTACAGTTGTGGAATTTGGGAGATCATTGTGATTGTTCAATGGTTACTTCGATGCATGTGCGGTAGGTAAGGAAGGTAATCTTTAGACAGACATCTTTAAGATATCACTGCAGATAAGGTCAATTGGATCCTCCTCGGAATTACATTTTAATCGTCATGTTTGTCCTTTTTAATACACCGTAAAATAAATACTAAGTTTCGTGAGGACAGTTTCCGATAAGGAGTTCTTTTCTTGTCGCTGCAGTGTCTGTGCGTCCACTTACACACGAACAGCGCAAGTGGTGAACACCCACTTCATACAAGCAAGGTAAATGCGTACTATGTTCTGTTACACTCGCTTAACAAACACATGGTAGGCGAACATCTTAACCCGTGTAAGCAGATCTTTCTCTGACTTCACCGGGGTCTTGTAAATCCCACTTTTCTTGTAAGTTATTGTAAGTGAATGCAGAAGAATTGCAACAACTACATGCGTAGTCCGCTCCACTCATTGACGCAGGAGACACGGGACATTAGTACGCGTGGTTGTTTTGTTGCAGCAGGGAAATTGTGCATTTCCGGAAGAGGGTTGCTTTTCAAAATGCTATCTACGAGTTTCCTCCCACCCCCACCCTCTGCAGTCCATCATCTGGTGTAATAGGTAGTGTGAAATGAAATGAAATGACTTATGGCTTTTCTATTGCAGGGAGGTGGAGAGGCTCCGAAGAACTTGTCCGGTCGTCTGGTTGCTGCTACGTGGTGGCTGTTTGGATTCATCATTATTGCTTCTTACACCGCCAACCTGGCTGCGTTCCTCACAGTTTCTCGACTGGACACGCCTGTGGAGTCCTTGGATGATCTCTCCAAGCAGTACAAGATCCAATATGCTCCTGTCAGGAACTCCTCTGCGTACACCTACTTCAAGCGTATGTCCGATATCGAACTGAGATTCTATGAGTAAGTTGGTCCCTGAAGTTTGCCATATAACATGCGTCCTGATTATCCGGTGAGAACAACTGAATTAAGAACAAGCTACGCCATGATTTTCTATTGGCGACAAGCCAGCCGTCTGTCGAAATCAGTGGTCGGAGGGAGCACGCGTATCTGCACTAGCCTTGGATGTAAGCCAAGCTTGTTAGTGAGTACCTTTAGAAAGACACCTTGTGCTGTTCGGTTTTAATGAGTACCTTTAGAAAGACACCTTGTGCTGTTCGATATCACGATGCATATTATGGCTCAGTATATGTTATATATTGAGCACCGTATGTTTGTTCGGGATGTGTTAACTCAGTCAACCTGTCAAGTCCAAACGCAATTTCAGGAAAGATTTCTGGGCATAAATGTTTCAGATCATAAATAAATAAATTAATATTTTTAATACACACAGGATGTGTTCAGCCTAAGGTAGGAAACAGAAAATTTGTCACCAAAGGAAAAGCTGCTAAATTGTTGAAGTTAAAACTAATGTATTATAAATTGGAAGTTGGTAATTTCAGAAACTCCTTCCAAACGTTGGTAAGTAAGAAACTTCTTCAAATACCACATTATACTGTAGTGTGGTTGCTACACCGCCGCTGAACTCTGCCGACATAAGGCAAATACTGTGGCGCTCGTCGTTTGAAAAAAACATCGCGCGGTTGGTTCTTAGTTCAAATGCTCTCATTGTTGTTTCAGACCCTTTATATGACCGTGTAAATAAATGAGCAGACTTTACTGAGATGTGATAAGTTAAACATAATGATGCTGGCAATTCTTATGTTCAAGATAGAATACGAAGATTGAGGCATAAAACAAAAAACTATTCCTTCCTCACATTTGCACGGTGTTACCTTACAATTTTTTTTGTTTTTTTTATAAAATGTTGGCTTTCGGTCTTAACGACCAGTTAGCCAGCTACAATTTTGTATATTTCTGATTATTAATTACGAATAGACGATTTTGTACGTTTCTGGTTATTAATTATGAATTGACCTTGATGAACTGAAACCTTTAAGACAAACACAAACACCCATCCCCCGAGGCGGAGAAATTAACCAGATGAAGTTAAAATCCCCAACCCAGCCGAGAATCGAACCCCGGACCCCAGTGATCAAAGGCCAGCGCGCAAACCATCCAGCCATGGACCCGGATCCACCTTACAATGGCCATACAAAGGGCACTAGGAAAGTTTTGCAATGTGAACGCTTTAGACATTTTCAGAAAAATTTCCACCACGCTCAATACACTTCTCCATACATCGAAACCAGTCACTGAACCAACTCTGCCAATTTTCTTCGGTTACATTTTCACACTCTTGATCCCATGCTGCCAGAAGCTCCTCGTCGGATGCAAAACGCCGCCCTTTCAGCTTCATCTTCACTGCTGGGAAGAGTGCAAAGTCACATGGGGCAAGATCAGGACTGTATGGAGGGTGACCAAGCACAGTGAACCCTGATCTGGCAAGAAAATCCATTGTTACATTAGCACGATGTGCTGGAGCATTGCCGTGATGCAAGAGCCAAGTGTTGAGCCGTGACCTTGGATGGAGCTGCTTGAGAGCCTGGATGACCCAAGGCAGACAAGTCTCACTGTACCACTTCGCAGTAACTCTCCTTTGTGTTTCTAGCACAACCCGAGTCAGGATGCCCCGTTTAGTGAAGAATACTGCAATCATCTTTTTCTTCACTGACCTTGACTTTCGCACAGTTACAGGAGTACCCTCATCTTCAAACTGCCACACCTTGTTCTGGGATTTTGTTGGGGCATCGTAATAACAAAGCCAAGTTTCGTCACCTGTAATGATGCTACTGACGTTACGCGAAGTCTCATTTTCAAACTGTTTTAGCATTTTTCAGCACCATTTCACTCGATGTGCCCTTTGTTCCTCTGAAAGTGAATGGGTCACTCAAAGGGAACAAACCTTTTTAACATGGAGATGGTCATGTATAATTGAATGAATAGCTGGTGCAGGGATGTGGAGGGTCTCTTCTACCTGCCGATATGTCAACCGCCTCTCTTGATGCAACAATTTCCTCACAGCTTCAATGTTTTCCTTAGTCACTGTTTCAGACGGTCCCCCGGAACGAGGATCGTCTTCAACCCCCAAAATTTCCCCTCTGAAGCTCTTTGTACCAGTGGAAAATTGTTGTCCGATGTGGACAGCCTTTCCCCAGCACAGGAGTCATTTCCTCCGGGCACTGGTCAACAGTTAATCCACTAGCACAATTGTAGCGGATAATTGCGCGATATTCACCTTTAGACCATACTGACATCTTAACTTGTTTTCAGTCCCACTGCTTGGTAACAACTGGTGCGAAGGTCGCGTCTTGCTGTCTTCTAGACCGGTTTTCACCCCTCTTTTCATCCTTCACCATAACAGGGGTGTCCAGCCAACCGTTTTTGCGTATTTCAAAACTTTTCTAGTGCCCTTTGTATGTCCTGGAAAGCATGACACTCATAGTACATGGGCACAGCACGAGATGACGGTGCGATGGACAGGTACAATGCACAGGGCGATGGGACTGTAGTAGTGAATCACGCTGCGTGCAGAATGGATGTGATGAGGCAGAAACAGCGTTCGTACATAACTGGCCGTTCGCCGGGCTTGCAAAAGAATGACATAGAGAGCTTTTGGAAGGTGTGGGGACTAATGCCCTTCCGTATCGAAGCGTTGTGAGATCAACAGTATAAAGCAAGGAACAACGTGGAACGGTTCTGAAGACCTGTTAGTGTCCGGACTGATGTGTCACGTGCAGTAATTACCCAGTGCATGAATGTGGACAGGGGATGGACACTACTTGAGCTACAAGTCGTCCTTCTCCATGACAACGCCAGACCGCATGCAGCAGAGGCTGTATGGAGGCAACTTCAGCGCTGGGGATGGTAAGTTCAGGAACACACGCCATACTACCTGATCTGTCTCCATGCGATTTTGGCGTCATCCTCACTGAAAGAACCATTGCGCGGGGGACGGTTTGGCACACAAGAGGGCATGGTCCACGCTGTGAAACATGAGACTGATAAGTTCAGACAGGGTGATTTGACTGGTTTCCGACGTCTCCCGCATTGTTGGCAACATGTTGTGGACAATCCAGGGGACTACTTTGAGCGTCTACCGTAAAGGGTACTGTACTTAGAGAATAAACATTATGCAACACAAGAATTTCGTGGCTGACAGTTTCCTGCACCTGGTAAACCTATTCGGCACTGTTCATACATTCCACAGTACCCTACGCTCTCTATTCCCATCTGTCTGGTACAGGGGCTGACTGGCCGAGGTGGTAAAGGCGTGCTCGGTTCGCCCGGAAGGACGTGGGAAGTCGTAAAATTTAAGAAACAAGATTTCCACTTCCGGAGGGGCATATGGCCCTGAGGTTCACTCAGCCTACACCAAAAATGAGTACCAGGTTAATTTCTGGGGGCAAAGGCGGCCGCGCGTAGAGTTAACCACTCTACCCCATCACGTGCCGAGATTAACCTTCCACTCCTCCAAGGGCCTTCATGGCCTGTACGGAGGTGACTTTGCTGTCTGTCTGGTACATTGCACATTTGTGGAAGAATATAGCTGCCATGACTCTTGTCCCCAACTCTCGTTTAAGGTGGCAATCATCTCTTCTTAACACTAATCAGAGTAGAAAAATGAAGCCATCCAGTTCTTGGAAGACTAAGGTACCGGCAGTAGAAAGGAAAGGTTCATAAAACGTAAGAAAACGAAAAATCCTTGTGCCTCGCGAATCTAATAATGTTGGTATCGGAAGGGAACAGGAATTGACCAAAGTGAATCGTCAAACTTAAGCTAGAGGACCCATGCCCTTGATTTCCTAATGTTTGTGCTACTAATTTTTGAAAGTTCAATTACTTGTGCCAAAGGAACGAGCCTAGTGCGAACTGTTTATTTAAATAAAATACACTGCCATGCAAGTATCTTTGACAGTTTTTGAATTATGGTGAAGATTTTGCTAAGATTTTCTACTAAGTGCGTAGCTAACTTGTGTGAATGTATCAGTGAATGTCAGAAGGAATGAATGAAATAATGAATCATTAATTATTAAGAAAGAGACGGTGTAACCTGTAATCGAGAATGTGGTTAAGTGTAGAAGAGGGCCAAGAGCCTTAACTTCACTACTGGTAAAGGCATAAATAAATTATAAGTAATGAATAGAAAAAATATGTGTAAAACTAATCCTACTGATATGGGAACACATCTGAAGGTATAAGTGTTATATATAACACAGAGTCTACTGACATGACCCACAGAGGCGTAGCCAAGGAGGGGGGGGGGGTTGTACTTAGGGTTGGAAACCCCCGCCTCTATGGAAATTTTACAACAGAAAATAAACAAGTGAAAGTCGACTCAATAGGTTGGCTCTTTTGAATCTATTTTCTAAGAAGCCTCGATAGTTGGATTTTAAACTGTAATCTGAACATACCACTCACCGAAAAAGTGCTCACATTAATCACATTGTTCTCGCTCTGCATTTTAATGTTAGGTTTTGCAGTGAACTGCAATCTGAATATCAACATAATTCACATATGTTACTGTCCTTATAAGGACACTCATGCATGCGCACAGCACACGCTCACAAGCACCTTCATCATGTTCTAACATAATTTTGTAACTATAACCTCCCCTTCCCCCCATCGGTCATTCCTGGCTCGGCTACTGACTTCTATGGTATCATGCTCGTATATTGTAACTTTACTGTTAATATTAATAAATGATCATAAATAAAAGTACTCAAAAAACTTAATAACTGAAATAAATTAATAAAAAATAATTAATCGAAATATCCGTACTATGGGCGCTAGAGTTCACCAGAATGGATCCCTCGAATTTAGATAGATCATGATAATTCTTTATCTCCCAGGGCGTGTACATAATGCTGCGTAATGGTACATCTGCTGCAGACCTTACCCAACGTGCTGAAAACGACTAAATAGGTAGGAACTGCACCTAGGTTCATCAATAACTCCACTGATTCTAAAATAACTAACTATATTCTTAATAATATCCGTGCACGAGCACCTCATCAACTCACCAAAATATACATATAATACACACAACAGCAACAACAACAATGAAAACAGTGGGAAAAGGAAAGCGAGAACCAAGCCACCATTTGCAGTTGGTCCGTTGAACAATGCACATATATGTAGAAAGGTACCCTTCACTGTCAATGTATCAACACGACTTGCAGATTCTCATAATTGGCACTTATTATATCACACAGATACGGTACCTCATAATACTGTGTTCACTGACTCTAACACTTGTTTTAAAGATATATTCACTTGAGAAACACACGCGTGTCGTTCCTGAATATAAATTATGGAAAGTCTGAGATAGCTTTCACCAACATATAATACCAAACCGCCACAAGTGCTACAATACTTAATGCCTAAGCACTCCACAATTTGTAGGCCAGTCACGTTCCACAAACATAAAAAGACTATGTTCCATAAACGTTTGAAGTCGAGTCCAGAATAATGCAGCAGTGTCACTCCAGTACCGTATATTCAGTTGGAAGTGTACCAGTGTGTCCTCGCCGTGTCATCACATGCCTAAATAGACATCAGCTTTCCCCTTCCTCTCACATGATCCGCCTAGACTGATCCTGGCCAGCCAATCATGAGTAGATCCTCATGTCAAGACCACGCCCCGAATCTCTTCCTGGCCCCAAGACAATAACACCATCAACGGACTCGGGTGTTTCATATGAGTCATCGGAATTTTCCGGCTACATCAACAAGTCCACCTCATCAAACTCTGGGTTATACACATGACTCATCCAAATTTTCCAAGTTCAAAATAGCAATGTTTTCCCATCAGTTTGTACAAAACAAATTACTCACATCATTTATTGAGACCTTCCAGCATAAGATATTAATAAAATATATACCGGGCGAGTTGGCCGTGCGCGTAGAGGCGCGCGGCTGTGAGCTTGCATCCGGGAGATAGTAGGTTCGAATCCCATTACCGGCAGCCCTGAAGATGGTTTTCCGTGGTTTCCCATTTTCACACCAGGCAAATGCTGGGGCTGTACCTTAATTAAGGCTACGGCCGCTTCCTTCCAACTCCTAGGCCTTTCCTATCCCATCGTCGCCATAAGACCTATCTGTGTCGGTGCGACGTAAAGCCGCTAGCAAAAAAATATACAAATGAAATAATAATAATAATAATAATAATAATAATAATAATAATAATAATAATAATAATAATAATAATAATAATCGAATTCTGGCAATAAAATCTCTCACTTCTAAATACAGTGCGAGGGTGTAATATAGATACTATCACAATATCCACTGTCGAACAATTAGGACAAAAATGAAATAATTTTGTAAACAACTGTTTGAAAATGACAATAATAATACAGATCGTATGAGATACAGATTTAAATTACTACGCAATGAATAACGCTAAATCCAAGTGTGCAGTTGTGCGCATGCGTGATCACGTGATTGCTTACAACCAATCAGAAACCCAGAACCAAATCTCGGATTTGTGGTCTGTTGATACATATAGGTCTAAGGGCGGGCTAGTGGTCGGCCGACCCCAAGGGAAAACGGAGCCCTTACCCCAGCTGTCTAAAATACAGGGATGACTCCATGTCGGTTTGTTTAAAAGTAGGTCATTGACACCTCTGTGCGAGTTGCCTACCTCACAGGCACTACCCCCATTTTGAATTCAACCCTTGAACATCTTCCTTTACTTATATCGTATTTCTTCTGAATCATTTCCTTGACATTGTCCTTTTCTCGAATGCTTTCCTTCACGTTCTCACATCCGTCATATTTCAGATAATTGGTTCTAAGTTTCCTAAGCCATCCATGTTGCCGCCATGACACCCTCTACTCAGCTGTTTTATCTAACTTGTTCCTATTGGTTGCTCTGCTCCTCTCACTTGCTTGATACTCTATCACTGACAGTTATATTAATTTACTATTCAATAGAAATTCTCCGCCCTAATGGGATACGAACTCCAGTGCTAAGCATCCATACTCCAGTGGGTCACCCCAAGACCATACATTCCTACGGGACGTTGTCATTGTGATAGTGGGTATTGAAGTTCTAAAGAGACCATTCACTGAAGCTTAAGTACCATGAATTTCATTTAGTAGGCGCAATGTAGTAAAAATATATACGTAATGGATGTACTGGTCCACCTCTGTGGTGTAGTGGTTAGCGTGATTAGGTGCCATCCCCAGAGGTCTAGGTTCGATACCCGGATCTGCCACGAAATTTGAAAAGTGGTACTAGGGCTGGAATGGGGTTCACTCAGCCTCGGAAGGTCAACTGAGTAGAGGTGGGTTCTATTCCCACCTCAGCCATCATCGAATTGATTCGCACTTCGCATTTCTCCTCCAGGTAAATGCCGGGATGGTCCGTAATATAGGGCCACGGCCGCTTCCTTCCCTCTTCCTTGCCAATCCCTTCCTATCTTCCCATCCCCCTACAAGGCCCCTGTTCAGCATAGCAGGTGAGGCCACCTTGGCTATGTACTGGTCCTCCTCCTCTGGTATATCTTCTGACCGAAGGTCTCATGCTTCAGGACACTGCTGTTGAGGCGGTAGAGGTGGAATCCCTCGCTGAGTCCGAGGAAAGAAACAGCCCTGGAGGGTAAACAGGTTATGAACGAAGAAAGAAAGAATGAATGAATGAATGAATGAATGAATGAATGAGTTATTTGCTATTCAGAAAAAAGTTCCGCCGTACTGGGATTCGAGCTCCAGCGTTCAACATTCATAAACCAGTGCATTACCCCGAGTCCACACATCATTATCAACATTGGTATTGAGATACTGGGCAATGAATTTTTTAAAAAGAAGGGAGCTAAAAAATCCATTCCAGCTGATATTGAGGAATTATAAGGGCGGGCTAGTTGTTGGAACACGTCAAAGGCAACTGTCGTCCGACCCTAGCTGTCGTAGAGGGAGGTCTCTACGCCGGTTTATCCAAAATATGTCGTTGAATCTGAGTGTACGGGTTGTCTACCTCACCGGTGCATGTTTCACTATCGACCCGTCCCGTGAACGCAGTCCTTTACTCATATCCTAACCACTTCCAGGACTTCCCTTCTTCAGACTTGTTACTTCGCGCTCTCGCATCCGTCATATTTCAGACATGCGCTTCCAAGTTTCTCTAGTCTTGCATATCGACGGTACGACATGCATTCAGCCCTTGCGTATAGCTTCCTATTGGCTGCTCTGCTCCACTCACTAACTTGTCACTCTCTTACCAATATTCAGTAAAAACTCCCCACCTCACTCGGATTCGAATTCCAGCATTCACCATCCGCACTCCAGCGCGTTGGCATTGGGATCTTGGGTAACAAAATGCAAAAGAGAAATCTATCTATCTTAATCTGTTTACCCTCCAGGGTTGGTTTTCCCTCGGACTCAGCGAGGGATGCCACCTCTACCGCCTCAAGGGCAGTGTCCTAGAGCAGTACCTCGCCCAGGCGACCTCACCTGCTATGCTGAACAGGGGCCGGGGAATGGGAAGATTGGAAGGGATAGACAAGGAAGAGGGAAGGAAGCGGCCGTGGCCTTGAGTTAGGTACCATCCGGGCAGTTGCCTGGAGGAGAAGTGGGAAACCACGGAAAACCACTTCCAGGATGGCTGAGGTGGGAATCGAACCCACCTCTACTCAGCTGACCTTCCAAGGCTGAGTGGACCCCGTTCCAGCCCTCGTACCACTTTTCAAATTTCGTGGCAGAGCCGGGAATCGAACCCGAGCCTCCGGGGGTGGCAGCTAATCACACTAACCACTACACCACCGAGGCGGACGTTGTGGAATACAAATTAATAAAAACTGTGACTGGTAATCATTTCATAAAGAATAAATCACCTACATTTACCAGGATTGTCACATTTAACTTGCATAAGCAATTCTCCGAACCATTAACCTACAACTTTAATGGGAGCGGAACAGGATAAAGGAAAACTGAGTACAAAGTAACTTACACAGTTTGTGCTTTAAGTTTATTTACGAACACAAATGTATTCGAAACCTAAAGGATAGATGGATACGCACATACGAGCATTCACTTGTACTGAGAAGTTTATTAGCGACCATTTTGCAGAGTCAAGGCGCTATGTTCACACTTCCGCCACGCCACGCACACCCCACGCCCTGGTTAGATCAATGACGTGCTGTATTTTACTTTCAGGTGTTCTATTTTTAGTTCTTCCATTATTACTATTATTATTATCCTCGTATTACAATTATTTTGTAGACTATACAAGGGTTCTTAATTAGCATCTAATATAAAAACCTATTATACCGGTAATTTTCTGTTATGTGGTCCGCCTCTGTGGTGTAGTGGTTAGCGTGATTAGCTGCCACTCCCTGAGGCCCGGGTTCGATTCCCGGCTCTGCCACGAAATTTGAAAAGTGGTAGGAGGGCTGGAACGGGGTCCACTCAGCCTCAGGAGGTCAACTGAGTAGAGGTGGGTTCGATTCCCACCTCAGCCATCCTGGAAGTGGTTTTCCGTGGTTTCCCACTTCTCCTCCAGGCAACTGCCCGGATGGTACCTAACTCAAGGCCACGGCCGCTTCCTTCCCTCTTCCTTATCTATCCCTTCCAATCTTCCCATTCCCCGGCCCCTGTTCAGCATAGCAGGTGAGGTCGCCTGGGCGAGGTACTGGTCATCCTCCCCAGTTGTAACCCCCGACCCAGAGTCTGAAGCTCTAGGACACTGCCCTTGAGGCGGTAAAGTTGGGATCCCTCGCTGAGTCCGAGGGAAAAACAGACCCTGGAGGGTAAACAGATAAAGAAGAAGAAGAAGAAGAAGAAGAAGACTTACTTCACAAAGCTTTTCAGAGCATTTACTCTTTCGTCAAGTAGTGGAACTGTGACATTTAATTGTTGCTCTATTTAATACACAGTTGTTTTTTAATATTATAATACTATTTTATTGAAGACTAGAGGCTATGTGCATTATGAATTTCTTACATCTACGTTGAGTCAACTATAGGTGTGTGTCATCTCAGAAATATTCAGTTGCTGCTGAGCTCAGTTTTAAATAATCATTTTTTTACTTTTATCATTGATTATGTGTTAAGGATCTATTTATTGATGCCTATACATTTCTAGAGTTTCTACAATGTTCAATTTTATCCTTTTCGGATGTGTCTGTAAAACAGTGAGAGAATTTTGTATATTTGATGCTTAATTTCCTGTGTCAAGTAGATGTGGAACAACTGCTGGTTTCTACGCTTATGTAAATAAAATAAAATGCATATTATTATTATCATCATCACAGTTCAACTTGAGCAAGCAACCTGTGTGGACGTGTTGAGTGGTGAGTGCAGAGACACATGGAGGGCATTGAGCAATACCGGGCAGCGATTGGGAGCTGGCAGCGAAGGCTGAAGAAGACGGCTGGGCTGACGGCGAGCAAGGGAATGCAGAGGAAGTTGGGCGAGGTACTACTGGTAACGGCGGTGATATCCATGCTACTTGTTATAGGGGGTGTGGAGTTGAACCCCGGCCCAAACATGAACTGTGAGGACTGGGCGAAGAGTAAGGAGTTGATAGGAGAAGCTGTTAAAGAAAACGCTGGAGTCGAGCAGGTAAAGGAAATGAGAAAGGACCAAGCTAAGGGATTCGAGAAGGTATGGTTCCAAGAACAATGGGGAGACACGGCAAAAAGGTAGACAGGAATGAGATTGCAACTGGAGTGTTAAGGGAGAAAGTTAAAAGCCTGGAAAAGGAGGTTGGTATTTTTGAAAAAGGAGATGGACAACATTAGCCAAGAAAGGATGAAGAAATGTATATTCATATATGGGTTGCAGGAAGAAAGGAGTGAGAAAGTGAACATTATATATAAAGTGGTGGACGTCGTTAAAAATAAAATTAAAATCAATTTCAGCGAAGCGTACATTGACGATGTTGAAAGAGTAGGAAAATTGAAACGACAGAGTCCAATTAAAGTGAAGTATCTACTCTGATGGCGGACATAGTGTTAAGAAACTTTCAAGGTCAAGAGAGACTTGGGGAGAGAATGGAACGAGATCCTGAAAATTCTAAAGAAGCATCTAGGGAGAGCTAGGCACCAGGGTCTTAGGACATATATAAAGGATCAAAAGCTGGTGGTATCTAATGGTATTTGGTGGCGTGTGTGGTCTGTGGAAAAATCGAAAGTCATGGAGGAGAAGCTCAAACAGGAAGAGGACCTAACAACGCGGCAAATTGGCAGGCAGGAGGCCGTCCAAGAGGAGGGAGGAAACATGGTAAGGATTAATGAAGAGTCGAGTCAAGAGGTCAGTTCAGTACAGTGCAGTGAGAGTGAAAATTTAAGACCGCAGGTTCAGGAAGCGCTGTTAGATAATGTTCCTGAAGAAAAACAGATACAGTGATTGATGATTTGAGGGAGGAAAACAAAGGGCGAGATTCTATAGTGAAAGGGACAAGCAGGAGCCTTAAGGACCTGTGAGGGAAAAATAAAGGTATAGATGAAAAGGAAAGGAAAGATAGTAATAAAATGTCAAAGTACGATGGAATGGAGGTAGAAAGAGAGAGGGAGCTAATGACGAGAAGCAACAACAAAGATGGAAATGGGGAAGGCAGGGAAAAAGGCTGTAACTAGACTGGAAGATAGGCTCAGTAAATATTGAAGGTTTATTGGGTAAAATAGGTAATAAAGTGAAAATTTTAATAGAATGTTTTGATACTATAGCACTCTTGGAAACATGGCTAGAGGTGGGCAAGGAGATAACTTGGGGGTGGGGTTACAGTGAGGCACAAGTCAAAAAAATTGAATAAGGGGCGGTCGTCCGGAGGAATAGTTGTGCTAGTTAAAGAAGAGATCAATGAATTAATAGAGGATATTGAGAGCGACCTGGAAGAAGTTATGTGGATAAGATTTAACATGGGTAGGGAGAAAGGGAGAGAAAAATTTGTTTGCTTGGATTTTGTCTACTGTCACCCCAAGGGATCCCTATATGCAAACGATAAGTTTTTTGAGGAATTACTAGTAGAAACCAGTATCATTAGAGAGAGGTATGAGGAGGACGGAATATTATTACTTGGGGATCGGAATGCCAGAAAAGGTGAGCGAAGTCCAATGTACAGTAAGGAAGACGAGATGACAATAGGGATAGGAAGAAGTAATAATAAGGAAATTAATAGTTACGGTTGAAAACATCTGGAATTCTGCGAAGTAGGATTTTTAAAATCTTAAATGGTTGTTGGGAGGACAACAGAGAAGGCAAAATGACTTATATTACTGAAGAGGGGGGGGGGTAGTGTTATTGAGTTAGTAATGAGTTCGGAAGACATGTTGCAGAAAATCAAAAGTATAGGGGTAGGTGATTGGGTTGAGTCGCATCATGCACCGGTGTGGGTGAGAATAGTGAGGAGAGAGGAATTAAAGGAGGGAGTCAGGAAAAGGTACTCAGAGAGGGGTAGCGGTTATACTAAATATAAATGGACAGAGAACACAAAACGGGAACTGGAAGATCTCCTGGATAATGAGATATAATTAATTAGAAGTGGATGGGAAATGGCTTTGGAGGAAAATAACATAGAAAGAGTGCCGGAGTTAGTAGAATATCCCATAATGAGAGGGCCACGGGCATTTCAAGGTAGTAGAAGGAAAAAGATGGAAGCTGTAGTGTGGTATAACAAGGAATGTGAGGCTTTTAGAAGAGTAGTGATGAGAGCGTTAAAAGATTATAGAGTAAAAGGAGGGAGCAAAGAACGAGAAGTCTTGTGTAGATTAAGGAAAGAGTAAAAACTAAAAATTGCTGAGAGGAAGAAGCTATGGATGAAGGAACAATCAGAACTAATAAATAGGGAATGCAGGATGAATCAAACTGAAAGAATATGGGAAAGAATAAATAAAGGAGGAAAGGGATACAAAAAACGAATATTGATTATGATCAGTGGGTGACATATTTTGCCGAGTTATTAGGAGGAAGAAATGAATGGGGGTACAAGGAGGCAGGTCATATGGAGCAATTTGGAAGTAAATATATATGAACTAGATAAGGACAGGGGGTGATAGGTAAACTGAGGGGAGATCGACAGGGGGAGAAATGGTATTAGCAATGCATTTTGGAAATAATTAAGTAAATACAGTCTGATGGGGGGAGGGTGTTGTAAAATTATTTAACGGGATTTTTAATGGTGGTAAAGTACCAAAAGAATGGGAATATGGGATTATTTGCCCAATATATAAAAAGAAAGGGAATAAATACCTACCAAACAACTACCGAGGGATAGCTCTCTTAGACTCACTGAGCAAGATCTATACAGGAGTCTTGGTAACAAGAGATTGGTCTGAAGAGAATGACATATTATCCATATTTCAAGGAGAATTCAGCAAAGAGAGGCAAACGGTAGATAACATAATGATTGTGAAGATGATAATAGATAAATACATGGGTAGGGAAAGAGGTAGTGCATATCTAGCAGCGAATTACTTTGAAAATGCTTTTGACACCGTGAGTAGAAGAGCGTTAACAGAAAAAATAGGGAGGTTGGGAGTTTCTAGAAAGATGATTCGAGCAATTGAGGCGTTTACCAGAACGTATATAGCAGTGTCAAATTAGAGGAAAATTTAATTAGCAGACCGATAGAGTGCAAGGTTGGTCTAAACAAAGGCTTCAAATTATCGCCCATATTATTGTTATTTATAAATGATGTACTGGATGGGCACGGAGGAGCAAACTGGGCTGTACCGGCAGTTAACAATGTAGATATTCCTGGTTTGATATTCGCGGATGATATATTGTTAATGACTCTAACAAAGGGGGGGATTGCAGAGAAGTATGAAGTGTGAATAAATTAGCGGAATATGCAAACAAGTAGTCATTAAAATTTATTGTAAAATATCGAAGGTGTTGATCATACGTAAGAGGAAGAGGACAAAACATGGAATTAAATGAATGATACAGGGGGAAAGACTTGAGGAACTGGAGAGGTTAGAATACCTAGGAGTGCTGCTAAATAGCAGAGGAGGATGGGATGATCACATTAGGAGGGATTGCAGCTCTCGCAGCAGTAAAAATTCTAGTGGCTAAATACCCAGGGATAAACGATAAGGTACTGAGATTAGTGCTAAAGACATTAGTACTAAGTAGAGCTCTATATGGGGTAGAATTATGGGGACTGGACAAGAACAGGGTCAGTTTGAACCAAATAATACACAAATTTAGTAAGATAGTTATGAGACTACCGCAATGTACAGCTAATGTGGGGGCGTTAATAATATGCGGAGAGTATTTAGAGGTGGAATGCGTTAAAAGAGTATTGGATTATTGGATGAGACTCAAAAGGGGTGGGGGAGGTGTTTTGTTACAGGAAGCATTCAAACAAGAATTGAAAAGTATATATGACGATAGCTGGCTGGCAAAAATTAAAACCTATGTCGAGAATCGGGGTATGGGATATATTTGGCGAGAGATATGGAAGAGAAAAAACAGCAGAAGCCAGAGGGCTATGATAGCGAGAATGCAAAAATGGTTAAAAGAATGTAGGGATAGACCTCTCAGTTTATTCTGTAAGGTATTCCAAATCTCTAAGTTAAACATAAGATTTGGGGATAGAAGTTGGAAAGGCGGGCTATTATGGTGGCTGGTGAGTTTCTACAGAAACAAAGGATGGACTAGGAGCAAAGAGTGCTCACAGTGTATCCTATGTGAGGAAAAGACTGATAACTTGCACTTGCTGGGATTTTGTAAAGAAACAGAGAAGTTGAGGGCATTGTTTCTAAGCTCGAAACAACAGGAGCTGTGCAAGTAAAATGATGAACGGAAAATTTTAGTGTGGATAGTGAACCAGTGGAACAGTGAAGGAAACTTGAATAAGTTTTTATGTGAAGTCAAAAAACTATGTTTAAGAAAAGTGAAAGGTATTGTATGTTAATATAGATGATCGGGGATAATTACGTAAACGCATAGGTGGTCTGGAATGTAAACAGAAAAATGGCCAGCATAAGTAGGTCAGTAGCCGATTTGCACTCAGCGATTTGCAATGTTTTGTTAACGTCAGGGTGGAGTGGTAAGCTGTTTCCAGGCACGCTGACGGGGTCGGATGAATGTGTAGAAGTAGGCCAACACTTGGTTGCTTAATCTGTTACTCTCCATGTTACGTAACCTAATCAGGATTCGTAACAATTCTTAGTCTTTGGTTAATCACCAGGCTCCATCCAGCAGTTATTACTACTGGTGGGAGCTATTATTCTTATTATTCCAAAATCCTTTTAGTATCTTGAGTAGCCTCGCGATTCCTGGCAATCGCCGAATATCTGGTAACCACCAGATTCCAACGCGCAGTGATCATCGCCCACTATCCCTATTACAGTTTATTCTTTTGTTAATCGCCAAGTTCCATCCAGCAGTTATCACTACAGGAGGGAGCTATTATCTCTGTTATTATAATTTTTTATTATTATTGTGAGTTTCCTCACGATTCCATGGCAATCGCCGAATATCTGGTAAACATCAGGCTCCACCGGGCAGTGATGACTGCGTGGAGGGCCCACCATACCTATCATAGCTTGTTTATTACTTATAACTGTATATTAGATTTAATTTGTTCACTACTAACAACACAGGGTCTAAGTTGGAGGAGAGTTCTGTATAGACTCTTTGGAAATAAATATGAAAACATATTATATAAGCACTTTCAACATTCATAAGACTCAGGGGCTTAGCCAAGGGGGAGGTGCTGGGGGGTTTATAACCCCCTCTCATGGAAATTTTAACAAAATAAAATAATCGGAATCTGACAACAAACAAGTGAAAGTCGACTCAATGAGTTGGCACTTCTGAACATTCACTGATACATAATTGTAAAACCAACAGATCTCTTGAATCTATTTTCTAAGAAGCCTCGAAAGTTGGATTTTAGATTGTAATCTGAACATACCATCCGCTGTAAAGCTGTTGTCCTTGATCACATTGTTCTCGTTCTGTATTTTAATGTAAGAGTTTGCAGTGTGCTGCAATCTGAATATCGACATAATTTACTTGTACCAAGTTTCCTTATAAACAGACTCGTGCATGAGCACACCACACACTTACAAGCACCTTCATTACCATTTTGTAACTCTATCCCCTCAATCGGTCGATCCTGGCTACGCTACTGATGACCAAACATCTAATAGTGATCTGGAATGCTATTTTTCCCCAGGATCTGGAAAGATATGAGCTTGAACGACAGTCTGAGTGAGGTGGAACGTGCTAAGCTTGCCGTCTGGGACTACCCTGTAAGTGACAAGTATACCAAGATCCTGCAGGCTATGCAAGAGGCTGATTTTCCTAAAAATATGGACGAAGCTATTGCAAGGGTCCGCGCATCCAAATCTTCTAGTGAAGGTTTCGCCTTTATTGGTAAGTGCCTCATTATTATAACCACTAGCTATCTATCTGTACACAAATTTTTAGGAAGATTCCCTATACGGTAGAATATACCTGGATCCTGTTCTCAACATTTTACCTAGTATAAGTTACATTGCAATGATATGCTTAGGAGAAAAATACGTGGATTTTCACTTAATAAAGTAATAAAAACTTCAAATGAATCAAGAGTAAATACTTCTGTAAATGATATATAATGGAAAGTATTTTGGCCTTTTAATTTAAAGAAAGGTATCGTTGAGCATTTTCTTAAAAGTCTTTGTGAATTTTTCGTTCGTTTGTTCGTTCGTTCGTTCGTTCTTTCGAGAACGTTTTCATTCCCCGCCCTGAAGGGGTGGGGCGGGCCACCTGAAGGGTTACGCCCTCCCTCTGGCGAAGAGATTGGACGGGGAAAGGAGATGTATTAAAGGAAAGAGATGGGTAAAATATGATATATATAGAAAAGGGGAGATGCGGGGAGGTGGCCTCTTGGCTAAGGGGGTTTTAGATATATGTGAGCTTTATTTACAATAAGATGCAGTGGTACAAAGATAGAGACATGATGTACAATATCAGTAGTAGAGTAAGGGCTGTGCAACTGAGAAGAGACAAAGGATAGGTTATGCTAAGTGGGGAGGGGGAAGGTGAAGGGCGAGGATGTGAAAGAGGGAAGAGAAGTTGAGCAGGGAAGTGAGTAAAAACTGGTAGAGAGGCGATGGTGGAGAAGAGACGTTGGGCGGACTAGATGTGTGGAAAAGAGGAGCAGGCTGGGGATGGCGACGGGACATGGTAGGACGGTTAAGAGGCTGGGGAGGAGAGCGAGACAGTATAATGTGATGGTGACGGCCGTGAAGATGTAGTCCAGTGGCGATGAGTTGTTGTTGGTCTGCAGGAGTCGAGAGGTGAAGTCTCACGAGGCGTGTAGGACCAGAGGCGTTATAGATGCGGGACGCTCGTCGAACTGGTGTGCCGGCCAGGCGGAGTGCCTGGGCGATGTCTTCGGCTTATAGCGTCAGCTTATGATAAATAATTCCCATCCCTTCTAATCATGCCATTTGAACATGAATAATACTCATCTCTATCATCTGATGTCACCTTGGTCAGCTAGGGCGGTCGATGTCGGGGTTTACTGCTGACCCACTGGCACCAAGGCGATCACTGGTAGCTCCATTTCACCTTCAAGCCGGAAGTCCATGGTTCTTGATCGATGAAGTCGCTTGCAGTATCCTGAGCACAGAGCACGTCACTATTTATTTTCACAATATGTTTAATTGCGTTCAACGTGGGTGACCAGCCACAATTTCGGATTAGTACTTTGTAATCCGCGGTTCGGTATCGAATTCCTTGTACATCTTAGCCACTATTTATTTATTACTACCCGACACAATCGTGCGGTAATAATAATAATAATAATAATAATAATAATAATAATAATAATAATAATAATAATAATAATAATGTTACAATTCGAACTGAATGTTCGCGACATCACAGTTTTAAAAGTTTAATTACTAGCGTCACGTATATAAACTCTTTGCAGTATTCACACGAATTACTCTATTGCATTGGAATTTTAAGTATGAAGTCACAGGACAAAGGATTAATAGGAGCTCAGCTAAACATAGCTTTGCCCTTGGTGAGCTAAGAGTCCCGAATGAATAGCTTCGGCATTGCTTTTTACAAGAAGGCAATTTTCCCCACTCGAAATCAGCATATGGCCTATCCAAGGCCCACTAGAGGTCATAATAGTACGACCATCAGGTGACCAGTATTCACCTGATTTGATTGAGACATCTCCGTACGATTATTCTTCGTAGGATCTCCTGTAATTAATTAAAGTTTTTCCTGCTTCCCCTTCCACATTAGGGTGAACTCCCGCATCAAGGAGGTGCCATGACGGTAACCAGATGGCCCCTGGTACTTTTCCACCAGATGACCCCTGGTACTTTTCCACCAGAAATAACACAGTATTCTTTCTCCATCCGAAAGTTATCAAGTAAGAGGACATTAGACACTCTAAATAAATGACCCAGTTATAGTTATCTCTTTTAAATCGCAAGACGACTCCAGAATTCAGATTTCATTAATTTTCACATCGTAAACAATCAAGTTAGCTAGGGTGAATTAAAGATGGCTCCCATATTTCGTTTCGAAAAGGTTTGTCTCCCCTCACTTTCTTGGTCGCGAGGTAGGGATGACTTCTCTCAAGTTACGTCACGGTGAACCACCGATTGCACCCCCACCCAAGACTACACAGGCTCTACTCTGCTGCGGGCTCCCCGCTGGACAAAGAAAGATATTGCACATTAGATTGCAAATATTATAATTCTGTAGAATAAATTTTGTAGACTTTTTAAATCGGTCTCAATGATGTCTGTCTGTTAGGTCATCAGCCCAGAGGCTGGTTGGATCCTCAAATAGCACCACCAAAGGTTATGTGGTTATAAGGAAACCGCAAAAACCAATGGCAGCACTAAAATGAGGCGTACTAAGCAAGACGAGGAGTGAGGTAGTTTGCCATTGCTTTCCTCACTGGGTCAGAAAGTGCTATTGCAGCACGACTGGCCCTATGAGCAACACCTTTCATAACACTCAGATGCACTAGTCGTGTTCTGAATGTCATTACTCAGGACCACTCATACCCCAGCAGCTTCCATATTGTCACAGCCATGGATGAGACAGGGACTTCGGTGAAAGCTACACTTTACTCTGGCCTGTGCCAAGGGATGGATACAAAAGTACTGTATCCATCAAGAAATAGCTGATATTGATATTAATTTCGATATTCCTCTCCACAAATAGCATTGCGTCTGCAATTTAAATGACCAGTCTTAACCAAAGGTCCTTGGATCATGCCCCTGTCGGGTGCACACAGATAGTGTGTTGTAATATGGAGAAGTTTTTGATTAAACAGCAGTGAAGAACATCAGAGTGAAAATAAAACAAGTGAATCAGCCGGGTCAAGTGTCAGTGAGAAGCTACTTCCGCAGCAAGGCAGTTAATTGACTGAATCTGGAAATCGTGAATTAAGCAATGATTGTATGGTTCCAAGCAAACTAAAGAGGCGCTTTAAAACGAAACACATTCACTTGAACAATAAAGATAAAGCTTATTTCAGTCTTTTACTCTCTTCTCAAATTAAAGAAGGCAAGGCAATGAATAAAATAATTACAACTTCATAAAAAGCGCTATTAGATAGCTGTGAAGTAGCAAAAATAATTGCCAGGAATATGCAGCGCCAACTTTGATTTTACCTGCTTATACAGAAATAGTTAAACCCAAGTTAGGAGAGGCTGCCTAGAGGGAGATATCCAAAGTACTTTTGTCAAACGATACAACTGCTCGTCGCCTAGAAGACATGTCAGCTGACATAAAAAACAGTGGAAAAATTACATGATGGTAAAAAATGTGTACTTCAACTGAACGAATCAACAGACGTAAATAAATAAAAGTGTCAGTTAATGAGCTACATAAGATTTGTAAACGAATAATAACTTACTGATCAGTTCCTATCCTGCAAAGAATTACCTCTGACGTCAACAGGATCAGACATATATAATTCTATGACAGCGACACTGGAAGAAAGTGGACTGTGTTGGAATAATTGTATTTTAGTGCGCACTGATGCAGCCCCAGCAATGACAGATCGAATGAGAGGTTTTACTTTAAGGTTACTTTAAGCAAGATTTTCCGCACATTGGATCCACACGTTGGTTTTTTTTTTTTACATCGGGAAGCTTTGGTGACAAGAACCATCCCTTCAAATCTAAGTAACGTAATGAGCTCGGTTGTTGAAATGGTTAATTACATTAAAAGTAACTAGACTTTTCAAAGTCATGTGTCAGGAAGCAGGAGCTGTTCATGAAACTGTGGTCCTCCACAGCGAAATTCACTGGTAGTCCAAAGGAAGTGTACTTTCCAGATTTTATGAACTTGGAAACGAGTTATTACAAATATTTGCTACAGAAAACGTGAGTTTGCTGACTTCATTAGCGACGAAACTTGGTATTCCAAAGTTGCATACCTAATTGATATTTTTGGACATTTTAATAATCTCAGTGCCAGTATGCGGGGACATCAACTGACAAGCTGAATGTGTTCTTAAGACACATTCATCTGTGGACGTCAAAAGTTGAAGAAAAGTGATCTTGAAATGTTTCCTCTCACAGCTGATATCGACATATGTTCTAGTCTGATTTTAGAACATCTTTCTGTTTTGGAGAATAACTTGCAAGCATATTTCCCTTTCCTCAAAGTGAACGAATGCGACTGGGTTCGCAATTCGCTTGCCGTTACTACTGTGGACACAAAACAAACGGAAGCTGACTCACGCACCGTATGTCACACAACCTGTCCAAAAAAACAGTGTCAGAAGGTTCTGATAGCTAACGTACACCTTTGACAACACCTTCAAGATGATCGAACTTCGAAGCTGAAATTTAAGGAAGAAACACTACTTCAGTTCTCGATTTCAGTAAAAAGAGAGTTTCAAGTGTTATCAAAGCATGCCATATCTTACAGTTTTCAACAACATTATCTATGCGAACAGGAATTTTCGGCACTGACCTGCATTAATTTTTTTTAAACGTGAGCGAACTACACTAGTGTCCAAAACTTAAGCATAATCACTAAACGAGGCCATACCGCCTGATAGGAATGTCAGACGGACTGCTGAACAAACGGAAGCTGACTCATACATCATATGTCACACAACTTGTCTAAAAAACAAAAAACGGTAACAGAAGGTTCTGATAGCCAAGGTATAGTTGAGTACAGAACATGACGGCCTCAGTTCCTGGAAGCGAGCTGGAAGCCAGCAGTCAATCACACCGTGCACCCTGCTGAGTTAACAAGTTCTAAGTGATCCTTGATTGGTGTAAAGAGGTTGCCAAACCACTCTATTCAGTCTTTACCCTTTCTTCATGTCGAGTGCAGTAGATGATTTGGCAACTCCGGCCACAGTAGACGTAGTAAATCCTATAAGGCGTTAATAGATGCCGGGCTCTGCTGGAAGGTAGTGGTGTGAGGCGAGGTCGTCATGTTTTGTTCCCAAGTATACACCTTTGGCAACACCTAACAAAACTTGGCAATGTCATCCACAACAAAATATGCTGTTAATAGGCTGTATGGTTACCCCTAACGCCCACACATGCTTCGCAGCGACGTGGCATGCTCTCTATCACATGGTCCAAGAGCTCTTGTGGCAATCTGTATGATGTCATTATAAGATGGCCACCCGTTTAAGATATGTTTCTGATGTTCAAAAGTCAGTTACTGCGTGGTATAGCTTGGTGTGTAAATGCCGCGCTAAGACGAGTGAGATGTAATTTGTATGTCTCAAAGGGATTTATCAGAAAACGCCAACCACGCGAGTTGACCGTGCGGTTAGGGGCGCGCGGCTGTGAGCTTGCATCCGGGAGATAGTGCGTTCTAATGCCACTGTCAGCAGCCCTGAAGATGGTTTTCACACCAGGCAAATGCTGGGACTGTACCTTAAATAAGGCCACGGTCGCTTCCTTCCAACTCCTAGGCTTTTCCTATCCCATCGTCGCCATAAGACCTATCTGTGTCGGTGCGACATAAAGCCACTAGCAAAGAAAAAAAAAAGAAAAAAAAAAGAAAAAGAAAACAACACGCCAAACATATTAAAATGTGAGAGTAAATTTTAAAATATTGAATGTTTTGTGACTAAAAATGGACGTATTTTGGCGTACTTTACAAAAATTTCCAAATATGTGACTAAAAAGTGGCTAAAAGCTAATAGCAGACGTTTGCAGGACGAATAACGGATCGAATAGGATCAAACGTACATGTGCAGAACGAATGAGACGGCTACGATAGCGTCGTAACCTTGAGCCTGTAGTGCTGGCCTCTAGTAAAATCACATGACAGAACAAAAGAACTCCGTAAAACATACATCTCTTACTTCTTATGATAATTGCTAAAACCTGTGCAAATGAAAACCTGTCAGAAAACACCAAAATTTGAAATGTCAGAGTGTATGTACGACCAACCCTTGTCTTGTTTATCTGCCGGGTCGGATATGAATTGGGATGAACTTTCATAGCGAGTTTTTACGACCGGACGCCCTTCCTAACGTCCTCATCAGAAATGTTAATGATATGAAATGAACGAAATGATATATGAATATTAGGAAGGGAGAGGGTGAAACCTGGTACCGGCACATAGCCTACTTCTGTCGAATAACATCCAGTGGTCTGCTCAAGACTTAACATCCCCATCCGACGGATGAATCACCATCAACAGCGTCATATGCCCTCAGTCCGCATGAACGCCACAGAGAGGTCTGGATGAATGCATAATACGACGTGATATTTCTTTTATTACTATATAGGATAAACATTTCAGTCGTAAAGAACTTTAGAGGCGGTTCCAGTAGAGGGTGTCCCCAATGAATCTGAAACCAAGACTTCAGCACGAGCCTCGTTATTCGAAGAAAAAGAAACTTACACATGGGTCGGTATGTCAGGAAGAAATCTGGTATCGTCGGCAAATGTTAGTGTGTTGTTCGCAGGCGCAGAAGTAAAATTACTAGGTATGGTGTTCCCATGAATTCGTCCAGAACTGCCAAACATCGGTTATTCTGTTGATGGTGGCAGATAGCGATAGCGGAGCTGACATTTACCACTGTATGAAGGAAGTGTATGGGAACGAATGTGTATCACGTTGTGCAATCTCCAGATGGTGTTGGGAATGCATCGTGAACGATTAAGGGCGTGCAGAAACCAGATCACACACGGTGGTCAGGCTTATGAGAAAGTGAAAAAAAATTCAATCACGGGATGCCAGTTTGCAAGCAATAGTGAATCCGAGATGTCGTTGAATAATAGTTCTACCGCCAGCCACGGATATTTTTCACTCTGGGTGTCTGTTGTCAAGTGGACTGCTGGGACACTTGCTTGAACTAACAATATCATTCTATTTAGGCTGATACATTACTCTTTACTCCCTATATGCTAACGTATTCCAAACAACAAACCATTAAAGGAACCATCAAAAGTCGCAGTTTCATTGAGCAACCTTATAACACGCACTTCAACCGGAATTAAGTAATATAAAATCCCGGCACTAAAAGCCATACGCCATTACATTGTTTACTAGTTTTGAACGTTACCATGTTGTAGGGGATGCCTCTGATATTCGCTACCTGCAGCTGACAAACTGGTTGGTGAGGAGTTTTCTAGGAAGCCATATGCTATTGCTGTGCAACAGGGATCACTTCTGAAGGACCAGTTGCTCAAATCTTCAACAGACGATGAGATGCACATCTTGGTGGCTGAAGCTCAACTGGGACAACACAAGTAATGTGCTGCATTGTGGCCACATTAGTGTTTAGGTCGATGACAAAAGCTGTGCTAAGAGAAGTAAGGTGAGGTGTTTCCTTGTGGGCGAGGCTTCATACTTATTAGTAACAACAAATCTTGAGAAACGCTGAACGGTATATTCACCGTAGCGTTTCAATCTAGATTATTACTTACTTTCAACTTCTTAGCGTTTTTCCGCATGTGCAGGATCTGTTCTTAGGATCGACGAACGCCATTTTAAATGATCAAACGCGACGTTCGGTGTCAGCAGCTAGGATATCTTGGCCTTTCACATGGGCGCTTATTATCGATGGTGAAGTTGTACGCATCAAGAGTGACGGTACAATTCGTTGCTCCCAGGAAATGACCGTAGCATTTCAGGCGTCCTTCCCTTATTTTCTCTTCAATGGGAGCAAATGCCATCCTCTGCCGGCTCGTGTCGTTGGTTATGTAATCAAGGAGTAAAACTCCAAGAGAACAAAGTAACTTAATCTTAATAAGACCTGATTTAATTAGCTTTGAACCTTACCATGTTGTAGGGGATGCCTCTGATATTCGCTACCTGCAGCTGACAAACTGCGACCTCCAGATGGTTGGTGAGGAGTTTTCTAGGAAGCCCTATGCTATTGCTGTACAACAGGGATCACCTCTGAAGGACCAGTTTAACAATGCGTAAGTAGTATCTACAGTATATTATGTCATCAACTACTACAAATTATTTCGAAGGATTTATAAACTTAAATTTAACTTTATTCTTTCTTACTCTATTATTTCTTATGTTGATAAAATCAAATCAAATTAAATCAAATAATTTCAATTCAAATCAAATCATAATTATTTGAATACTTTGACAATAGGCAGTTGTATGTTTCACACCGTTGGGTACTTGGTAGTTGTGGTGGTGGCTGTGGAAAATACAACGAGTGAATTATTCATTTTTAACTCTGATCATAGGAGGAGAAATATTCCGAAAACTTAAGAATGAAAATAAGAATAATGGAAGGATGGGGCAACGAAGTTCATGAAAATAAAATATTTCCTAGGTCTCATAATCCTAATATCGTGCGGGTCAGTAAAGAACAAGAGAAGATCAAGGCAGGTCTATGAAAGCGAGAAGCTGGGACAAGCAAGTGCTAGCAATGACGGATTCATGACGGTGTAGAACTCGAGTTTTCCAGCGATGATCAGGTATGAAAAAATTGAACTTGAGGAACAGTAAGAGGAAATAATTTTAGATGCAGTTAGGAGCCCTGTGGTCACTATTCCACACTCCCAACTTAAGATCCTGTGAGAACTGGGTGTATTCATGGTTATGATTGTTGTTTTATAGGGAACTACAAGTCGGCAGTATAATCACCGAGTGAGCTGACTGTGCATTTTGGGCTGCGTAGCCGTGAACTATGGGGATTACGACCCCCAACATCGGCAGCCCGAAATATGTTGTTCCATGGTCTCATATTTTTGGACCAGCCAAGTGCTGGAACTGTACTTTATTTAAGACCACGGGTGCTTCCCTGCCTATCCTAGCGTCGACGTAAACCTACAATGCCGGGCTGAGTGGCTCAGACGATTGAGGCGCTGGCTTTCTGATCCCAACTTGGTAGGTTCGATCCTGGTTTAGTCTGGTGGTATTTGAAGGTGCTCAAATACGTCAGCGTCGTGTCGGTAGATTTTCTGGCACGTAAAATAACACATGTGGGACAAAATTCCGGCACCTCGGCGTCTCCGAGAACCGTAGAAGTAGTTAATGGGACATAAAGTAAATAACATTATTAAAAACCTACGGTATCGTAGTGCGACGTTAAATCACTGGAAAAAATAAAATACTTTTCAGAGTAGAAAAGATGGTGATTTTTGTTTTAAGAGGAAGTAAATTTGACCAACCATCCTCTCGTAATACCAACCAAAGAAATTGGTTCAAATCTCGTCACTCGTCCATCAAAGAAGCTGGCAGAATTTTAACCCAATGCCCAATGGAAGGACGGGTGGACCTCAAGAACAGCTATTTTTTATTTTTTTGCTAGTTGTTTTACGTCGCACCGACACAGACAGGTCTTACGGCGACGATGGGTCAGGAAAGGGCTAGGAGTGGGAAGGAAGCGGCCGTGGCCTTAATTAAGGTACAGCCCCAGCATTTGCCTGGTGTGAAAATGGGAAACCACGGAAAACCATTTTCAGGCCTCAAGAACACAAGGACACCTCCGTGAACATTCCATCTGCTGACATGAAGGTTGCTCAACTCATACCGAACGTCATGTTTGATCGTTTAAAATGGTGTTTGTCGATCCGAGAGGAATCTGCACATACTTCATTCAAACACAGACCTCATCTTAATCGAAGAACTTGGTGCATCCTTAATATGATCCGTGTTGGTCATGATGTCTGCGCTGCACTTCTGTTTCAGTGGGGTAAGTCCCAGTCTCCCAGGTGTTACTGCTGGGACATTCTGAACGGAAATACAGAGGCACTGGCGTTAGGCATTAAGATATAACTGCGTACACAATGTTCTTGTCTCCATGTTTTGTATGTTTTCATCTATATATAGCTTTCATGTCATAAATGAGAGGAAAATATGGAAGAGATCCGAACCTTCTAGGAATGGGAGTGTAAGGGTAAGTCCATGAAAGATGTGAAAATTAAACACTTCCTAGGCCTCGCAAACCCAGTACTGTTCGGGACAGAAGAGAGTAAGAGTTGACCAAACGAAGTTTGATAAGAACGATGGAAGTAAGTGGAAACAGTGTCAGCCTCAGCTCAAGGACTGTGGTCCCAAGTTCAGACCCCTAGGGAATCAACTCTTTTAGATAAGCAGGATATATATATATTACTATTTGTTCGTGGCGTCGACCTCTAAAGATCTTTGCCACTACTTGCACCATATGTTATGAACCTGCGTGTAATTGCAATTGCGGACGTGTAAAGTGTTGAATGTGAGGAAAGGAACGTTAAGGACGACACAAACACCCAGTCGCCAGGCCAGGGATATTTACAATTAAAAACCCGTGACCCGGCCAGGAATCGAACCCGGGATAAGCTTTAGAATATTAACATAATTCCTATTCTAAAGCGTATCCCTTAAAATATTATATTCAATCAACAACCAATATATTAATATAAGAGTTGCCCCCTACACTGCGGGGCCGGACAAGCGGGAGATACTGTGAATGCATTCTATGCTACTCTTCACAGGGGAGAAAAAACAAAGAAAGTGAGCCAACCTCTCGCAAATGAATGTATAAAAAAAAAAGCGAATGACCATGAAATGCGCGTAAATGAAAGCCTCTCTAAGCCTCGCAAGTCTAATGCCGTCGAGGACGGGAGAGAACGATAGTGGTAGATAAAGGGAGGTCGGATAGGAGAGATGAAAGTAAGGAACGTGGCATAAAGTAGGATGAATCAATGCCATGCTCAGATAAAGACCCTGTGGTCGCCAACCCAGACTCTCAAGTTGAGATCCCCGAGGGGTCCTCCTTTTAGTCACTTCGTATGATAGACAGACTCGCCCACAACAACGCGCTCCACTATCACGCGAGATGGGTCTGTCTGTCTGTCTGAGAAAGTTTTCATTTCCCACCCTGAAAGGGTGGGGCGGGCCACCTAGAAGGTTACGCCTTCTCTCTGGCCAGGAGATTGGGCGGGGAGGGGAGGTGTGTAGGATGAAGGGAGGTGGTTGCGGAAGTTGTGGAGAAATAGAGAGGAGGAGGGGACATGGCTAAGTGTGTTGGGAGATTTAAGCAGTCAAAAGAGTAAAGATGTTGACAAACAAAGAAAGATCTGGTGCTGGCTTAAAGGATTTGAAGATGTAAGCGAGATTGGAACCCTTGGGAGAGGATATTTCCCTACAAATGTCTTATACGTAGGAGTATATTTATTTTGCTGCATACATCTGCAGCTGTACCTGGGTGACAGCGTTAAATACAGATGATTGATTGATTGATTGATTGATTGATTGATTGATTGATTGATTGATTGATTGATTGATTGATTGATTGATTGATTGATTGATTGTAGTGTCATACAGCATCTCTTTGTATTGTTATTCTTTGTCCACAGCCGTGAGGAGCTTTGTAAATAGACTTCTAGAAGTGGCTTTTCATAAAATATGTTCTAATTGTGACTATTTTTCTCCCATGCTAGCATTTTACAACTGTTGAACAAAAGAAAACTGGAGAAGCTAAAGGAGCGGTGGTGGAACGGAAACCCAGAAAAAAAGACCAACTGTGAGAAGACAGATGATCAGAGTGATGGCATCAGCATTCAGAATATTGGTATGCATTCAGCATTCAACTTTATTTAACAATTAATTATTTGTTAAAATTTTTAATATTATTTTGGTTTCTCTGGGAGGTTTGTAGCAAGAAAGAATTTTCATCTCAGGTGTTTCTCTTTTAAGTGCAGAAGTCCTACCTGTATTACGTATAGGCTGCGATAGCCTATAAATCTTTCTTTCTTTTCCTCGCTTTATCCCGTTATGCAGTCTCTTGCTATTCCTTGATGAATGCAGTATTATTACTTCTGTCTCTTGGCATAGGCCAGAGCAAAATGTAGCTTATATCAAAGTCTCAGCCAGTCTTTTATGGCTGTGACAGTATAGAGGCTAAGTAAGGATATTCGGAGGGCGACTAGTGTATCTGAATGGTATGGCTGGTCTTGCTACATACTTTCTGATTCGGTGAGGAAAGAAATGATAAACTACCTTACTCCTCAATGTCCGGCTCCATGGCTAAATGGTTAGCGTGCTGGCATTTGGTCACAGGGGTCCCGGGTTCGATTCCCGGCAGGGTCGGGAGTTTTGACCATAATTGGTTAATTCTGCTAACACGGGGGCTGGGTGTGTTGTCTTCATCATCATTTCATCCTCATCACGACGCGCAGGTCGCCTACGGGAGTCAAATCGAAAGACCTACACCTGGCGAGCCGAACATGTCCTCGGACACTCCCGGCACTAAAAGCCATACGCTATTTCATTTTTGCTCTTCAGTGTGCCTTGTATGTCTCATTATGCCACCGCGGGCGGGTACCGTAGCCTCTACTTCACGCTCACAAGTCGTGACTCCATGGGGGAGGCAAACCTAAAAACCGTTGGGTCGGAAGAGAACAATGGGTGAATTAGGGAAGTCAGATCTAAAATGTGGTAAGAGCTGTGGCTAGTAAATATAAGTGGTTCAACTCAGGTCCTGTAGTTGACACACACAGTCACAAAGTGTGAGCCCCTTGGGAATTCAGTGTACAGTACGCAATCAGTACCTTGTAGACAGAGGTTGGAATGAAAAATATTACGAACAGGTACCGTTATTTCCTCACTGTATTTCGACTAACCAGGTCTTTAAACTCATTTTAAAACCTATACCAGAAACACGACAAGTAGATAAATGTTCACTGCAAAAATTATTCTCTACTAAATAAGCCACAAATAGGCTGATGGATCATGTAGCGAACTTTCAATAATCCCTCCTTCATTGTTTACGCTTTACGGAAATAAATATGCTGTCGCAACAATATAATTTTATTAAACACATTGTGTACAAGGTATTAATTAATTAAGCGAAATTAGCATCATTTGCATAGTGTTACAAAGTCAATGTCCTGTCTTTGCACTCAATGATATGACACGTGTTGCATGGTCCTCCACATATGGTGCTCTGACATCTGTCGGTGGGGCTGTGGTATCCCTTGGTTGAACATATTCGGTGATGTAGTCCGTGGGCTGCCACTCTCGTATATAAATGGCGCAGTTGGTAGTTGGTGCCGGCCCCGTGGTGTAGGGGTAGCGTGCCTGCCTCTCGCCCAGAGGCCCCGGGTTCGATTCCCGGCCAGGTCAGGGATTTTTACCTGGACCTGAGGGCTGGTTCGAGGTCCACTCAGCCTACGTGATTAGAATTGAGGAGCTATCTGACTGTGAGATAGCGGCCCCGGTCTAGAAAGCCAAGAATAACGGCCGAGAGGATTCGTCGTGCTGACCACACAACACCTCGTAATCTGCAGGCCTTCGGGCTGAGCAGCGGGCGCTTGGTAGGCCAAAGCCTTTCAATGGTTGTAGTGCCATGGGGTTTGGTTTGGTTTTTTAGTTGGTAGTTGGTCTATTTCCATTCGTTGCTTGTCATCGCTGGGGTGGTGAGGAGTCCGGGATTGATGTCCCTCGCTTTCTGTAGTCTGTCTTCTAGGAATCTGGTGCTTTGTGGTGTTGGTATCAGATTATGAGCTTTCATCAGGTCTTCTATAAAGAAGGTTGTGTCTGCCAGGATATACGTTATTCTGTTTTGCGTGTATTTTGAGACAGAGCATTCTTTCCAGGTAGGCTGCTTTAATTCCCCCTAATCGCTTCAGATTCGAGTATGTGAGGTGGTTCCATATAAGCTGTATGCCGTATGAGGCAATGGGAGCAATCTTTATGTCGAATAGTCTCAGGGCTGTTGTGACGGATAATAGATTCAGTTTCTTTATCTCGAAAGTCGCCTTTATTGCTCTTACAGCTCTGTCTTCAATGTGCTTGGAAAAGGCATGTCCTGTCACTTGCAGTGTGAGTCCTAGGTACTTGTAGCTTTTGACTATTTCTAGTACTTCTTCCCCGCAAGTGAATCTATCAGTGTTTGCCAAATTTCCTCCTTTTCTGAATGTCATTATTTATGTCTTTTCCCTATTTATAACGAGGTCATTTTCTTGGGACCACTCTTCCAATTTGTTTATGGCTTCTTGCAGGGGCTCTCTTCTTTCTGAGAGCAGGATCATGTCATCAACGTACAACTAAATCCTCACTTCTTTTGTTTGTATCCTTTGTATCACATTATGGGTAAGTACGTTAAACATAATGGGGCTTATAGGATCTCCCTGGAGTATTCCGTTTTTTTGCTAGATTCCTTTGGATTGGATTAGGCCATCGTGGATTCTGATTGTATTTTCTCGGAGGATGCTTGCTCTGAACTTAAAGATCTGACTTTCTTCGTCTAACACAGGCTTTAGTTTTTCCAGTATTCTATCCCTGTTTACTCCGCCAAAAGCTTGTTTTTAATCAATGAATACTGTATATGCATGGCCTTTGGGTTTAGCCAGGGCTTCGCTTATGGATTGGAGTACGTGTCCCACCGCTTGTATAGTTGATCTTCCGGGAGTAAAGCCGTACTGTTCCCGAGGTATAACTGCCATTATGTTGTCATGTATCTTTTTGAGTAAGATATTGTTCATTATCTTGAATGGTTGTTTTAAGAGGAAGTACAACTGGGCAACCACATTCAAAGATTGTAAGAGGGAACTGATGTTTTCTCTTGCAGAAGCACCACACCATATTTCTCATTTTTTCTTTACTTATCTGTTTTTATATTTAATATTTCACTTTTTACAAAGTGATATTTCTTGCTTAGTTAACTATTATCAAATTGATTTTAAATAATTAACGAAAATACAATAACATTTTTCACGGATCTGGCCACTTCTTCACTTATCTTTTATACGATCCGGAGCACTGTAGCGGTGCAGTTGCCGTACAACCACTATGTAGCAAGAGGATCCACTCGTGTATTTACACCACCATTCCATCCGAGATCTGGAACGTGAGAAGCGAGCATTAATGGCGAAACTGAACATCGGTGAGCCAGCGACAACCACTGGACGGGTAGGCGAATAAGGGAAGTCCTGAAAGTGCAAGGCTTTCCATACTGGTCCTCTCACACATTAAAGGAGAAAATTCATTGCAGTGTATACCAGTGGTGAGGCATGGCGTTTTGAAAAGTGTAACCACACTCCTGAGAGTATATTTATTGTCGCTCGCACCGCAGCATTACAGATGTCATTTCATAAAAGTGAATGACTCGATAATTGATATTACTTTTGTATAAGATAACATCATTTGAAAATGATGAAATGGCACATAATATGTTGAACAATAATGAGCATGAACATCATAGAAACTAGCAGTCTCGATCATGCAGTAATTGCACATCAAGCAAAACGTATGGAAGGCTACGGTACTCATGCACTCATAAACATAAAGTTTAAAATTAATTTCTAAGGGAACTTCAAGGCTTACCTCAGTATTTCCTATTTGTACTTCAGGTCGATACGACGGCATGTTGTGGCATCAAAAATATCTATCACAGCATCGTAAAAATTAGGCCTGTCCTGTACTAGTGAATTTCTTTGGAAGGTGTGTATCCTTGTTAAGGCCGAGAAGCTTCTTTCAGCGGAAGCGCTAGTTGCCGGGATGGTGAGAATGAGGTCAATCAATGTCGTTGCTTCTGGATATGCTTTTCTAAGACCATTGGTGTGTAAATATTAGTAGAGGTTATGTGCATTATTTTTCACAAGGTCCGGTTTCGTGTAGAGGAGAGACAGTTCACTTTTAAGTTTCATGCAGTCAAAATTTCGTCCATAGGTCTTCACTAACGACTGATAGGCACTATTGGGAACTCCTTCGCGATATTATTTAACTGGTCAGTATCAATTAACTGAAGGAACTCCAGCTTGTTAATACCAGAAAATCTATCTGATAGTTGCACGGGTATATGATGTCAATTATTTCCAAATACAATCGGAGATACGATGTTTTCTTAGTTCCTATAAAATCAATTCTCCGGCGCTTTTGAGGGCAATCTTGCCTCCCTTCATTGTCTTGCAACTTTGACCACATACCGAGCTCGATAGCTGCAGTCGCTTAAGTGCGGCAAGTATCCAGTAATCGGGAGATAGTGGGTTCGAACCCCACTGTCGGCAGTCCTGAAGATGGTTTTCCGTGGTTTCCCATTTTCACACCAGGCAAATGCCGGGGCTGTACCTTAATTAAGGCCACGGCCGCTTCCTTCCACTTCCTAGGCATTTCCTATCCCATCGTCGCCATAAGACATATCTGTGTCGGTGCGACGTAAAGCAAATAGAAAAAAAAAACTTTGATCACATAGTTTCAAAATCATTTCCGGTTGTCGGCAAAAACGCTTTAAATTGCTGTATCTCTTTGGAGCAGAAGTCAGTATCACATGTTTTCTTCTGAAGGATCTGATACAGAACATCAGATTGAGGAAGCACTTCAACAAATAAATTTAATAGGAAATAGAAATCAAAGTCTTGCAGGGTAACATAGTAACCCTTAGCTTGAATTCTCGTTCCACCGCCCCATTCGTCTGCGTTATCTTTCATTTCTCTGAAGAATTCAAGGAGATCAGTATAGAGAGAGGACACAGAACGAGCCTACCAGCATATATTCATCGGGTAGGCGCTACTGCTTGTAATCGCCTCTGTATTACTTTGTCAAGAGCAGAGGCCCTTTTATGGGATGATGAAAAAGACCCTGCTAACCCGAACAAAGTCTGAAAAAATACTTTGCAGTCCTTGATATGGTTAACAGATTTCTCTAATACCAAGTTGCGCCTACTGTATGACCGTAGCAGTAAACAAATATAGTCTGGTCATACTTATCCCTGACTAACTTTTGCAACCCACTGTGCTGTCCTGCCATCACCGCTGCGCCATCAAATGTTCCTGCTACTAACTTTTCACCACACTGAAATTCTTCTAACACTCCAAAGAGATGTTTAGAGAGAGTAACAGCAGAACGGTCACCGCTTACATCACTGAATCTCAAAAATCTCTCTTGAATTTCGCCTTCGGGACTAACATATCTAAATACAGTCGAGAGTTGTGTTCTGTTAGAAACGTTTGTAATTTCATCTGAAATAACGGAAATAAAGTTTGCTTTCTTAACCTCATCTTTAATTTCGCTAGTCATAAAAGTAGCTATGGCTTCAATAATATCATTTTGTATATAGTGAAAGTCCTGAGAAAAACTGTAGATGTTTCTAAGTGGTGCCGAAATACGTCATCTTTCTTAGCAATTAATGCTAGTAACTCCCTGTAATTACCTCTGTTATCGGATTCTTCAGTTTCTCGATGACCTCTGAAAGGTAATCCTTGCTTTGAAAGAAAACACACAGTATATATTAAAGTGCTGACAATATATCTGTTATTTTTTTACTAGCTTATTATGCTCGTCAATTTTCTTTCTCTATTCTGGACCTTCCGAAGTGAATCATATCGGCAACAGCGTTGACGTGCGCTTGATACACCTCATGAGGTCTCTCTAAAACTCTTAAAACTATCTAAATTGTCCACACTGTATTTATTCTAAGCATTATTTTCTGAGGAAAATAGAATACATGACCAACAGTACAGATTATTCATTTTTGTACAACCACATAACCAGTCCAGATTTATGTACCACGAGTCATGATAATATCGTACTGTTCTTTTCGATTTCTTGAATACATTTTTAAGTTAAGACGTAGGTCTACCTTTTTCAATTATGTTTTACTTTTCTTCAAAAGTTCTTAACGAAAATGGCGTGTTCATTAAGCTTTCTATTATACATGAACATTCTGGGCCCGCCAACTCACTTAGTTTCGAGGTGGAAGCGACAGTACTCATTTTAATGTTTAATACGTTGTGCAGTCATATAGGCTATCCTTACCTAACATAAATTAAATATAAATTCACACTTTAACAAGAGAAGTCACATCGTATTATAATAGAAAACAATAACACAATAATATAACAATGCACTGTTGAGCGCGGCGGAACGAACGGACGGAACAGCTCAGCACTTTCCACTGTGGCACTGCCTTCGTGATGTCCAGGCCGTATTGTAACGAGCGTGGGAAAGCAATCAGCTGATCGTTAGGGGGGAAGTTTATCACTTGAGTCAGTAGAGTTAAACATAGATTTTCGCAGTTTTATTGAAATTTTTAACGATGGCCGCGTGTTCACTCAGATATATGTGAGAATGAGTCGTCATTGACTGCGTTATTAAGTGAAAAGTCGTGAATTAGTGAAGAAAACTTAGTGTGAGCGTGCATTTATGTGAAGCTATAGGTTAAGAAGATCGTTCTTCAGTGTTTTAATTTTGTAGTTTATTTGTGTAAAGTTATATTTATAGTGTAAAATTAATTGTGTTAGTGCATTCTGTGTTTTATTATTAACCACGAATTGTATATACTTAAATTAAGATGATCACTGAGGGAAATCACCATGCCTAAGAGTTGCTGTGTGCCTGGCTGCAAAGCCAATTATAAACAAGGAGAGTACACTCCGGTATTAGTGTTCCCTTCTGATGAAGAACGAGTTAAGTTATGGAAGAAGGCTATTCCCAGGGAGAATTTAATAATTAATCACAACACAGTTGTGTGAAAACACATCCTGAAAGAAATAAGAGTGTTCCGTCCAGATGGTGAGTTAATTTTTTTATTATGTCATAAACATGCGTAACATTAGGTAGGCCCTATATTTTTATGTAATCAGACCTACGGCTTATCTGAATTTGGTGTATTTTAAAATGCAAGTCTTATTTATGAGTATCACCGAGCTCGATAGCTGCAGTCGCTTAACTGCGGCCAGTATCCAGTATTCGGGAGACAGTGGGTTCGAACCCCACTGTCGGCAGCCCTGAAGATGGTTTTCCGCGGTTTTCCATTTTAATCCAGGCACCTTAATTAAGGCCATGGCCGCTTCCTTCCCATTCCTAGACCTTTCCTGTCCCATCCTCACCGTAAGACCTATCTGTGTCAGTGCGACGAAAAGCAAATAGAAAAAAAAATGAGTATCAAACAGCAGTGTGATTTATGCAAATCTTATCTTCTGACAGATTCAGATCTTATTTATGAATTGCCTCCAGAAGTAAGATATCTGAATTTCCTAAATCGAGGGGGCTTAAAGTATCCATCAGACATGTCAATAGGACTTGGAATTGAGGTGTACAAAGTATTTTGTGTGTTGGTGTCAGATATATATAAGATGGTATTTCTAAATTCAGACGATCCTAAGTGTGTCACAAAATCCCTGGCTTTGGAGTCAATGCAGTTGGCTGATTCCCTAGTCATTTGTGACTGCGGGAAGAAATTGGAAGACCTGGCCGGACGGCCTATATATATTTGGGTGAATATATTTTTAAATAACTTTTCCAAAATTCACACCGACTTGTGTATTCAACAAAGTGCTTCAAAGAGAGCAGACCTACTCCATACTGGTGTAACTTCCTGTAAGAGGTCCAGGAAAGCTGCAGTGTTCATGGAGTGGAAACAGTGAGGTACAGAAATAATTTATATTTGTAATAAATAGTAATGGTAATTGGCTGCATGTTTTCTGTCAGTGTGTATGATGTGAATGTTCCAGTTGACCAGAAAAGGGATAAAATCGCAAGAATATATCTCAAAGTGTTAGGCTGTACTTACGCAAACGAACGTATATACGAGAGAAATAGAACGTTACGGAGAAGGATATGCACTGTATGTCAGAATTAACAAATGTTTGAGGATAGATTTTGGTTTTATAAGGTGTTAACAGTTCTTTAAGTAATTTAAACGAGTGTGTTATTCAAGCGGAGCGTATGCGTATCGTTATCAAGTCCCCCCAAAGCGTGACGTCATCAGAGGTACAGTACGGCCTGGACATTACGAAGGCAGTGACTGTGGTAACACGACCGGTGAACGTGTCGAGGGGAAAGGGGTCTTGGATGGCGCAGGCGCAATAATACTCGCCTGGCTGTCGGAAGAGATTCAAAGCGTAACCACTGCATGGAATGGTAACAACCTCTCGCTCAGCCTTGATGGTGGCAAACTGTTGCAGTAGAGTACTCGGGACACGTCCAGGCGAAGAATATTCGATTTTTATATTTTCAAACTGTTACCAGTGGTAACAGAGGATACTAGCACGCTTCGCCACTGGTGTATGCAAACCATCCCAAAGCGAACTTCTGGGTGAGCAATTGAACTCTGATTAGACAAACACCCTGAAAATGTCCAGCAATGTTTCAGCGGTTCGAGCAATCCCCGGCCAAGCCGTCATTCAGACTGTGGCGCGATCGAAACTCTAGAACATGTGCTTGGATTCTGTCGTGAGGGAGAATTGCAAAGGAACCCTCGCCACCACAATGTGAGGTGAGCTCAGTAAGTCCATGAAGACATTCACTGCCTTTCTTCTACTAAATCGTTGCGATTCATGGCCGGTCGCTTGGAGCCGTGGTAGTAAATCCAACTGTGCGCTTTGAGATGAACGTTAATTAAACAAGCCAGTGAGCATCTATGAACCGTGTATCCAGTGCCTACATCCGTCCTGACAGCTGGTCTGTGATAGTCTTGTTCAGTTGCAGAAGCAGTGGAGTCTCTCAAGGGGCTGGGTAACCATCACCCTACATTAGAGAATGTCATAGTAAATATTGAAAAAATACTACGGCAGTATCTCACTACTTTTACCACGTGTAAATCACAGATTCTAATCTGTATTGTTTAAAATATTGTTGTGGTTCATGTTATTCTATTAAGTATTATGTACCGATTTAATAATTGGACTTCTTTATTAGAATTCAGGATCCCTTTGGGCAAATGCCACCTTGGAAATATATAAATATTTAGTAATCAAAATATGACCAGTGGCCATCAGGACCTATATCAACAGTACACATAAAGAAAATGTTTAATATGGAACAATAATAACGACAGTTATCATGTTTCATTGTTCGAAGGGTCAATTCCAGCGTCAGTCAGAGCATATCACCACCATCATTTTCAGTATTCTCACTGAACTACGAATACATTCTAAAAAATCACTTCCAAACGTTGTTTCTCTTCAGTTACTTGGGTCGACAGGTGACGTGGATTTAACTCAGTCCTGACACCAACTCTATGCGGATGGATGTATTCTCTAGTACGTGCTTCTGTGGTGGTCGGTAGTGTAGTGTGTTAAGATGATCACAAACACCCAGTCCCCGAACCAGAGGAATTTAACATAAGCAGTTAGAATCCCCAGCCCAGTCGGGAATTGAACCCGGAGCCCTCTGAACTGAAGGCTAGTACTCTGACCATTCAGTGACGGAGCCGGACACATTTTGTCGCTAACAATAATGTTCGTAAAATTGAAGGTGGCCGAGATGTTTAAAATTGTTCTGCATATTCGCAGAAATGGGAAAGTGCTGAAAATACAGCGGTCATACAGCCCCCGACATTTGCCTGGTATGATGATCGGTGACCACGAAAAATAATCTTTTAGGCCGCCACCTTCTTCCAAGGTCACAGATGGAAGTCAACTCACTCCGTCCCCAAGTCGGAACTTGAGTTACATCCATTTCAACAGTTGAAAGTGGTCACTCAACCAACACCAGAGGCGCCATGCGTTCACGCATGGAACTATGGAAACACTGCCGATCTCGTTTCAAAATTTGTATTTGCCTTGTCTGAAAAAAAAGAAGAAGAAACGTCCCCACCCCCACAGCGCTTTCTATTTTCTTGAACAAAATAATCCACCTGGATGGCATTTATGATGGTGGCATGTCCGTGAAAAAAATAAACGTATGGTAAACGAAGGTTCATTTTAACCCTTGCTTATACAGACTATTATGTAGATTAGTGTGAATTATAATGTACTGGACATCAACAACTTTGGTGTTTGTTAATGATTTGATATTGTCTCTTCTAGGTGGTGTGTTCATCGTCATCTTTGTGGGAATTGCCTTAGCCCTCATTACTCTGGCATTTGAGTATTTCTGGTACAAAATAAAACGTAACCCAAGGGTCATTGACGTTGGACCTGCTGCCCCAGTGAATCCTCCGGCCAACATACCCAGTAAACTAGATACAGGCCTTACTCTACGTGGCTTCCGCCCTCGAAATCCTTTTCCAGAACAGAACTTCAGGTAAGAACTTAATGAGATTTTTATAACCCTTTACGTCAGGGATATTAAAGGGGCCAAAATTACATAGTGAGTCGATTTGAGGGCCTCCATTCTAACTTAGACTTGTATTGGTTCACTTACCTATCACTAGCTTTGTATTGACCTACATTATCACTTTAATCCCTTTCTACTGGAACGTAATACAAAACGTTGTCTGGATATGTGATATCATAATATGCTATAGAGAAGATGCTCATTGACTGGTATGTCTTCGCCTTGGTGGTCCTGAAGAAGACGTATCATCATACACTATAAAATGCAAACTGGATTTCTGAAAATTTGGAAATTGTGATGATTGATTTTTCAGGGGCGAACTAAATGTGATTATCGGTCCCAAAATATGAATATTCAGAAAACAATCGATGGTTAAATCATGTATCATTAACTCATTGACCTTTATCAGGCGGAAGGCTACTGAATATCTTTTGGAATGACCCAGGTTTTTCCTTGGGACTAACGAGGCTAATAGGCCAACAGTTTAAAAATATTTCGAATGGCGATTCGTAAAACACAGTAGTGGGTTTTACGAGTACACATTCATTATGACTAGCAAACCCAAAATAATGACACTTTCTCGCCTGTGAAAATGAAAGATTTCCTAAGGGAATTAAACAGAACACGGACCGCGTGACCTTGCAGTTTTGTGCGAACGCTGCGGATACTCACAAGGTAAAGTCAGCAGTGGTATGAACATTCCAAAATCTACAATATTTCATAAATTTCAGAGTCATCTTACAACACAAATTCTTACAGATACTCTTTCATCAGATATATGAAACAGATGGAGGTCGTTTATTTAACCATCCAGTGTCCAGTACTCACCTGTGTGCACCTGGTATTAAATACTTATCAGCCCTTCAGCTGTCAGCTACACGATAATTGTGCGAAGCCAATATTCTACTTTTACGCTACGGTACTTAATAAAGTCACTTTTAGACTGCTTGGCGGGCCACAAGTCATGAGGTAACATCGTGAAGCTGGTCTCAAGAAGCAGCAGCAACGTTTGTTATGTTAAAATATGTGCGACCTAGGACGGCAAGAGCTGGGCAGAGAGAGAGAGAGAGAGAGAGAGAGAGAGAGAGAGAGAGAGGGGGGGAATTTTCAAACAATTTTCTCTTCTTTTCTTTTCAGAGGCCACGGGGTTCCATTGGCAGGCGTAACCAACCCATGGTAAACACAAGCTTGTTGTTAGCAACGAAAATCTGTTTCATACTTCAACATTGCCTCACCGACGTATGATCCTGCTTGAAGAAAACAGCGATGTTGAATACTTGTGGAAATGGCAAACATGTGAGAAAGTGTGCATTTGTTTCAGTGTAATATTTTTCACTCAGTTCCTGTGATTATTGTATCATGTTGTGCCTCAGTTTTCATTGTATACCTATAAAATTTCTGCACATCACTTTCTTTCTAATATTAGTTTGTCATATAAATTATAGAGAATGCGTCAAGTTTGGGTAATCATAGATATTATTTTGTTTCATGCTGATGGCTTTTACTTCCAGAAATGGCAAAACTGTATTGCGTAAGTTCACATTTTAGTACAGATTTTATGAATACAACGATGGATTTTGAAGAGTGATAACGAAGTATTGTAAAGAATTAATTGTATATATATTAAAGGTTTGAAAAGTATGAAGTGTCTCAATAGCGTTCTGTTTTATATTAGTGAGACAAAATCCAATGTCCGTATCCTAATAATTCTGCTCTAAGTAAACTATTTCAGTAGAACAAAGCTAGTATATCCAACCAGTATCCCGTTTTGTACGGTGTCGGGTTGAATTGAGATGAATCTTCGTAGCGGATGTCCTTCCTGACGTTAACCTCATCGGAGGAGTTAATGAGATGAAATAAAATGAATGATGTGATTATGATAGCAGGAAGGGAGAGGATGAAATCCGGTGCCGGCACATAGCCCACTCCTGTCGAATAGCACTAAGAGGTCTGCTCAAGGCTTAACGTCTCCATCCGACGGTCGAATCACCATCAACAGCGCCATATTTGCCCCCATTCCATATGAACGCCGTGGAAAGATCTAGAATTAAATCCAGGCTTTAGGCACGCAATCTAGTGATTAGAAATTGTATATCACCACCTCTCCTACCCTGACGATCAACATTCTGATGGTGAAAATTAGTTCGACCAACGGGACTCGAACCGGCGAATCACGGTAACGCCTTACCGATCATGACCACCATGTGGGCTGATTATATAAAAGGAAGTGTTGAGCTAAAACTCGGATAACCTGTATTGAGGAGGAAATTTACAGACATAATTGTTGAACGGTCTTTCGTTTGCTACGGCCTGACACTAATCTGGGACCAACTGCAAAAGAAAGACATCAAAACTGAAAAGGTAAAAGCTAGATTTCTGAAAAAAGCATTGGGAGTCTCTAAGTTTACACCATCACGCTCGGTCCACCTGCTTGCCAGAGAACCCTTCTTTATTGAAGATCTAAGGCTGGAATTATCATTGCCCACTTCAGGAGCATACCAGAGCCTATTAAAGGAACTTCAGGACAAAAGGGAAGATATGTGGCTAGATTTCTTCTCCACAGACGATCAACAGGGAATGGATAACGGCTAACTATGAACTGAGGCACACCATGACTCACTTTGCGGTCCATGGTTTCCACTATAAAATCTGGAACTGTGCCAGTTTAAACTCTGTGGTGACCAATGTGATTAAATGCAAAAGCAGACAAATCTCGCTGATAAAATTCTGTAGTAGTTAAGTGCTACTATACATTGACCCCTATGGCTATAGCTGTATTATTATATGGCCATTGGCTGCATTAAATATTATTATTATTATTATTATTATTATATTATTATCTAAAGTGAGGAGTATGTGACCAGTCAGAACTACTAGGTCCATCGAGACTCTTTATAATTTATATTAATAATAATAATAATAATAATAATAATAATAATAATAATGTTATTTGCTTTACGTCCCACTAACTACTTTTTAAGGTCATCAGAGACGCCGAGATGCCGGAATTTAGTCCCGCAGGAGTTCTTTTACGTGCCAGTAAATCTACCGACACGGGGCTGTCGTATTTGAGCACCTTCAAATACCACCGGACTGAGCCAGGATCGAACCTGCCAAGTTGGGGTTGGAAGGCCAGCGCCTTAACCGTCTGAGCCACTCAGCCCTGCATAATTTATATTTACTGATGTGTAACTTATATGCCATACGAAATAAATAAAATAAATAATCTTACCCTTGCATGTCAAACTGAAAGATACGAAAAATTGAAGACACTCTAGTCATCGCACACGGCTCATTCATCACAATCTCAAATTTCTCTACGAAAAGACACACATGCTAACTTTGAACATTTTCTTCAGTCTGTGTGATCCTACGATTGTACACTGCAAATCACTGGCTGATGGAGCTGATGATGACTGCAAGGCTTGCTGGATCCACAAGAGTATCACTATAACCAGTCGACAACGAACTCAATTCAGATTCAGTGGCTGTCAAAACCCCTGTATAAGCTGTGAATCTCTGGTGGCTTAATGGACTGGCCCTAGAAGGTAAGTAAAACATAAGGAGACATAAAGTGTGGTGATTAGACTCGGTATAGGAGTATAGGAGTGTTAACTGAGGCAGAAACTGACATCTCTGATGAGAAACCGCGTGTATAGTGCACTATGACTTCTGGTATGTTACTTCCAGTCTCATCTACTGTGGTGACCCTCGCCCTGGGGTTGACATTTCCGGAGTATCCTATGGACCTCATGGCATGTCCAAGGAGAACCGTGTTTCTTTTCGTTTGATTATTATTATTATTATTATTATTATTATTATTATTATTATTATTAATTTGTTCATTTATTCTGTTTATTTGTCCGATTATGCCCATTGCATGCCAAGGCCTATGGATCACTTATAAGGGTTGATCATGGGCCATATGGCAGTGCGTATGGGGAATGATTGCCTTTTATTTTATTTTAGTTTCATTTTATTTCATTTTGCTGGTTTTTTTTTTATTTTATGTCGTTTACTAGATTCTAATGTACTGTCCTTTTGCATCCTGTAATTGGCTTAGGCTATTCCAAATTCCAAATTTGAACCATGTATTGGATGGAAACCTTTAAGGTTCAATAAAACTACTATACAATTTCGTGTGGCTATTTCTAGCCGAGTGCAGCCCTAGTAAGGCAGACCCTCCAATGAGGGTGGGCGGGATCTGCCATGTGTAGGTAACTGCGTGTTATTGTGGTGGAGGATAGTGTTATGTGTGGTGTGTGAGTTGCAGGGATGTTGGGGACAGTACAAACACCCTGCCCCCGGACCACTGGAATTAACCAATTAAAGTTAAAATCCCCGACCCGGCCTGGAATCGAACCCGGAATACTCTGAATCGAAGGCCAGTACGCTGACCATAAAACAATAAAACTACTACTACTACTACTACTACTACTACTACTACTACTACTACTAGTCTCATCTTCCAGTTTGCCAGCATGAAAGTGACTGTCATATGAACAATGCTGGGTAACGCCAGTCTCTGTGGTGCATGGTATGGAAGGTTGTAATGTCGGTTTGTTAGCACATTGATATGTAATATCAACTTCTGGCTCGGTAAGGAAAATAACGGTAAATTACCTCACTTATCATTTTTTCGTATACCTTTTCAGATTGGCTGGGTCCGGCTCGTTGGCTGAATGGTCAGCGTACTGGCCTTCTGTCCAGAGGGTCCCGGGTTCGATTCCCGGTCGGGTCGGGGATTTTAACCTTCAATGGTTAATTCCAATGGCCCGGGGGCTGGGTGTTTGTGCTCTCCCCAACATCCCTGCAACTCACACACCACACATAACACTATCCTCCACAACAATAACACGCAGTTACCTACACATGGCAGATGCCATCCACCCTCATCGGAGGATCTGCCTCACAAGGGCTGCACTCGGCTAGAAATAGCCACACGAAATTATTATTATAGGTTGCCATGGGATCTCCATGATAGTTTAAGCCGTCCGGCTGAGGGCTCTACATACATACATACATACATACATACATACAACACATGAAAGAGATTTGATAAATGTTAACTATAATAAATATATTAAAAGAATTCTAATCGCATCAAACACAGAAGTATCACTTCTAGTATTGATTCAGGAGAGTTAACTGATCTTCTTCGATCTTCTTGAGGGACACCAGGTATACTTCAAGGCGGCGATATTCCATCTCGCGCTCATTGATCAAGGTCTGAATTTCTTGTCGTTTTGAGTCTCTCCTTCTTAGTTCATGCTCCAGAAGGATACGGGAGGTCATCACACTTCTCTTCTCTGCTAGAATGTCCCGGGATGTGGTCATTAACTTTTGGATAAAATTGTCCATACACTGACGGTATTTCAAGAGTGTTTCAGAAAACTTACTGCACACTTCTCTGACGTTGGTTGCCGCTGGAGTTCCACATTCTCGAAAAAGCTTTAATTTCCCATGTGAATCCACATGAACATCAAGATTATCTAGGGTCTCTTCCATTATCCTAATGAATTAATCAGCTACGTAAAGGAAGATAATGTAAACAAAAAGGAAACAACTTTTCTCTTTGCAAAAGTCAAATGATCATAAAAATGAACCTCGGTCATGGCCATCCATCAACGGTTACTAATAGGACAAAGTACACAGATTCTTGAAGATAGGAAGAACTCTGGCTTGAATTTTATTCAAATGAAGCCATGGTGGAGAGAAAATGGACGGGTTCAAACCAGGAGCTCAGGTACGTGTTGCGTGTTGCTAGTAGCAAACTTCAACTTGATTTTTTTAAATAATTCGGGTTACGTCGCACCGACACAGCTAGGGCTTGTGGCCACGATGGGATAGAAAAGGATTAGGAGTGGGAAGGAAGCGGCCGTGTCCTTCATTAAGCTACAGCCCCTGGTGTGAAAATGGGAAACCACGGGAAACCATCTTCAGGGCTGCCGACAGTGGGGTTCGAATCCGGATGCAAGTTCACAGCTGCGCGGCCCCTAACCGCACGGCCAACTCGCCCGGTTGTATACTGGTACCACTGTAATAAAAGGAGACCCGTGTATGGGTTTCATCATAAACAATGTGCAACCGCCGATATCATACAGTGAAAGACGATTGCTTGTGTACCCTATGCGGCGAACGGTGCGAAATAAAAGAAAAGAACTAAAACTTCGAATGAATACAGCAAAGAATAGTAACTACTGTAGAAATTTATATTTTAATGTTGAAAAAATTTCTTAGCAGAAAAAGTAGGGGTCCCCATACTATGAAAAACGTAAAATTAAGCACTTTCCTCAATTGTGCCGAAAGTTGAAGGGCTAAAGGTCCCTGAAAGGTTTAAAATTGTGAGTCTCGGATAACTCTATCAAACTCTATTTCGGAAAAAACAGCCTAAAATTGCTCGTTTCTTTACTCGTTTTCTTTTTTTATTCAAGTCCTAGCCAAATTAACTTATTTACATAATTCTTTCTGTAATGTGTTCCTTGGTTTAATACCCCCAGGCGTTTTTCGATTTTTTAAATGTTGTCCACACCGAATGCAGTTGTAACGGCTGAAGTAAAACTCTGCATTGACTACACGTTAGTGATCGTAATGCTGCTTAAGTGAAACAATGCACTGACTCACATTAGCACTCGTAGTGGTAGAAAAAGGCAAACTGCTAAACTAATTGACCGGATAACGGTGATTAAGAAAAAGATTGTAATTTTTATGAGAAAATTATTATATTTATCATATTGTATTTACCTAAACATCGTAGCTTCCTTAGCATCCTTAGGATGTTTTCAAGATTGAGTTGCTTGCCTGAATGGCTAGAACTGTTGATTTTTTAAAATGTACTTAATTAGCCATAGTACTGATGACTGAGACACACATAGAAGGCTATTTTATAAAAGAAGTCTCATCGTATCACATTCTAGAGCAGGGCCTCTCAAACGCCCAAAATATCACGCGTGCAAAAAGCGGCGCAGTGTTCCTGTGCACAGTGCATCGGTCCCGCTCGGCTCGGCTCGGAACAACGCTTCGTCTCTGGGCTACTCGGCTAAGCTCGGCTCAACTCAGCTGGGATTTGGAGCGCTACGGAGCAAGTGAGGAAGAGGGAGACAGGGAGAGCGAGCGAGAAAGACGTGGGGAAAGAGAGAGACAGCGCTATTGCTCCAAATCGAGGAGTGGGGGTCTGCACTCTGGTCAACCAAGCGAAGTTGTCTTTTACACCGTACACAGTGCATGTACCAGGCGCATGCACACTGAGAGGCCCTGTTCTAGGGAACTGATTATTTCATTCTTGGCAGTTTCAAAGGCCATGAGCTAGTTTCTCCCTTTCGAATCACTGAATCTTCCACTTGTCGACTCCAAATTCCATACAGTTGTCTTTCGAAAACTTTCGTTAAATGCAAATAAATGAATCATTACCATTTTGAGTTTGACTTATTGAAAGCCATATTTATGATCATTTGATTTTTCCCAAAGGAAAATTGGCACCATTTTATTTACTCTCAGATTTTGAATATGCTTCTACCTCAACGCTTCTAACAAATTGAACCTCATGATAAAATATTTCGATTACGACATATGACCATTACTTTGTAAATGATGCATATCAACTATTGTAAGATCACGCCATAGCGTTAATGTAGCCTAGGTTTCTCAAGTCAACTAATAATATTTTGAAAGTAAATATTAAAACATATTAATACATAATTCAATACAATTATTACATATCCCAGAAGGGAACAATCATTTCATTTCACCGATTTTATTCAAGGTAGGCATTTACAGTAAGTCGAGGTACCATCTTCCCTACTACACTGACACTCTTCGCTGGGTGTGCTCCAAATGAGGCTTATTGTCATGTCTCAACGCAGTCACCTGTCTTGGAAAGGTGCGGCAATCCATCCCGCTGAAGAAACCGTAGCCGCACTGACGCGAAATGCTGGCATTTTCACGATTTAAAGGCTTGAAGAACTTGAATACTTTAATTACATATATTTAATTACTTTAATGTCCTTTAGTAAGCACTGCGCTTTGTTTAATGATAATAGTAGTTTGTAACTCACACCGTTTTCTCTGTCTCTCGATATGTGTATTCGTTTTCGATAGTTAAATCCATACTGGAGGCATATGACGCTGTACTTTACAACCTGACGTTGAAACTGACTACTACCAAACGTTAAGAAAACAAGCCACTATCTACTTATGTCCGCCATCTTGTTGGACGTTGATTTCCAAGAAGGGCCATAAGCAATGACATATTTTAGATCACTTAACCTTTTTCATTGACTTTAATTTTCGAAACGTTGACAATTAAGAAGGTACAGAGCAGAATTGTGCAAAGAGAGTACAAAAGCCTTAATCGGAAAACTATAATTGTTTATTCTTTGCTGGAGGCCCTCGGGGATCTGCTTCCTTTTGCGTATTCGGTAATGTGATATCTAGAACACTTTCATGCAATTGGCACACGCAATTTTCATTTTGGTCGTGGTATTTTTTGTTTCTGTATATTTTATGATGAAAAATATGGACAGACAACCTCGTAAATATGTGTCTTAACTCTTGGTTTTTCTTTACCCAATTCCTGTTCATCATGGCATCCGTAGTGTAAACATTTGTCCATGTCTTATTTCTCTTATCTCTCCTCATGTCAAGAAGTTCCTGACCGAGCTCGATAGCTGCAGTCGCTTAATTGCGGCCAGTATCCAGTATTCGGGAGATAGTACGTTCGAACCCCACTATCGGCAGCCCTGAAAATGGTTTTCCGTGGTTTCCCATTTTCACACCAGGCAAATGCTGGGGCTGTACCTTAATTAAAGCCACGGCCGCTTCCTTCCCATTCCTAGCGATTTCCTCTCCCATCGTCGCCATAAGACCTATCTGTGTCGGTGCGACGTAAAGCAAAAAAAAAAAAAAAAAAAAAAAAAAAATGAAGTTCCTGTTCCGCTTGGGTTGACGGAAGATATAATCTTGTTCGAAGCTTTTCAATGAGTAAGGGTTCCTTTGCCAAATCATAGACAAGCCCACATGGAGCTGTGATGGCGACTCCTAGCATTCTTTTAAGAAACCTTGATTTTACTTTTTCGAAGCATTTGAGGTCTGTTAATCTTTTAACCTATGGGTAGCAATTGGACGCATTTTTTGCTTGCAATAGAGCCATGGCTCTCTTGATGGAAAGTCTGCTCAAGTTCTTTACAGTGTATATGCTTTTGATGGATTCTGTTGCCCTTGCTCTTATGTGTGTCCGAAATGAAGTTTCTGTTGTCTGCAGTGTTATTATTAGGTACTTGACCTCGTTGTCTATTTTCAGTCTTGTGTTTCCTAGGAAGATTTCTTCGTCAGATGCTAGTCTTCCTCCTTTTTTAAACACCATTTGGAGGGCCTTGATCTTGAATTTATTTTCTTTGGCCCAGATGTGTAATTTATCCACTGCCTTTTAAAGTTGACCTTCGGTTGTGGCCAAAGTTATTATATCATCTGCATACATAGCCTAAAGATATTGGCTTCTGTGCCTTGAGTAATTAATATACCGTCTGTTGTGGGTACAATGAACAGAACGGGGCTTGCTGGGTCGGCTTGTGATATGCCATTTGTTTGTATAATTTCATTTGATTTTGATTTTCCATCATCTATTTGAATGTTATTATAGGTCAAAATGTTGCTGATTATTGTGAGCAGCTGCTTGTCTTTTAGGGCTTTTTCTAGTTTTTCCTTTAATACTGTTGGGCAAAAGCCTTTGAGAAATCTACAAATATGGCATGTTAGTTTCATTTTGGAAATTGCAGTGTCTCTTCTATATAAAACATCAGTACTTGAACGGCTTGTTGGGCGATTCTTTGACGTCCAACTCTATGGAACTAAGAGGCGACTGCCTCTGTCGGATTTGAACCCGCTATCTTGGAATCCGGAGTACGTCACTCTACCACAAATCTACAGAGGGAGCTTCTTATGATGCTGTATTAACAGCAATATCCTTGTTGTTATTTGATTCATCAGTCCATAGTCTGGTTTGATGCAGCTCTCTATGCCACCCTATCCTGTGCTAACCTTTTCATTTCTACGTAACTACTGAATCCTACATCTGCTCTAATCTGCTTGTCATATTCATACCTTGGTCTACCCCTACCGTTCTTACCACCTACACTTCCTTCAAAAACCAACTGTACAAGTCCTGGGTGTCTTAAGATGTCTCCTATCATTCTATCTCTTCTTCTTGTCAAATTTAGCCAAATCGATCTCCTCTCGCCAATTCGAGTCAGTATCTCTTTATTTGTGATTCGATCTATCCATCTCACCTTCAGCATTCTTCTGTAACACCACATTTCAAAAGCTTCTATTCTCTTTCTTTCTGAGCTAGTTATCGTCCATGTTTCACTTCCATACAATGCCACGCTTCACACGAAAGTATTCAAAAACATCTTTCTAATTCCTATATCAATGTTTGAAGTGAGCAAATTTCTTTTCTTAAGAAAGCACTTCCTTGCTTGTACTAATCTGCATTTTATGTCCTTCTTACTTCTGCCATCGTTAGTTATTTTACTACCCAAGTAACAATATTCATATACTTCCTTTAAGACTTCATTTCCTAATTTAATATTTCCTGCATCACCTGCCTTCGTTCGCCTGCACTCCATTACTTTTGTTTTGGACTTGCTTATTTTCATCTTGTACTCCTTATTCAAGACTTCGTCCATACCATTCAGCAGCTTCTCGAGACCTTCTGCAGTCTCAGATAAAATAACAATATCACCGGCAAATCTCAAGGTTCTGATTTCCTCTCCTTGGATTGTGATTCCCGTTCCAAATTCCTCTTTGATTTCCTTTACTGCCTGTTCTATGTAAACATAGAAGAGGAGGGGAGGCAAACTACAGCCTTGCCTCACTCCTTTCTGGATCGCTGCTTCTTTTTCAAAGCCCTCGATTCTTATCACTGCAGACTGATTTTTATACAGATTGTAGATAATTATTCGTTCTCGGTGTCTGATCCCAATCACCTTCAGAATCTTAAATAGCTTGGTTCAATCAACATTATCGAATGCCTTTTCTAGATCTACGAATGCCATGTACGTGGGCTTGTCCTTCATGATTCGATCCTCTAAGATCAGACGTAAAGTAAGGATTGCTTCACGTGTTCCTACATTTCTTCTGAAGCCAAATTGATCTTCTCCCAACTTAGCTTCAACCTTTTTTTTTTTTCCATTCTTCTGTAAATAATACGTGTTAAAATTTTGCAGGCAAGAGATACTAAACTAACGGTGCGATAGCTTTCACACCTGTCAGCACCGGATTTCTTGGGAATAGGTATAACAACATTCTGCCGAAAATCGAATGGGACTTCTCCTGTCTCATACATCTTACACACTAAATGGAATAACCTCGTCATGCTGGTTTCTCCTGAGGCAGTCAGTAATTCAGAGGGAATATCATCAATTCCAGGTGCCTTGTTCATACTTAGGTCGCTCACAGCTCTGTCAAGCTCTGACCTCAAAATTGGGTCCCCCATTTCATCAGCATCAACAGCCTCTTCTTGTTCCAGAACCAATTATCTACATCTTCACCTTAATACAACTGTTGGATATGTTCCTGCCATCTTTCTGCTTTATCTTCTTTCCCTAGAAGTGGCTTTCCATCTGAGCTCTTAATACTCATACACCTAGATTTCCTTTCTTCAAAGGTTTCCTTGATTTTCCTGTATGCAGCATCTACCTTTCCTAGGACCATACAACCTTCGACATCCTTGCACTTTTCCTTCAGGCAGTCTTCCTTAGCTACCTTGCACTTTATATCCACTTAATTCTTTAATCGCCTGTATTCTTTTCTGCCCTCTTCATTTCTAGCATTCTTGTACTTTCGTCGCTCATCAATCAGGTCTATTATCTCCTGAGTTATCTACTGATTTTTAGTTGATCTTTTGTTCCTTCCTAACATTTCTTCAGCAGCCCTGACGACTTCATTTTTCATGACTATCAACTCTTCGTCTGTTGTGTTTCCTTTTAGTCCTTTTGCAACATGTTCCTTGAAACAATCCCTCGTACTCTTTTCCTTCAACTTGTCTAGATACCATCTCTTTGCATTCTTTTCTTTCTTCAATTTCTTCAGCTTCAGATAGCATTTCATGACCAACAAGTTGTGGTCAGAGTCCACGTCTGCTCCTGGGAAAGTTTTGCAATCCAACACCTGGTTTCTGAATCTATCCCTAATCATAATGAAGTCTATTTGATACCTTCCAGTGTCTCCAGGTCTCGTCCACTTATAAAGCCGTCGTTTGTGGTGTTTGAACCAAGTATTGGCGAGGACTAAATTATGATCAGTGCAGAATTCAACCAGTCGACTTCCTCTTTCGTTCCTTTGTCCCAATCCGAATTCTCCTACTGTATTACCTTCTCTTCCTTGACCTACCACTGCATTCCAGTCTCCCATCACAATTAGATTCTCGTCACCTTTTACATATTGTATTAAATCTTCTATCTCTTCATATGTTCTTTCGATTTCCTCCTCATCCGCTGAGCTAGTAAGCTTATAGACCTGCACTATTGTGGTGGGCATTGGTTTGGTGTCTATCTTGACGACAATAATTCACTATGCTGGTCGTAGTAGCTTACCCGCTGCCCTATTTTCTATGCATTATTAAACCAACTCCTGGATTTCCTCTGTTTGATTTTGTGTTGATAATTCGGTAGTCGCCTGACCAAAAATCCTGTTCTTCCTGCCAACGTACTTCACTTATACCAACTACAGCTAACTTTAGTCTATGCATCTCCCTTTTCAGATTCTCTAATCTACCACAACGATTCAAACTTCTAACATGCCACGCTCCGACTCGCAGAATGTCAGTATCCATCTTCCCGATGATCGCCCCGTCTCGTGTAGTCCCCACCCGGAGATCCGAATGGGGGACTAGTTTACCTCCGGAATATTTTACCCGGGAGGAAGCCATCATCAGTACTTCATTTATACAGAGAGAGAAAGAGAGCGCCATGTCCTAGGGAGTTAGTTGCGGCTGTAGTTTCCCGTTGCTTTCAGCCGTGTAGCAATATCAACACAGCTAAGCCATGTTGAGTACTATTACAAGGCCATATCAGTAAACAATATACTTATGCCATTTAAATGACAGGGTGTGCATTGTTTATAAGAGTTTCAACAAATTTGGCTACCTAAGTCAGAGGTTATAAACCACTAAAGTCAGCATATGAATTTTAACACCAGATGATAAGAAACACACTGTAGGTGGTTATACTAACAAATACAATTTCGTTTCTTCGTTGCAAAGCATAAAAAGGAGCTAAATATTTACTTTTGATGTAAACAACTACTAGGATTTTTTTACAGTTTGGTTGAGTTTGAGCTGGCTAGATAGCAGCACAATTCGAAAAAAAAGTATTCCTAAGTACACCATGGTCAAGGTACAACACTCTTTCTTAAGTAGGAGCAATGGCAGGATCCCCTGAGGGCCATACGTCTCGCAAAGTGGGTGGTACTAATTGCCTGAATATGGTATAGTCTGTTAGCTGTTGTACCCGCCGCTGACGGATAAGTTGTTGTATAGCTGCAGAGAACGCATCTTCACAATCCCTTTAGCAGAGCGCTTTGCCAATTAAATCCAAGAGATTTCTTCAATGATGTGGGTGGGGGCTGTAGAACACAGTATCCACCGCCTGTTGTAAGAAACGACTGAAAGGAGTACACAAACAGCTCTCAACTTGGGAGAGTGCATTGGCGTTCATGGAGTTCTTAGCTGAATCCTGGCTTTGCTTCCACTTACATGTGCCAGGTTCCTCACTTTGATCTATCCAACCTCCCTTGATCAGATCTTTTTCTTTTCCACGCCGGACGGCATGAGAGCATTCGAGGCCTAGGGAGTTTTTCATCTTCACGCCCTTCGAGGCCATTCAAGGAGCTCTCAACTAGGGGCAATGGAGCCCATAACCGACTATGACATTGTTTCCACTTGTGTCCGATTCCTTACTTTCAACATTCCGCCCCAGGGCTCTTAACTTGGGAGCGTGGGATGGCGACCACGGGGAACTAAGCTGAGTCCTCGCATTGCTTCCACTTATTTGTGCGAAGTCCCTTACTTTCATCTATCCTATCCGATCACGCTAAGTCAACTCTTTGTTCTTTTTCGACCCCGACGGTTTAGAGCATTCGGTGCCTAGGGAGTTTATAATTTTCACGCCCTTCATGGCTCTTGCCTTTCTTTGGCCGATACCTTTATTTTTCGAAGTGTCGAACCCCTTCCATCTTTCCCTCTGATTAGTGTTAATACAGGATGGTTGCCCGGTTGTAGCCTACTTCCCATAGCCGTCTACATTCACAATATCCAGAAGGATAAGCTGTGATACATGTTCAGAGTTCCTAGAGAGTAATGAAACAGATGACGCCTATTTTGAAGAACTTCAGAAAGGTGGGTTAGTGGTGCCATTATATTGTGTTGTGTGTGCCTGTGTAACAGTGACAGCATTACTTACCTTGCTGGTGTCTGAAGACTAAAAGGAAGTACTATCTGGATGGTGAAAATTATAAATAAGTTCTCTTCTCTCTATCCAGAGCTGTTTTAAATAATGTTATTGTCTTTACGTTCCACTAACCAAATTTTCTACGATTTTCTGGGACGCCGAGGTGCCGGAATGTAGTCCCTCATGAGTTATTTTACGTGCCAGTAAATCGACCGATTCGAGACTGACTTATTAGAGCACCTACAAATACAACAGGACTGAGCCAGGATCGAACATACCAAGCTGGGGCCAGAAGACCAGCGCCTTAACCGTCTGAGCCACTCAGCCAGGCCCAGAGCTGATTTAGGAAGAGATGAAAATCAACAGTTCTGGTTTGAACGTGGTTATTGTGGGCGTGACAATAGTGGTCTGATAGATTGTTCATTGTCTACATTTTGAAACGTCATGTTAAATAATCAGTCACCCAGGTGGCAGATTCCCTATCTGTTGTTTTCCTAGCCTTTTCTTAAATGATTGCAAAGAAATTGGAAATTTATTGAACATCTCCGTTGGTAAGTTATTCCAATCCCTAACTCCCCTTCCTATAAACGAATATTTGCCTCAATTTGTCCTCTTGAATTCCAGCTTTATCTTCATATTGTGATCTTTCTTACTTTTAAAGACACCCTCAAACTTATTCGTCTACTGAAGTCATTCCACGCTATCTCTCCACCGAGAGCTCGGAGCTCGTCTTCTTTCTCCCAAGTCTTATAGAAAGTTAAGAACCAGAGGTATGCCAGCAATGATAAAGCTGTCAACACTCCACAAACATTGGGTTTGTGGTACTGTTCTTTAAATGTTTTGTTTTTATTAAACGTAAAATGCGTATTTCTAACTTCAGTAAGCTAATTTACTGATGTGTTTCTTAGTATAATTTTACGAAGAGCGTGCATTTATCATAATTATCGTGCTGCTCTAAATATACTGAATTCGGGCGAAGTCATTCAAAGTCGGCCACGCTCCCTTTTCTCTTGGCCTCCACTTGACAAATAGGTACAGCGTTGCAAAGCGTACATTCCGGCTTTAACTGTAGACGGCTTCGGTAAACAATAATCACCGCCACAACTATCAACATTCTTATCCAGCCTCCCTTGGTCAACTCCTGTCCCTTCCAACCCCGACGGTATTAGATTTACGAGACCCTTCTTTCGTTGATTCGGCCCGTAAGCTAGTCGCGGGTGAAAAGGCATAGAAAATGGCATGAAATGATACCTGATACGATACCTCTGGTTGGGTTGCTCACTTTCTCTTAAAACAACAATCACTACCACTATCATCACCTTCGTGTCATGTTCCTTTCCTTTCCTTTGTAGATGCCTTCATACTTCCAAGGACAGGGCTCCTTTTTTCTTCCTTGTCCAACTGTACTTCACCTTAAAACAATTATCACCACAACTACTATCACCCTGCCCTAGATAGTCCAAAAATTGAAAGTTTCGTGATTTCGAATATGTTCAAGCAAAAGGGACAGACAACTCACCCAAAAGCCTAATTGATTCTAATTATACTAAAAAATAATAACGTTTGCATGAGTAAAGGCCTAATGAATGCACAACCGAGCGATCTTTAGTTCCATGTCTCCCTCAAATAATTTAGTTGTTGTTGTTGTTTTACGTTGCACCGACACAGATAGGTCTTACGGCGACGATGGGACAGGAAAGGGCTAGGAGTGGGAAGGAAGTGACCGTGGTCTTAATTAAGGTACAGCCCCAGCATTTGCCTGGTGTGAAAATGGGAAACCACGGAAAACCATTTTCAGGGCTGCCAACAGTGGGGTTCGAACCTACTATCTCACGAATACTTGATACTGGTCGCACTTAAGCGACTGCAGCTATCGAGCTCGGTCAAATAATTTAGAGGCAGCACCATTGGCTGTATTCACATTTCATTAATCTTCTTCTTCTTCTTCTTCTTCTTCTTCTTCTTCTTCTTCTTCTACTGATGATGATGATGATGATGATTGTTGGTTAAAGGGGTCTATCAGCCGAGTCATCGGCACCTAACGGTAGGAGGTGCAATGAAATACAACGATAATTAAAACTTCAAAATGTATCCACTGACTAGAATCTAACACGGATGAGGATGAAAAATTACCATGCCTCATTTTCTGAGATGATGCTTGTTGTCCAAAGGGGTCCAAAATCCAGGTCACTGGTCCGGCATAATGGTATTAATCAATGGTAAAGGAGAACCGTGGTATTCCTCATATAGTGGTACTGATCACAAGTAACGTAAACTCATGGTGTTCCTCACATAGAGGTACTACTCACAGGTAACACAGCCCCATGGTATGTCACATAAAGGTACTACTCACAGGTAACACAACCCCATGGTATGTCACATAAAGGTACTACTCACAGGTAACACAGCCCCATGGTGTTCCTCACATAAAGGTACTACTCACAGGTAACACAACCCCATGGTATGTCACATAAAGGTACTACACACAGGTAACACAACCCCATGGTGTTCCTCACATAAAGGTACTACTCACAGGTAACACAACCCCATGGTGTTCCTCACATAAAGGTACTGCTCACAGGTAACACAACCCCATGGTGTTCCTCACATAAAGGTACTGCTCACAGGTAACACAACCCCATGGTATGTCACATAAAGGTACTGCTCACAGGTAACAAAACCCCATGGTGTTCCTCACATAAAGGTACTACTCACAGGTAACACAACCCCATGGTGTTCCTCACATAAAGGTACTGCTCACAGGTAACACAACCCCATGGTGTTCCTTACATAAAGGTACTACTCACAGGTAACACAACCCCATGGTGTTCCTCACATAAAGGTACTACTCACAGGTAACACAACCCCATGGTGTTCCTCACATAAAGGTACTGCTCACAGGTAACACAACCCCATGGTGTTCCTCACATAAAGGTACTACTCACAGGTAACACAACCCCATGGTGTTCCTCACATAAAGGTACTACTCACAGGTAACACAACCCCATGGTGTTCCTCACATAAAGGTACTACTCACAGGTAACACAACCCCATGGTATGTCACATAAAGGTACTACTCACAGGTAACACAACCCCATGGTGTTCCTCACATAAAGGTACTACTCACAGGTAACACAACCCCACGGTATGTCACATAAAGGTACTACTCACAGGTAACACAACCCCATGGTGTTCCTCACATAAAGGTACTACTCACAGGTAACACAACCCCATGGTGTTCCTCACATAAAGGTACTACTCACAGGTAACACAACCCCATGGTGTTCCTCACATAAAGGTACTACTCACAAGCAACGTAGACCCATGGTGTTCCTCACATAAAGGTACTATTCACAAGCAACGTAGACCCATGGTGTTCCTCACATAAAGGTACCATTCACAAGCAACGTAGACCCATGGTGTTCCTCACATAAAGGTACCATTCACAAGCAACGTAGACCCATGGTGTTCCTCACATAAAGGTACTACTCACAGGTAACACAACCCCATGGTATGTCACATAAAGGTACTACTCACAGGTAACACAACCCCATGGTATATCACATAAAGGTACTACTCACAGGTAACACAACCCCATGGTGTTCCTCACATAAAGGTACTACTCACAGGTAACACAGCCCCATGGTGTTCCTCACATAAAGGTACTGCTCACAGGTAACACAACCCCATGGTATGTCACATAAAGGTACTACTCACAGGTAACACAGCCCCATGGTGTTCCTCACATAAAGGTACTACTCACAGGTAACACAACCCCATGGTGTTCCTCACATAAAGGTACTACTCACAGGTAACACAACCCCATGGTGTTCCTCACATAAAGGTACTACTCACAGGTAACACAACCCCATGGTGTTCCTCACATAAAGGTACTACTCACAGGTAACACAGCCCCATGGTGTTCCTCACATAAAGGTACTGCTCACAGGTAACACAACCCCATGGTATGTCACATAAAGGTACTACTCACAGGTAACACAGCCCCATGGTGTTCCTCACATAAAGGTACTGCTCACAGGTAACACAACCCCATGGTATGTCACATAAAGGTACTACTCACAGTTAACACAACCCCATGGTGTTCCTCACATAAAGGTACTACTCACAGGTAACACAACCCCATGGTATGTCACATAAAGGTACTTCTCACAGGTAACACAACCCCATGGTGTTCCTCAAATAAAGGTACTACTCACAAGCAACGTAGACCCATGGTGTTCCTCGCATAAAGGTACTATTCACAAGCAACGTAGACCCATGGTGTTCCTCACATAAAGGTACCATTCACAAGCAACGTAGACCCATGGTGTTCCTCACATAAAGGTACTACTCACAAGCAACATAGACCCATGGTGTTCCTCACATAAAGGTACTATTCACAACAACGTAGACCCATGGTGTTCCTCACATAGTGGTATTAATAACGTGCTACGTATACTCATTGTGTGCCTCACATTGGTACTAATCATAGGCAATGCAGACCCATGGTGTACCACACATTATGGCACAACCCACAGGTAACACAGACCCAGGTGTTCCTCACATAATGGTTTTACTCACAGGCAACGCAGACGCATGGTGTTCCTCACATAGTGGCACTAATCACGGGCAACGCATAATCCCGTGGTGTTCCTCACATAATGGCACAGTACTAATCACAGGTAACGTAGACTCATGGTTTTCCTCATAGAGTGGTAGTACTCACAGGTCACGCAGACCCATTCTGAATACAATTTAGCGCAGCGCACTGCGCCTTCTCAGTCTATGTAGTCGAGCGCTTCCGCTCCCCCGCCTCGGCGGGATGCACACGATGGTACTAATCACACGCAAAGCCGACACCCATGGCGTTCCTCATATAATGGTACTAATCGCAAGTAATGTTGACTCATGGTGTTCTTCATGTAATGGTACTAATCACACGTACTCATGGTTCCAATCCCATCATCCCTTGGTTGCCCCTTTTAGTCGGCTCTCAAGACAGGTAGGGGATACCGAGGGTGTATTCTTCGTCTGCGTTCCCCACCCACAGGGGTTATTAACCTTCCTTTAGTGTTTAAGAGCTGTTATACATTGTTTCCTACACATTCTGAATTACATCAAATTGAAAAAAAATGAAGTGAAATGGCGTATGGCTTTTAGTGCTGGGAGTGTCCGAGGACAAGTTCGACTTGCCGGGTGCAAGACTTTTGAATTGACTCCCGTAGGCGACCTGCGCGTCGTGATGGTGATGAAATGATGATGAAGACGACACATACGCCCAGCCCCCGTGTCTATGGAATTAACCAATCATGGATAAAATACCCGACCCTGCCGGGAATCGAACCCGATACTCGCAGTGGCCAAAGGCCAGCACGCTAACCATTTAGCCGTGGAGCCGGACAATTTCGAATTCATTACGTGCGTTGCCGAAAATCTTCGATGTGTTAGTGCGATGTTAAACCGTTAGGAAAAAAAAAAAAAAAATCATGGCAACTGTGAACACAATACGTAACTTATCTTTCTTGTAAATTAAGAACAAGTAGGGAGAAACTCATTTCCGTCAGAAGACGAGTCTCAGATGAAATAAATAAGAGATGATACGGAGTTACTACACAAAATAAGCCATAACACAAACATAGATTGTTCCGAATGTTTTATTTGCAATACATTTGAAAATATTATAGTCCTCAGTTCAACGCTTCAATTATGTGAATAATGAATGGTTATAAACACACATTTCCAGAACTGTTCTACAGTCCATTATCATCTGTTTCACTCGCCGATACACACCACCTTCAAGTTCAATCGCTAAAATGGTTTAGTTTAAAACACATAAAAATGACGTGAACCATCGCTTGATCACAAATATGACTAGCATATGTGTTTCACACAGTCATGAGCAAAAATGACTCACTGAAGCACAACCCGTCCTCTACGATGAAGATAACAGTTCGCGATGTTTGCTACAAACATCAAGTTGAGCCAGAACAAAACATTTCAGTGGCTAAGATCCTTAACACATCTCGGACAAAACTGACCCTTGTACCTGCATGTTTTTGTCTCATCAAAGAATCAATCGAAAGTCTCAGAGAATTTAAGATTTTAGATCACGAATGAGTTTACATCCACATTTAACCAAAAATTCTGTATGGAGTCTGTAAATAGTTTCACTTCATTATTCAGTGATACGACGGCAAAAGTCGATCTTCGCATTCATCGTCTGTTTTTCTTACGGTGACGCCATATACAGTAATTACAGGTAATATTATTCTTCTTTACATGAGTCTCGCATTACTGGCAAGACAAGATGAATTTTAGAGAAGAATTTGAGAGTGCGACAAAGAAAAAACAATAGGAAATATAAAATTGATCGTTCAGGGCCTAGCGACATTAGAACGAAATGAACCACTCTATCACAAACGACTGCAGCGGACTAATTGGGCAGGCCTAGATTTAGCGCGTTACTGAACCTGGTGAGAGAGCCGGATTATAGAGCACCCGATGTAAACAAACAGTGCAGTTGTTGCTGGCAAGACCAAGTGTAATCGTACTTTAAAGACGTAATATAAATGCCCATTTCGCAACCTGTTGACATTATGTATGTCCGAAAGGGATGCATTTTTTAAAGTTAAACATTGCAAACTTCAACGGTTATTAAAAAAACCCAGTATTATCACTTTCTCTTCGCTGTCTTATTCTAGCAAATTTTACGCCTAGTTACATAAAATAAATCATGGACAAGAGAGAGTGTAGTCCTGATAAAGCTTCTCTTAAGGCAGTTATAAACAAGCATAAGGTAAGAATCCCACCGATTTTCTAGACGTCCTTTTCTATTAAATTAACATTTCTCGAATTATACTGTACGTAGTACAGGTAAAGGGAACTCTACAGGCAGGAAGTCTTGTGAATAAGACTTGTCACTGTCCTTACCAACAAGCTTTTGCCTGTAACAGAAGGGGCTGACGTAACATAACCAATATTAACATTATTTTCGCAGTAGGATTTACGCCTTTCATTGTGTTCAACTTAACAATATTATATTTTAAAGATAATTTAATTGAGCTTCTTACCGATCGTACCTTTCGGATTTTTGCCGTTTGATGGACGTAAAGAGTGCGAATTCTTTACGTTTCACAAAGAGTTCACTCCGCGTCCTCAGAAGAGCACCTCATCCAACCACAACTGTTCTGACATACCGACTGGTTTAAAATCAATTGATCGTTGCACTATTCATTAAATTATACTCTCGTTCATCACTATGCTCCACTGTATTCCGAGTAGGAATTGACGCGCCATATTTTCTTCAAGTGATAGAACAGAGAATATAAGGCATTCAGACTAATCAAAGAATACAGAAAAACATAAATGAAAAACAAATCCAAGTGCAACGGGATAATTCCCCCCCCCCCCCCCAACCCGCCAAAAAGAATCATTTCTATAAATTCTGAAGAAGGTCATGCCATCAGATGAAAAGTGACCTTATGATTACTTTTGGCAAGCCTGCATTTCTCAGTAAGATAAAATAATTAACATAAAAATATGCTCGTTGTAATATATTTCACCGTCTGGAAACACATTGCTCTCACATCCCGTGAACTCGTGAATAAATAGTGATACTAAACATATCCTGGCTTGAATACACTTCGGAAGTACGATACATGTTTTGCGAGCCATAGTCAATTTCCTCACGAAATACAGCTTTTGAAAGACCAAGACACACTATGAAGTTTATTTAGGAACAATTTACCATGCTCTTCCAGAATGACCCCTAAAGTTCCCTTTAAGACAAGTCACGTGACGGCTTTTATTAGACGGGTTCTTCATAGGGGTGTGCCTAGTTCCTAATCCTAGGTTCGAATTCCGGCTATTTCGAGCGCATGGTGGGAGGAACAAAGACCTAAACCATGCCTAGCTGTTCAGCTGACGTCACACAAACGTCGAAGCAGCTTCTCTTAAGGCAGTTATAAACAGGCATCAGGTAAGAATTCTACACTTTTAATGGCATAGTGAGTGCTGAAATTTACCTCAAAATGCTTCATGAAGTGTTGATGGAACTAGAAAACAGTCCACTTTTTGAACACCTGCAGCCAAATTCGAGAAAAGCTAATATGGCAGCAAGATGGCGCACTTCCTCACTATTGAGGCTTTTTGACCACTGCTCGAGCGGGTAAGGCTTATACGAAGCTACTATAGGCTGTATTTTTCACTTCGATAGTTGCAAATCCTGCTCTGTTTCGCTTGATTCTATGCCGAGAAACATGGTAAAATGTACAGATGTACAGATAATGCTTGTTTTGGTTGGCTCAACCCTTTCGTGCGACCCTCCACTCTGCAACAACATGAATTACTCGGCGGGGATTAAGCACCTTCATCGACGACTTCTCCGACGCCGGACTTCCCAAGCGATACTCCACAAATCCACACAGGCGCATCTGAGAGTCGTCAGTGTACATAAAAACGGCAAAACAAGCTTCGCTAACACACGCTTCCATTGTTCATAACTCGTGTATCTTCAGAGTTGTTGTTACCGTTGTTGTTATTGTCATTATGGTTGCTGCTGCTATTGCTGGTCGGCATCACGATAGCGACCGCACAACAGTTCCTGTCTGATTGTTCAACCGGTTTACTGGAGTCCGTTACGCTTGATGGAGCGGAGTTTCCAGCAGACACGACCGATGAGTATGGAGGAGGTAGCTGATTCTCCGGAGACGTCGGCATTGCAGTTGCCACGGCGTAGCTTGGAGGCAAGTCCGATATCCAGTAATCAGAAGTATTATGAGGAACTGCGATCTGTAGGAGAAAGATAAACCATTAATAATAATAATAATAATAATAATAATAATAATAATAATAATAATAATAATAATAATAATAATAATAATAATAATAATAATAACAAGAAAACTAAACGAAACGGTTATAAGTAGTGCTCGGAAGTTGAGGAAAAGTCCTTTTTTCCGGAGTCTCCGAAGACGAGGCCCAAAGTAATGCGTTCATTCTGGGTCATTGTAGACCAGAAAATGGTGAGGTTTATTAGTCCTTTTTTGCCTTTTTAGGCGTTTTTGGCTCATAGGTCCTTTTTTAGGTCTTAACAGCTTTTTTGAAACTGGTACCTTATTTTGAGTACATTTGTATTGACCATTCTCAATTCAAATCATCATCAGTTCATCCATCACCTCTTAAATATCTTTACTGTAGTAAGAAAGACAGTGAAGTGAGATGAAAAAATGAAACTAATGCTTGAAAAAAACCAAACCCCATGGCACTACAGCCCTTGAAGGACCTTGGCCTACCAAGCGACCTTTGCTAGCCCGAAGGCCTGCAAATTACGAGGTGTCGTGTGGTCAGCACGACGGATCCTCTCGGCCGTTATTCTTGGCTTTCTAGACCGGGGCCGCTATCTCATCGTCAGATAGCTCCTCAATTCTAATCACGTAGGCTGAGTGGACCTCGAACCAGCCCTGAGGTCCAAGTAAAAATTCCTGACCTGGCCAGGAATCGAACCCGGGGCGTCCGGGTAAGAGGCAGGCACGCTAGCCTACACCACGGGGCCGGCTTGAAAGAAAACCAGGGGTATGAAATTATATTCAATATAAGTGAACTATTGAGAGGAGAAAATTTTGATGTTTTGCTTCAAGTATGAACCCTTAATATCCGTTGATGTGGTGAGAAGTTTCTCAATGTTTCCCAACGTGTTCACTGAAAACCGAAGATCCTGGAGAAGACTAATGCGATATACTGCAAAGCCAACTGACGTAAGGTTTCCGAATCCCAATTTCTGAAACCCTAGTGTGGTTAAGCCAAATATGATTCAAGTTTTACTAAATTCAATTTCATTCTCCAGGATGTCCATTGCGGGTTCGCTGAATTCATTTTAGGTGGAAAACACATTTTATTTTCAATTCTGCAAGTACTTTCTTTATTAACAAACACTGCTTTCTAAACAACAGCTTCTACAGAAGTAAGCAAAGCTGACAACTACTGTATAATAAAGTAGTTGTGTAATCACAAAAAACTTCCTGGTCGGGGAAGTACATCATTGTTGATATCGTTGAAAATTCCACACAAAATGTAGCGAAAAGTCTCTGGACACCCTACTGAACGTGCTCTGTATGACGTCCGGCTATGCACTGGAGATTATGTACAAGCACAATGCATCAACATCATAAGGGAAAATGAGCAACAAACATACGGGAGAGTGGGAAGTAGCAACTGATATACAACAAACATATATTTTGATTTAGAGGAAATAATTAACTTTAAGAGCCAAGTACAGTATAACTTGGTTACAGCGACATCGGTTTCAAGACACCTCGTCTATAGCGTTACGAATTCTGTGGTATTAATATATTCCTCATAAGGAAAGTGTTTTCCAGCCTTGCTTAATACGACGAACATATATGCGTCTACCTCGTATATAACATCATTTTAAATCTGGATTTGGGTTAGTTTTTTTCTAAGGAAACGATTAGAAGATCCCTCTCATCACTTGACCATTCTGAAGTTCGATGGCAGTGGTGATAATAGAAAGTGATAAACTGAACCAATATGACTATGAAACGTAGGTAAAATAAGAGTATGGTCTAGTTACAACAAACGGGCACCGATGTTGTAAGTGAAGGGGTGAATAAGTGACCACGAAGGGGAGAAAGAAGAAAAGTCCGTAATGCCTATCGCAACTGTCAATGATGCTTTAGAAGCCATCAGATTAGAGAACATATACGAAGCTACGGGAGGGTGCAATGACACTGTAACGCATATTATGAAGAAAGAGTGGTATTTTTTTTTTTTTTTTTTTTTTTGCTATTTGCTTTACGTCGCACCGACAAAGAGAGTGTAATTTAGAAAGTGTGTTTAGGGCAAGTAGTAGAAGACATACATTACTCATTTTTACTCCTAAGAGAAGAACCTTGTTGAGTCCTGTACATACGGTATTGCAGTTTTAAGTTTAACTGTATGAGCTAAAACTCCTTTATGGCATTTATTATTTTATGTTGTACGTATTTTAATTTTGCACTTTAATGTTATGCTTAAAAGTATATGATTTTGTAACTCTATTTGTTTATCTACTAACTTTTTGAAATTCATATTTTATGAGTTGAAGGAAGTTGATTTACCTGCCTTTATCCCTTGATCCTTTATATGTACTGTAATTACTGCATTGCTTCCACTTGTGCCATGCTCATCACTTTCATCTATCCTATTCGAGTTCCCTTGATTTTTTTCCGACCCCGACGTATTAGGTGTCGAGGCCTACGGAGTCTTTCATTTTCACGCTCTTCATGGCTCTTGTCTTTCTTTGGCCGATACATTTATTTTTCGAAGTGTCGGATCCCTTCCATTTTTCTCTCTAATTAGTTTATATAGAGGATGGTTGCCTAGTTGTACTTCCTCTTAAAACAATAATCACCATCACCACTTGACTAGAGTAGTAATTCCCATTATTCCATTGAGATTTGAGGTTATGACTTTAGGTTGATGTTTATATGTATGCTATTGTTAGAGATTTTTTATTGTTCGTGTTATTGGAAAACGTTCCGCTAACAACTCAACATACAAACATCGAGCCTCCATCCAGAGAAGATATTCGTAAACTGAATAAGAGATTTGAACAGACTGGAATTGCAGCGGAACTTCCTGATCAGGCAGGCCAAAAACAGTGATAGGCCTATCGGAAGAGAATTTCAATACCGTTGCGCAATGTTTTATGCAGTACCAAATAAATCAACAAGAAAAGCGTCCAACCAGTAGGGAATACCTTGAACGAGCCTGCAAAGGATGCAGAAAACGTTGACATTGAGATTATATAAGCCCACTTTATTTCATGGCCTAAATAAAGATGATCGTGATAGGCTTTCAGAATTACACAAATGCTACGCCAAACGACAGAAAGCTGATCCACAAGTTTTTAAAATTAATTCTTAGGGTGACGAGACTGCTTTTAAGCTGAACGGCGCGGTGAATAGGCTCAACTCTATTTACTGGGATACTGCAAATCCACATGTGGTTATAGAGACAGAGCTATACGCTCCAGGTGTTACTGTCTGGGTAGAGATCTTTGATGATGGGACCATCGGTCATTACTCTTTTAATGGTATAGTGAGTGCTGAAGCCTCCGTGGCTCAGGAGGCAGCGCGCCGGCCTCTCACCGCTGGATTCCATGGTTCAAATCCCGGTCACTCCATGTGAGATTTGTGCTGGACAAAGCGAAGGCGGGACAGGTTTCACTCCGCGTATTCCGGTTTTCCCTGTCATATTTAATTCCGACAACACTCTCCAATATACCATTTCATTCCATCTATCATTCATTAATCATTGTCCAGGAGGAGTTCGACAGGGTTCGGCAGCCGGCATGATTCCTATCCTCGCCGCTAGATGGGGGCTTCATTCATTCCATTCCTCACCGAGTCGAATGACTGGAAACAGGCTGTGGATTTTCATTTTCAGTGAGTGCTGAAATTTATCTGAAAATGTTTCATGAAGTGTTGATGGAACTAGAAAACAGTCCACTTTTTTAACACCTGCAGCTAATTGGAGAAAAAATAATACGGCGACAAGATGGCGTACCTCTTCACTATGGAATGATTGTGCAAGACGTTTTGAATGCAATGTTCCACGAAGGGATTGGCACACGGGGTCATGATGAATGGCCTCCATATTCTCCTGATCTTACTCTGATGGACTTCTCGGGCTAGTGTATACTAAACAATGTCATGAACCCCGTGAAGATTCGTGATGCGGAACAACTGAAGAAACATATTCATTCTGAAATTGAACACCTACAAACCCTGAATGTTTCTGACATAATCTGTGCGTCGGTGCTTCGAAAATATCAAATTTAAATGGAAATGGATGAAAGCCACTTACAGCATTTCTTGTTAGCCATGCGTTATGCGTTATCTGCATCCTTGCTTCACTCTGCAATAAAAGTACTATTTGAAATTTTGCCAACTAACTAATGGGCCACCTTGTACGGGAGCTGTGGCAAAACCACGGCTTCGGGACTTTTGGGCGTTAAATGTCACGCTGGGTTTGGGTGGGTGTTAGAAATAAATGAATAGGCAGAATTTAGATTTAGCGAGTTTTTTGACTGGACTCTCTTTTGCGAATATTGTGAAATTACACTATTTCCAAACTCCATCATCTAGAGCAGCGCCTCTCAAACGCCCAAAATCTCACGCGTGCAAACAGCGGCGCAGAGTTCCTGTGCACAGTGCATCAGTTCCACTCGGCTCGGCTTGGACCAACGCTTCGTCTCTGGGCTACTCGGCTAAGCTCGGCTCAGATTTGGAGCGCTACGGAGCAAGTGAGGAAGAGGGAGACGGGGAGAGCGAGCGAGACAGGCGTGGGGAGAGAGAGAGACAGCGCTATTGCTCCAAATCGAGGAGTGAGGGTCTGCACTCTGGGCAACCAAGCGAAGTCGTCTTTTTCACCGTGCACAGTGCATGCACCAGGCGCATGCATCCTGAGGGGCCCTGATCTAGAGGCACCTAGCAGCTCACCGAAATGACAGACATATCCTACGTTTACACCATATGTTGCCAACAAATGTTTATGACTTTTTGTTATAGACACACTAGTGCTCTGTTACCAACATCGTATTGATAACAAAAACTTATACACATTTACTGATAACATTCATTGTAAACTCGGGTTGGGAAAAGGATTTTTATTGAGGCACCCAGTAGCTCAACGAAATGACCGACATATCTTACGATGAAATTAAAGATGGAATTCAAGAAGACAAATTGAGGCAAATATTCATTTATAGAACGAGTAGTAAGGGACTGATCAAGGAAAATGTTTGATAAATTTCCAGCTTCTTTGAAAACATTTCATTAAAGGCTTGGTAAACAACTGATAGGGAATCTGCCACCTGTGCGACAGCCCTAAATGCAGATCATTGATGACTGATAATGACTGATGTAAAAATGAAAAACGCAATCTATTTGCTTATTAAGATGTAGAACTAGATGACCATCCTTTTTTTCCCCATTTTCAGATGATAATGAAAATAGTTAACTTTGAAGTTAGGTGTACTGCGATTTCTTGATATGCTCTGACCAAATATCACCTCTCAAACTGACGAAAACCAACCAACAAATATAGGAAATACAGACCTCGTAAAAGTGGTCCCGGCCATCAGAGATGGTGCTGATGGAATCCGAGTGCACGCTCCCTCTTCGGGTAAAGTTGAAGTGTGAGGTCTTCTCGCAAGTAGTGCAGCTGCAGAAGCCGAGGAAGAGGACTGCGGTGGCGCCAACAGCCAGCCACATGTAGGCTGACTGGATCGTAATACTGGAGATGATGACCACCACAGAGGCCACAAGGATCAGACCAGCTGTCAGGCTGATGGACAAGCTGCTCTCCTGGAACAAACACAGCTTCATAAATCGATAATAATAATAATAATAATAATAATAATAATAATAATAATAATAATAATAATAATAATAATAATAATAATAATAATAATAATAATAGCTAAGGGGAGTCGGAAAGCCCTATCTTGATAATGTTAATTTGATAAAAAAGATGCCCCGTTATCTCAGGAAGTATTAAGTTTAGAGCTTTGATATTTTTACTACTTGTATTTACACCCTTTCCATAAGTACTGAAATAGGATGGAATGGTTGGAGCAAACGATTGTAAACTTATGAATTTGTTTAATAACATCCAAATTTTTAACGAAAATGTAATTAAAATATGTGTAAATGAGAAACTATATATGTGAAGTGCTTTTATCTGATTCAGTAACTGTATCATGGCACAAGGTGACTCTCTGCAAACAATGAACTGCCTATCCAGTGTAGTTTCTGATATAATGGGTCAAACGTGTGAAAAAAGGCATTTTTCAGAATATAATTGCAAAGTAAAACAGGATGTTCACTCACACATTTACCCATAAGAGTGCCAAAACTCCAACTCCATTTAATTGAAACTATTGAAATGTTTGTTATGACATTGCCTGAAACCTCTGCATATAACATTTAGGAATAGAACAACGAAAACCACAGCCTTCTAGATTAAAGGGTTCCACACGTATATATTTTCAAAAAGAAACATGTCTAACTTGCCCAATTTGACACTTGTCCATTGATTTTAAAAATTATTCTTTAAAATGCTTCCATATGTCTTATTAAAATAAATTATACACCATTTTAATCAGCAGAGTTCAAATAATTGAATGAGGCAACATTTGGAAAAAGTCATTTTTTAAATGTTTTTGGTTTCCGACTCCCCTTAGTAAACATCAAGTGTAGCCATGTGCAGAATACTTTTTTTTTACACCAATGAAACGACACAAAGATGTATATGAAACGTTTTCATTTAGTCTATAAAATTTTACTATCCGACATCACCCAGTACTTTTTAGAGGGACTTTCACTTATCACAAGTACCAACTAATGAGATATTAAGCTCGGATGATACTATTTTATTCTAATATATAGGGGCGTAGTCAAGGGGAGTTATTGGGGGTTTAGAGCCCCCTCCCCATGGAATTTTTACAAAATAAACAGAAACCGGCAAAAAACAAGTGAAAGTCGACTCGAAGGGTTGCCTCTTTTGAATATTCATAGAGACAAAATTGTAAAACCAACAGATTTCTTGAATCTATTTTCCAAGAAGCCTCGAAAGTTGGATTTTAGATTGTAATCTGAACATACCATTCGCCGTAAAACTATTTACTTAGATCACATTGTTCTTACTCTGTACTTTAATGACAGAATGTATCGGTATTGCAGTACGCATATCAACATAATTTACTTGTATCAGCGTCGTTATGACACTCATGCATGCGCACACCACACACGCACAAGCACCTCCTTTATGTTCTATCATTATTTTGTAACCATAATCCCCCAATCGACTACGCTCTGCTAATAGACAATTATTATTTGCCCAAACAATGCTTAAAATACACGAATATATACACGAAAAGTGTAATTTAAATACAGTAGGTTTCCTTTTCATACTCTGTTCCCCCCTGTGGGTGGGGGCGGTAGAATCACACCCACGGTATCCCCTGCCTGTCGTAAGAGGCGACTAAAAGGGGTCCCAGGGGCTCTGAACTTTGGAGCATGGGTTGGCGACCACGGGGCCTTTAGCTGAGTCCTGGCATTGCTTCCACTTACTTGTGTCAGACTCCTCTCTTTCATCTGTCCTATCCGACCTCCCTTGGTCAACTCTTGTTCTTTTCGACATGTAACATTTTTATCGCATAATTCCTTCCAAAAAATCCATCATTAAATGGTGTTCTCATGAGTAGGAAAATTAGGTCAAAAATTTAATTTTAAAATACCCTCTTAACCGTATGAAGAGACCTGTAACCTTTATTTGTAACCTCGTTAAAGTGATTTTAACTTCATTTTGTAGGTTGTTATTTCCTTTCTCCGGACGTTATGGAACCTAATTGCTACTTACCCATGTTTTATTTTGCTATTAAGTTATGATATATTTTCTGCCACCGATTAAACGTTTCTTCTTCTCAGTATTTGATGGACTTCACTCATGCGCTACGTCCAGCCATCAGTCTTATATATAACTAGCATGTGTTCGCGGCTTTGCCCGCGTTTATGAATTCAAGGGCGTTCTTCTTCTTCTTCTTCTTCTTCTTCTTAATGTGCCATCTTCTAGCGAAGGTTGGCGGTCAACATGGCGATCTTGAATTTGGATGCAGCGACACGGAACAGAGACATCGTGTACAACCCATACCAGTCTAGGAGGTTCTTCATCCATGGAGTTCGTCGTCTACCAGGACTTCTACGTCCTTCTATTCTTCCTTGTATAACAAGCTGCAGGATACTGTACTTATCATTCCGCATTATATGGCCGAAGTATTCCAGCTTCCGCCTTTCAATGGTCAGCATGTCTTCAGTCTTCTTTCCGAGTCGATCCAACCAACACCTCTGAACCGCGTTAGATGCTATTAAACCGTAAAAGTTAATCGCCGATGACGCCGACAGCTTCATTTCTTGAAACAAAAAACAAAACAAAACCAAAAGAGCAAAAATCGCTCTTTAACACAGCCATGAGTGATCGGTGAAATGCTGTACCCTCGTACAGTATGTTAAACATTTAATATCTCTACAACCCATACATTTGGCTGGGCATCTGACACATAAACACATACCAACTATTCTGGATTTCACGGACAGAACGGAAATAGCTTCCTATGGCATGGAATTAAAATGGCATCTTGACTGGTATATGTATTACTATTCCTATTTTTTTAAATTGGTTGTACGTCGCACCGACACAGATGCAGGATTCAAACCGCCGCTGGCATATTCCGTCGATTGCTATGCGAACGCCTAACCACATCCGCTACGCTACACTGCTGGAATCGTGCTGGTAGTACGACGGGAGCAGAGTACATACGCCATCCGGTTCGGTGTTTTAAGACATTAATTACTGCACTGTTACATAGTTTTATGCATTGATTCCCCTCTTCGTTACTCTCGGTCACGAGGCGCGACACATTGACATAGTTACATGGTAAAAGGACGTTGCTACATGATTTCAAGGCGTCATATTTTGCGACCGTATGATATAACATTTCCCTAGTGTTCAGAATCGTGTGCAAAATGTGCTCGCAGAACATTAGTACCATACAATACGCCTGCAGGAGAATAGCACTCCTAAAAACCATGTGCACGTTAGTTGGGCTGCAGCAAACGACATTGCAAGGGGCTGCTGAATCACACTGTATAATAGACATTTAAAGGACTAAAAGACATGATCTTGAAAGAGAAATTATGGACGAAGGTATACGAAGCGATTCTACTAAGCAGGGGCCAGTTGGGTAAGGAATAAAAATGTGCACATGGTAGGAAGGTAGTGCATTTCGTTTGATATTAACACTTCATATAGAAAACATGAATATATGAACATAAATCTTCATATAGTTTATGAAACTATACCTTTCAACAGCCTTTGGCTTAGATGAGGATGGGTCTACATTTTAATAATATTTCTACTACTACTACTACTACATTGGTTTTACGACCCACGAACCACTTCTAATTTTTTCAGAGAGACCGGATTGCCGGAATTTTGTCCCGCAAAATTTATTTTCCGTGTCATTAAATCTACCGACAACAGACTGACGCATTTTAACACATTAAACCACCACCGGAACTGATCCAAGACCGAACATGCCAAGCTGACTGGCCTGTAATTACCCGCTTTATGATTATCACATTTTCCTTTGTACAATGAGGCTACTATAGCAACTCTCCGTCCATTTAGTAGATAGAACCTTCATTGAAACCGTAATTCATATGAGGTACTATATCCCAACCTACTGCCTTCAAATAAACAGCACTCGACCACCTGAGCTACTCAGCCCAGCGAATGCACATTTTGTTCGATCGGTATTTTCGAATGCGTAACAATAACACATATACTGTAGATTTTCTACAAAATTCATGTTGATATTCTTGAATATTATCGATAGACAGTGAACTTCTAGTGACTTTCTCTCCACTAGTCCATATACTCAAATTTGAAGAGCTGTAAACTGACCCCCGCGGTTAAATGACCACGCTGATAGCAAACCACCTGTGCGCCTAAGAAGTATACTCTTGATTTTTTAAAATATGATTTATTGTTTTGACGAAAAAAAAGGGAAGGGAGAAAACTTGCAAGTAAGCTTGTAGTTTTATGAGACTGCTGATATCGTGATCACCCACCTTGTTTTGACAGCTACTTTTTTTAATGGACCGCCAAACAGGAATGCATGCCCTTTTATAACTAGAATCCTCAATTATTACGAAAAGCTCCATCCAGAAGTTTTGCATCACTCTTCATGAGTAGGTAGAGTAAGAGAAATCCAAATCAATCTTAGTAGGAGGGCTGTGTCGACTCTAGACCAATCTTAGTAGGTACTCTATGCGGATTATGGACTAAGCGCGGGAGATTCGAAATTTGGATGCAAAGGATTTGAAAAGCTGGGCGGCTGGCTAAGTGTGCAGGCTTGTACAGGCTCGGGGTCAACCCATGGTTTAACCTTACAAGGGGCGTTAATATTACAGACCCAAGGTCGATACTCAAGAGTGCAAGCTTAACCTGACACGCTTCGATTCGAGTCTAGACTTAACTATCTAACTAGGCATGCTAGCTGCTATACATTTGTTTTATAGGAGTATTGGTGACAGTTCTGGTGGCTCATCCTCTTCAGCAGGCTGTCCGATCCTACGCCAGCTCATAGGCTTCTGGCGCAAGGGCTAGTAGGCAAGATGGCTGATATATATTGCCCTTATGACAGGTTTCATGCTCTCTCATTAACGAACCCTTCTTTTAAGTTGTTGTTGATTCACTAGGAGTTTTGTAACATGGAGGTCATCAGCCCCATGCACTTATGCGAGGGCTGTAAATAAAGTAGTTGCAATACTGACAGAACGCAATATTTAATGAACTAACAAGTACAATTGCTTTACATTCCTTCATTGTAGTGACCCGCAAAGTCTATTACTGCTTGCCAAACGTCGGGAAGCCGTTGGGGCCGTCGACAAGGCGTGCTATGTTAATGACAGGGATGGAGCACCATACTGAGCTGAGTACAGATGTCACGTCAGAAAATCGGCAGCCTCAGAGGGGTTCCTTCTCCGAAAACAGGTCGAAGTCACAAGGACTCGCATCTCATGAATACAGAGGGTGTTCCAAGACCTCCCAATGCCACCATTAGAGTAAGAGATTGACACTGTTCGCGACATGACAGCGTGCGTTGTCATGCAACACGATAGAGCGGCAATAAAGTGGACGTTTGCATCGCATAGCCGGACGCAGATGTCACTCCAGAAATCGGCAATAGTAGTCACTGTTGATGGTTTGTTCCTCAGGCACAGCATACAAAGAATAACACTCTCTTAGTCGTAAGCCACAATCGGCATAAGCTTCGCCCGACTGAGATCCTGTCGAAATGCATGTGGACGTGGCGAACCTGGGTGACACCATGCATTCGACTGACGCTTTAATTCAGGCTCGCTGGCTCGTTCCCACGTCTCATCAATGGCGACAATACTCGCAGAAATGCGTCTCCTTTGTTGCGGTATCTTTCCATCTAGTGTATACCGGTGTGTTGATGTGGAACCCAACGGGACGAAATTTTCCTCATGTTAATACATTTCGTCAGCAAGTGCCACACCGTTTACGACCGAGACAAACCTTTACGGATATTTCCCGGACAGTCCATCGACTGTCGATGGAAACGAGACCACTCACGATGTCAATCTGATCTTGAGGGATGAACGGCCGACCTGTTCGGTGCAAATCCGCAGTCTCATTCCGACCCGCACGAAACGCCTTGTTGGAGATTCATAGAAAAGGACCCATTCACACTCTAACGGCAAATATGTGCATTAGAATCTGTTATATCTTTGTACATAGTTTAGTATCTGCTATCTAGCGGAGCTACTGGGAAATGCCATGTTGCTTGTAGTTATGCTTTTGTTTTGTACTGGGTTGTGGTAAGTAAGAATAACGATGGCAGCCATGATGAATTAAAGTGATTCAGTGTTTTATTTACTAGTGATATACCCAACACGCCTTGACCCATCGTGCAACCGTCCTATACGGTAATGTATTCTCGCCACAGGCTTCACGTAATCTTCGATAACATTCTGATGCATTTTTGATACGGGCAACCTCGAGTTTAATCCACGAACGCTGATCACCTTTTGCAAACATGTTTTGGAACGATGAAATCGACACGCTTCACTTCAACGCCACATAGCAACACTCCCAACTGGATGCCCGGCATATGCACAACAGTCGCACCTGACTGCTCCCATATCCTATTTTGGACATGCTCGATCTCCAGCGAGTTTCTGGACTACGTTGCCATCCCTTTAGTTACAGCCCTCGTATGAAGAATGTGTTTGATAACCTGTATTATTGTAATAACTATACTGTAGTAGTGTTTTCAAATGTACTAGTGTTAGGGAGGAGGTGAAAACACCCCTTAACTTAAAAATTCATTGTTCCATGAACCGATAGCCTCAGAAAACTGTTCTTGAGCTTAAAATAGTTCATTTTAATTACTCTAAATCTCTATATTACCTTACTTCCTTTCATCCGTATATTTCCAAAATATGCGGTAGGGCTGTCTATAAAGTAACGTTTATGTTATTTTAAGCATGCTTTTATATCATATCGTCTCAACATGTTTTCTGTACAAGCTATAACAACAGAGATAATCGCGAATTTATACTTTTGCTGAGTTGCGAGAAAGTAGTTGAACAGAATGTAAAGTGCAGTCCTGTAGGCTATAAATAATTGTATTCATGCCATAAACCAAACTCAGAGTGCACATCGGCGACAATGATATATTCACGGTCTTGGAAATTCTGCCCAACGGAACATTCTTGGGCCAATCTCTATTCTAGTTTATTCACCAATGTGTGTGTGTATGTGCGTGTGTGTGTGTGCGTGCGCGTGCTTGCATTCATTTCGATTTAATATTTACATTACTATCTTAGGACTTACGAAAAAAGATCGTATTATTGTCTACTCACCTTGATCCTGCTCAAGAAACTGTGTTCATTTGTCATGGCTCAGCTCAAGAAGCTCTCCTTTAAACGATCTGTGAATCAAAATAATTATCTTATTAAAGTAAATTGATTGGTTTTAATAGCACTTATATCATACCACATATCATATACTGCCACACGCAACAACGTTAAGGAGTAGACCAACTAGCGTATACAATCTCTGTGGATGACAACAACAATAACAAAAATAACAAGGAAAGCCAGGCTGAGTGGCTCAGATGTTAAAGCGATGGCTTTCTGAGCCCAAAATAACCAGTTCACCCCGGTTTACTCTGGTGGTATTGGAAGAAGCTCAAATACGCCAGCCGTGTACCTGTAGATATATACCGGTTCGTAAAAGAACACCTGCGCGACAATATTTCCGTCACTTCGGCGTTCCCGAAAATCCTAAAAGCAGTTAATGAGACGTTAAACCAATATTATTATTATTAGTATTAAAATAGAAAACCATGGAGAGTTGGCGATATGGGTTTATGTTTACAAATTGTTTTACGTCGCATTGACACATGTCTTATGACGACGATAGGACAGGAAAGGGCTAGGAGTGGGAAGGAAGTGGCCGTGGCCTTAATAAGGTACACAAGAACCTCGTTTATCCGGATTAGGTGGAACCGGAACTGATCCGGATTATCGAAAGTCCGGATAATTCGGAAAACTAAAAGAACCAAATACAGTACATGGTATATAATCTGTTAACATAAGTTGTACAGTAATGCCCTCTTTTCAATTGTACAAAAAATACAAGAACACTAAAATAATGTGTAATTTTTTCTGTTTTACATTTGTATAATGTTTGCGGGCAGCACGATAATGAAGAACAATAGTTTTGCCGGAATGGTTTCAGTCTAGGATTCTAAATAGATCATCAGTTTGTCCAGCTGCATTCCTGCATCTCCATGAGTCATTGTTTCTTCTGATGGAGCGCCGGTTTAATTTTCGAATTCACCATCAGTGAATTAGTAGTGCGTTGCATTCAGAAGAGCGTGGGTTCGAATCGCACCTCGGCCGTCCTGGGAATGGTCTTCCTCGGTTTCCCATTCTCAATTCCAGGTGAATACCCTTGATAGACAGTGGCTTAATTACTTCCAATTCCTGTCCTTAACTATCGTTGGCGGAAAAGACATTCAAGAAGAGTCGATCCCGTAACAGAAATACTGTACAAGTAAAAATACATTATTATTATTATTATTATTATTATTATTATTTTCGATCCGGATCAATGAGGGCCGGATAAACAAGGTTCTTGTGTACAGCCCCAGCATTTGATTGGTGTGAAAATGGGAAACCACGGAACACCATTTTTAGGGTTGCCGAGAGTGGGGTTCGAACCCACTATCTCCCGAATACTGGATACTGGCCGCACAAGCGACTGCAGCTATCGAGCTCGGTGATATGGGGTTGGTATCCCCTACCCCCATTCCGCCGAATGCGAGCGGGCCAGTTACAAGACCCATTCCACGCACTTGAAGCTCGATCTGCAGATACGATGTGCTGTGATGTGTTGTTTCTACGAATGTTTATCCGCTGTTTCAGAATACTGATTCGATTATACCTCTGAACGTTCGAAATGTTAATTTTGTTAGAAGTTGTTTTAATATAAAAAGCACCTTAATTACAAGCCTCTCTGAACAGAGATTCGAACACTCAAAGAATTAGGGTAACAGCTGAAGTAGAGGAAGGACTTCTGTATGTAACATCGGAAACTGAAAGACACCCTGGTCCCACTGTGGCTGGAGGCGGTAGAATGCATCTACGGTATCCTCTGCCAGCAGTAAGAATAGACTAAAAGGGGGTAATCTCCGAGAACTCTCAACTTGGTAGCGTGATTTAGCGTCGAAAGGGCTATTAGCTTAACCTGGCATTGCTTTCAGTTGAGCCATGTCCTCCCATGACCAACTCTTCTTCACCTTCGATCCTGATGGTAATAGGTTTGCGAGTCTTCTATTTTCATGCCCTGTGTGGTCTTTTCCACATTTCTCTCACCTTCATTCTTCAAAAGGTTCGAACTCTTCTATTTACCCCTCTGATTAGTTTTGATGATGATGATGATGATGCTTGTTGTTTAAAGGGGCCTAACATCTAGGTCATCGGCCCGTGATTAGTTTTAAGAGAGGATGGTAGTATAGTCGCACTTCCTCTTAAAACAATGATCACCGCCACCAAAGTCCGACTCGTTGGCTGAACGGTCAGCGTACTGGCCTTCGGTTCAGAGCGTCCCGGGTTCGATTCCCGGCCGCGTCGGGGATTTTAACCTTCATTGGTTAATTCCAGTGGCCTGGGGGCTGGGTGTTTGTGTAGTCCCCAACATTCCTGCAAATCACACACCACATATAACACTATCCTCCACCACAAGAACACGCAGTTACCTACACATGGCAGATGCCGCCCACCCTCATCGGAGGGTCTGCCTTACAAGGGCTGCACTCGGCTAGAAATAGCCACACGAAATTAATTATTATACCGCCACCAAAGGCTCCCTAGTCCGCCCAAACGGAACTCCGTCGAGGTTGCAAGAGAGTTGATGAACTGAGTAATCAGGATAGGGGTGTCGCAGCGAGTTTTTTTATTGGTAAGGATCCTAGGCGTGTTCCGTGACCCGCACCCATCTCTCTCGCGCGAACTACATTTCTATTGCTTTGTAATATTTTGACAGAAATGTTCACAGTGGAGGAGAAAAATCTGTTAATACATTCGGAAGATGTAGGTGAAATTAGTCAGCAAAAGTTTTAATCTCTCGTCCAAAACATGTCTAGTGAATAGAATAGAATAGAATAGAATAGAATAGAATAGAATAGAATAGAATAGAATAGAATACTTTCTTTCCCTGGTTTTGCATCAACAGAAACCAAGGAGAGAGTATGTTTCTTGTAACACAAATTGTTTTCATACATGGATTTTATAATAAGCCATGGCAATTATTTGTGTCCATTAATACATTATAATTTGTAATAATATATCAGTAGCGAGTTATACCCATTTCACATGCTGGTAGAATTTTCAAGTTTTAGATGTTAAATTATGTAACATATTCTAGCACAAACACAATCTATTCTTCATTATTTGCATTAGTGCTTATTTTATTTTTTATTTCTCTTTATCACCTGTTTTATTATATAAACAATTTCATTGTCGTTCCCACTGTGATCCACTCTTTGTTGAATAATTTGACGATACTGTGGAACTCATTTTTTCTTCTCTTTCTATTTTAACTTTAGATTCGCTATCAAGGTATTGCACTATACATGATTCTGTTTCCCAAATGACACACGCATATTATTTATTATCGGACCCAAAATATACTTTATCCTGGTTTCGCATCATCAGAAACCAAGGAGGGAGTATTAGTTTCTTGAAACACAAATTGTTTTTATAAATGGATTTTATAATAAGCCATGGTAAACAGCTTGGTCCAATCAACATTATCATGCTTTTTCAAGATCTACAAACGCCATGTATGTAGGCTTGTCTTTCCTAATTCGGTCCTCTAAGATCAGACGTAAAGTCAGAATTGCTTCATGCGTTCCAACATTTCTTCTGAAGCCAAACTGATCTCATCCCAATTCACCTTCAACTTGTCTTTTCATTCTTCTGTAAAGAATACGTGTTAAAATGGTGCGGTAGTTTTCACACTTGTCAGAACCATACAGATTGTAGATCACTCTTCGTTCTCGGTTCCTGATCTCGATCACCTTCATAATCTCAAATTGCTTGGTCCAGTCAACATTATCAACATTACGAGGTGCTTTAGTAATCATGGTTCTGATTGAATTATGGCGCTTGATTGTTTTAAATCGCACCGACATAGGTAGGTCTTATAAAGACGAATTGCCCGGTATCAACCCGTTGCCAAGGCTTGTTCCAGAGATAGAAATTAAATTTCACAAAATGCTCATCGTCCGAATTCACAAAATGATCAGCTTAGACTTTCAACTGCACCATTTGCTGCGAATGAAGAACGAGTCACTGGACTCTTTAAAAGCGATTTGGCTGACAATGTGGTCGCGAAACCTCACTGACATATCGCTTTCCGTCTCTGTGTCTTGGACAAACACGAGAGGTGATGGGGACTCGTAACTGATTCTGAACGACAAACCACTGCCGGTTTGTAATATGATTTATCAGCCGATGAGGTTTTCACAAAGTTTCATGGGAAAACATAGTGTAACATTTTCCTTGTCTATCACTGTGTTTTCTTAAAATAAGTTTTCAATGCATGTCAACTCAAATATGAACTTACGTCTTAGTCATATTTCACCTACGTAATATGTATTTAAATACTAATATTCCTTCCATTGTTACCGATAAATATGCTCTTATTTCCAATTTAAATGATGCAAGCTTTGTCGTTAGAAATATCATTCAGCTTATTTCAGCTATTTCTGGTACCGCTGGAGCCACACAGGTTCACTTTGGTTTTCGCCGGGGTTTAAGGTCGAATGTCCTTCCTGACACCATGTTATTTTTGAGATGAAAATCTCAACCGAGGATCGACTTGGATTCGAACATAAGCCTTCCGCCTGAAAAGCCAGGAGCTAAGCCAGTGAACTAACCCCGCCTTCCCCTTTGGCTGCCTTGTCAACAGTTAAAATGCAAAACCGAATGAATCGGAATGTCGTTCGTGAAAGATCATTCAAGAATCAAAATAGTCCTAAACCAACTAATGCATCCGGGAGATAGTAGGTTCGAATCCCACTATCGGCAGCCCTGAAGATGGTTTTCCGTAGTTTCCCATTTTCACACCAGGCAAATGCTGGGGCTGTACCTTAATTAAGGCCACGACCGCTTCCTTCCAACTCCTAGGCCTTTCCTATCCCATCGTCGCCATAAGACCTATCTGTGTCGGTGCGACGTAAAGCCCCTAGCAAAAAAAAAAAACAAAAAAACCAACGAATACACTGCAAGTATCATCTTTATGTTGATGATCTTCAGGTCTACTACCACTCAAGAACTGATAAAATTCAGAGTGCTGTATAACAAGTTAACGCAGATTTAACTCTCATAAGTAATTTTGCATTGAGTAACAATTTCAAAATTAATCATCTTAAAACGCAAGCAATAATCATTGGCACTTCGAAAACAATACGAAATTCTTCCTGTAGCATTAACCAATACCATTATTCCGTATTGCGAAACAGTTATGAACCTTGGTGTGGCTATAAGCGAAACATTGAACTGGTCGCAACATGTGACGAAAGTGTGCCAGAAGATATATCAAAGCCTGCATCCCCTGAAGCGGTTTAAAAATAGAGTATATTTCCTTGGTCCCTGAAAATAAAGCTCATTCAGTCACTTTTGTTTCCAATTCTCGAATACTGTGATACAGTTTTTATTGATATCAATAATGAGCAAGACATAAGACTGCAACGTCCCCAAAATGCATGCATCAGGTATGCATTCGACTTACGACCATATGCCCACGTACCCCCATACTATAGACAGTTATCTTGGTTACGACTGAATGACAGACGTAGACTCCATGCAACTACTTCGGTGTAGCAAGCGCTTTTTGAAAATACTCCTCATTACCTATCCACCAGATTTCGCTACCTTAGTTCACTACACCTGTTCAATATCCGGACAGGCTGTACGCTAGAAATTCCTGTACATCGAAGCGCAACCTACAACAGGTCGTTCACGATCACCTCTACGAGCTGGTGGAATGAACTCCCCAATGACATCAGGGAAGCTAAATCTAAGACAAAGTTTAAAATCCTTTGCCAGCGTCATCTTATAAGCACTTCCAGTCTTTCTTGAGTGTAAATGGGATGCATGAATGACAGTGAATATGATTGTTTTTTGTAATGTGTTCCAGTTTATACTTTACTTACTGTAGTTTAGTTAGTGGTACTTTAGTTTAGCTTATACTTTAGGATGTATAGATTTAATACATTTAAATTAAGTCATTTCACTTTTTTTTTATGACGTTAGCATATATTAAATTCTAACATTGTAAAACTGTAAATTTTATATTGTAAATTCGTACTCATTTATATACATGAAGTGGCTAAGTGTAAGAAAGGGCCGGGAGCCCTAACTTTGCCACAATAAGGTAGATTACAAGGACGAAGACCGAGTTTCAGGTTGAAGCACAGATGATGCAATTTGTAAAATCTTTCCTTCTGTAGGTGTAAACAGAGTGAGATCAGACAATCACTGCGAATAATTTTTGTTATTGTTTTTCTTCTTTCGTAACCTCTCCCGTGCAGATCAATAAATTATAGCACTCCCCTGTTTTGGTATATCCGCGTACATCAGTACAGAGACATACTCTATTTTAATGAAGTCGTTTATTTCATTGGATCTAATCACTGGCTATTAACATTTACAAAAAAGTTTCTTCTTCTTCTTCTTCTTCTTCTTCTTCTTCTTCTTCTTCTTCTTCTTCTTCTTCCACCGCCCTTTTCCCACACCCTAGCGGGGTCGTGGGTGCGAACTGTGTCGCAAATGTGCACTTGGGCCTGTTTTTATAGCCGGGTGACCTTCCTTACGCCAATCCAATGTGGAGGGATGTACTCAATATTACGTGTTTCTGTGGTGGCAGGTAGTGCGGTGTGTGTTGAGATAAACACAAACACGTCGTTCCCGACATAAAGGAATTAACTAGACACGGCTAAAATCCCGGACCTGCAGGGCTGAGTGGCTCAGACGATTGAGGCGCTGGCCTTCTGACCCCAACTTGGCAGGTTCGATCCTGGCTCAGTCCGGTGGTATTTGAAGGTGCTCAAATACGACAGCCTCGTGTCGGTAGATTTACTGGCACGTACAAGAACTCCTGCGGGACTAAATTCCGGCACCTCGGCGTCTCCGAAGACCGTAAAAGTAGTTAGTAGGACGTAAAGCAAATAAAATTATTATTATTATTATTATTATTATTATTATTATTAAACTTTGACTTATCATCTCATTTATACGAATACTATCATACAGATATAATGACACGAACATCACACAGAATCGGTCATCTGTAAAGGCATGCGAGTCACAGAATAAGTTTTGAGAACAATATATTATAATTAATTAATTTTATATTACTCTTTGAAATTGTTCCAGGGGAAGCATAAATTAGAACGTTTTACTACAAAGTATTGTGTCTCCATGGTCTCATTTCATATCATGTCAATTTCTGTTTTATTTTTTTTTACTCGAGTTGTTTCAATAAGTAGGCCTGCCCAAAAATAACAATTCTAGTATCCTAATACATTATGCAGGGTATTATTTGTTGCAGAATGAAATACATCATTATAACGTTATGAATGAATGTATACTGTTATTTTTATTTTGGATTCGAAGTGGTTCATATCCATTCACAAATTAAATTCAAAATATCAGAACAGACTTCAAAACAATTCTTGGACGGTATTCACTTTCATTCAAATGTCACATTCTTAATGGCAATGTACGACTACACACACATATATATCTTTCGTTAACAATAAGTAAATAACATAAATTGCTTATTTCTTCTACAAAAAAAAAATGAAGACTAGAAATTCACACATTTCCCTATCGTTCTGTCAACGAATCATCTATCACGTCTCTCTCTCCATGACATGAGAGAATGTGACAATATTTTCTGAAGCTGAAAAAGGGACATCCACCAATACAGAAAGATTTGCAACGCCAACCTTCACTTAATTGTACAACGTTATGTGCATTCATTTTTGATTTTAAAATTATGCAAATAGAAATATCATAGGTCTTCGTATCTACTTACTATAAACACAAGGTAAATAACACTTGTCTGACTGTTTATCTGATTACTAACACAAGACAAATAGCACTTTGTCTATTTGAATTGCGGACTCTTCCAGCGGCACATGTAATTCCTCATCAGAAATAAGCGGGCATATATAATGCTTCTCAATAGCGGGCAATCTGAAGATCGGACGCCGACACTACAAAATAAAAATATTATTGGATAAAATTTTCTTTATAACGGACATGGATATGGTTTCAGAAGTGATGATTGTGAAAATGAAAGTGCTAAATCCGAACAATCTAGCAACAGACATAAAGGGTCCATTGAGGACGCTATGCACTGTACACAGAGGATCCATCCATGAATGCTGAGTGTTGATACTACCGCACCAAACGCAGGCGAAGGTGCCGCTACACAGTGGCAGAAATGAAAAATATTTCATCCCTGTTGGAGATGCACAGGGACTTAAATTTACTTCACAAGTAGAAATGTATTTAGAAAATAAAATTCAAAGTGCTTCCACAATACAATCTCTCATTTCCAGATTTCTTTAACTAAAGAGGATAATTAATGTCATGTATAGTACTTTCATTTTGATCTTGGAGAAATTTCACTGAATGTATGACTGCACGCTATTAATATGCCTACACTATTTGTTGTATTAGGCCTATTATTCAACTTAATTTTATTAATGGAACATAGCTTATTGTTGGACTGCATGTGAGTGTTTACATGGAAAGTGGGTCCTAAAATCTATTTTACTTTCCCCCAATAGTGAACATTTCTTAATAACGGACATTTCATAAATCCCCAAAGGTGTACACTGTTGAAAATCGTCACTTCAGATAACAGAGCAGCGTAAAATTTATGCTGTACTCGTATCATGATCATCTGACCAAGATTATACATATTATTTCTCTTGCTTTTTTAGGGGACAAGGAGTACGGGATGAGGAAAGCAATTCTGTCAGAATGAAAAAGGAAGGATGGAGTAAACTCATCTCTGACTGTAAGGAAAAGGTCAAGGTCAAATACACAAGTTAATTTCAGGCCGAGGCTATTGTATAGCTGAGAAGATCGATATGTCCATCAGGAAGGGGTCTATTCTCTTCCAGCCAGGGAATAATTCATAGAGAGGATTTACAGCTCACACCATAGCGCTTACAAGTAGAGGGAAAGAAATCCGTCGAGAATATAGCAGTAAGTTTTGCTATCGTCATCGGAGAGGAAGCACTGAATTAGAATTACATATACTCACCTCAAAGTAGCACTGAGACGAGATGTGCATTCAATAATTCGAAACGTAGAACACACTCAGAGGGAATTAAAAGTTAAATACATATCCAACTGTGTCGTAACGGTTACATTCAGTGAAAGTTTAATATTAACTACAACAGAATATTTTCCGTACTTCATATTTCACCTTGTAACTTCAAGAGCGTTTTTATTAGACTATTTATTTATTATTAAATTAGCTGTTGCTTGCTCATCGTTCCTTCGCGTCATTTTTGCACTTCCGGATCAATAGCAGCTAATTACTACGTGGTTTTGCAGCTTATAAAAACAATCACGACAACCACCACCTACAACACTCGTTGATGGACTTGGTAACAAAATGTAAAAAAATCTAAATTCGTTAATATCAGCATTATTTTGAGCAGTCCGAATTAAATCGGAAAGACATCCTAAACCGAACAAACTATAGATCAGTGATCGACATCTTCAGAGGCTTTTCATGAATAGAAAATGTATTGGGGATGGACGCAGGAAAGAAGACATGATGCCAGAGAAAGAATGCAAAGATTTTGGGCTGCAAGGAAGGCTTCCAGTAATGTGTGATTATTGCTTAACGTGGCCTCAAATGGCCGTAAACGAATAATAATAATAATGATAATAATAATAATAATAATAATAATAATAATAATAATAATAATCCCATGACGCCATCTGGCTGCTTGCTCGTCAATTTCGACATTCCGTTTTACTCTAGGCCTGCTAGATGGCAAACAGAGTAAACCGAGTCTCTCGTGGACGTCTGAGGCTGAGATTTAATTAATGTTGTTAGGTAAACACCAAATGTGTCACCAGAGATTTTTTACATGCCGACATCGTACGACATGGAGTGTCGAATGGACTTTATACCGCCGTTCAAAAATCCGAAAACCTCTGCCGGGTTTGAACCCGCTGTCTTGAGGTCCGGAGACCGACACTCAAGCACTGATCCAAAGATGAGTCCGACGTCTTGGAGCAACCGAGACTTCGTCTCAACAACTACGCAGACACCACAGGTGTCTGCATTTGTACCGACCAACCTTCGGGTTGGTTGGTTGGTTGGTTGGTTGGTGGTGGTGGTGGTGGTGATGTATTGTATGTAAATGAAGATGTGTGTTAAGACGAACATGAACATCCAGCCCCCGAGGTAGAGAACTCAACTAAGTGCGATAAGAATCACCGACCTGGCCGGAATCTAACCCGGGACACTCTGAAACGAAAGTCTCGACGCTGAACATTCAGCGAAGAAATGAGACAATTTATGAAATAATTTTACAAAATAAGACAAACTGTAGCCTAGAGGTCACATTCGAAGGATGAGGAATACGAAAATACAAAAGCCTGCCCTTGAATATCACCCTACTGAACAAGTGTCTCTGCAGTTTGGGTCACGTAGCTATCTGCTTGCATTCGGCAGATAGTGGGTTCGAACCCCACTGTCGGCAACCCCGAAGTTGGTTTTCCGTGGTTTCCCATTTTCACCTTAAGGTCGCAGTCGTTTCCTTCCCACTTCTAGCCCTTTCCTATCCCATCGTCGTCATAAGAGGTATCTGTGACGGTGCGACGTAAAGCAAATTGTAAAAAAAAGAAGAAACATAAAAATATGGTTTAAATTCCGAGACGGGAATAGACCTAACATCCCACCCATGAAGAGGAAGTAAGTAATAATTTTATCATTCAGAGAGTCGTGAATATGCAGAAATCCCGCAGATGATAACTGTGTTTTCCTTCCACACTATATAAAATACAAACCAAATTAAGAATAGAGCCCTTACACAAAAAATTCAATAAAAAGATTCCGAGCTCCAATTTTAACTCCACATAATAACAGCCGACCTCTAACCGCAGGGTTCCGTGGTTCAAATCACGGGTACGTCAGTTTTCCCCGTCATCTTTCACTCCAGTAGCAACACTCTCCAATATCATTTCATCTGTCAGTCATTAAAATCATTGCCCGAGATGAGTGCGACAGGCTTCGGCAGCCGGCACAATTCCTATCCAGACCCGGCTGAAACTGGAAACAGGTTGTGGATTAAAAATAATAATACCAGTAACAGGAATCAGATGAGTTTACAAATCAGCGAAGACATGAAGAAAATAATACTAGTAACAGGAATCAGATGAGTTTATAAATCAGCGAAGACATGAAGAAAATAATACCAGTAACAGGAATCAGATGAGTTTATAAATCAGCGAAGACATGAAGAAAATAATACCAGTAACAGGAATCAGATGAGTTTATAAATCAGCGAAGACATGAAGAAAATAATACCAGTAACAGGAATCAGATGAGTTTATAAATCAGCGACGACATAAAGAGAATAATAATACAAGTAACATAAATCAGGCGAGTTTATAAATCAGCGACGACATGAAGAAAATAATACCAGTAACAGGAATCAGATGAGTTTATAAATCAGCGAAGACATGAAGAAAATAATACCAGTAACAGGAATCAGATGAGTTTATAAATCAGCGACGACATAAAGAGAATAATAATACAAGTAACATAAATCAGGCGAGTTTATAAATCAGCGACGACATGAAGAAAATAATACCAGTAACAGGAATCAGATGAGTTTATAAATCAGCGAAGACATGAAGAAAATAATACCAGTAACAGGAATCAGATGAGTTTATAAATCAGCGAAGACATGAAGAAAATAATACCAGTAACAGGAATCAGATGAGTTTACAAATCAGCGAAGACATGAAGAAAATAATACCAGTAACAGGAATCAGATGAGTTTATAAATCAGCGAAGACATGAAGAAAATAATACCAGTAACAGGAATCAGATGAGTTTATAAATCAGCGAAGACATGAAGAAAATAATACCAGTAACAGGAATCAGATGAGTTTATAAATCAGCGAAGACATGAAGAAAATAATACCAGTAACAGGAATCAGATGAGTTTATAAATCAGCGACGACATAAAGAGAATAATAATACAAGTAACAGAAATCAGGCGAGTTTATAAATCAGCGACGACATGAAGAAAATAATACCAGTAACAGGAATCAGATGAGTTTATAAATCAGCGACGACATAAAGAAAATAATAATACAAGTAACAGGAATCAGATGAGTTTATAAATCAACGACGACATAAAGAAAATAATAATACAAGTAACAGGAATCAGATGAGTTTATAAATCAGCGACGACATGAAGAAAATAATACCAGTAACAGGAATCAGATGAGTTTATAAATCAGCGACGACATAAAGAAAATAATACCAGTAATAGGAATCAGATGAGTTTATAAATCAGCGACGACATAAAGAAAATAATAAATAAGTCTGGTAATTATAGGCAAATATTTTATTGATAACAGCCCTGGCTTGTAGATAATAGACCTATTTACTGATGGATCGTCAGAGAGATACTGATAAAGTGGTTTAAAGTTTATTTAATACATATGATAACAAAAGTTTATTTAATACCGTCTAATAATAATAATAAAAGCACATATTCTGTGGATATGATTAAATTACGAATGACTAATTTAGTCATTTGTTCGATTTTAAACTCGCATAACAAAAGCGTCACAATATTTTTATTATTAATCATCATAATAATAATAATAATAGTAATTAGTTTTACGCCCCAATAAGTACTTTAACGGTTTTCAGAGATGCGAAGTGCCGAAATCTTATCCCATAGGAGTTATTTTACGTGCCAGAATTTGTACCGACACAAGGCTACCGACCAGCGCTTCTACCGCCTCAGTCACAATGTAGATTAGTACAGGGAATAAATGGTTCAGCTACATAACACAACAACCATAATCTCAACCGGCCAAGTTCGTAGAGTTGACCAAGTTCCCTAACTCTTTATTTAATAAGCTGTGAAAATGATGATCAAATATTTTAAGTAGGGATAAGAATAGTTTAAAAGGGGAGGTCTTCATGTTCTTTGCAACAACAAAGCATACTGTATGTTGTTTGAAATCTACGTACTAACAACACGACATAGAGAATAAACTATTTACATACTGTATAATGAACATGTCCGCCTCTGTGGTGTAGTGGTTAGCGTGATTAGCTGCCACCCCCGGAGGTCCGGGTTCGATTCCCGGCTCTGCCACGAAAATTTGAAAAGTGGTACGAGGGCTGGAACGGGGTCCACTCAGCTCTGGGAGGTCAACTGAGTAGAGGTGGGTTCGATCCCCACCTCAGCCATCCTCGAAGTGGTTTTCCGTGGTTTCCCACTTCTCCTCCAGGCGAATGCCGGGATGGTACCTAACTTAAGGCCACGGCCGCTTCCTTCCCTCTTCCTTGTCTATCCCTTCCAATCTTCCTATCCCTCCACAAGGCCCCTGTTCAGCATAGCAGGTGAGGCCGCCTGGGCGAGGTACTGGTCATTCTCCCAGTTGTATCCCCCGACCAAGAGTCTGAAGCTCCAGGACACTGCCCTTGAGGCGGTAGAGGTGGGATCCCTCGCTGAGTCCGAGGGAAAAGCCGAACCTGGAGGGTAAACAGATGATGATGATGATAATGAACATTAAAAGTGATGTTACCCAAAAGTAACTTCACCAAATGATCGGGTCCCTCGACGTCTCACGCAAAAGACAAGTGTTCGATATTCAACTTCTTCTTCTTCTACTATAGCCTTTCACGTACCCTGATGGGGTTGCGGGTTTGAACTGTAGCGCACATGTGTATTTAGCCCTGTTTTACTACTGCATGCCCTTCCTGACGGCAACCCTATTGCATGTTCCTGTTATGGTTGGTAGTGTTTTGTCTGAATATGAAGAGGAGTGTATTGGGACAAACACACAGTCCCCGAATCAGAGGAATTAACCAGATGCGATTTAATTCCCCGAATCGACTGGGAATCAAACATGGCCTCTGAACCTAAAGCGTCAACGGTGACCATTTAATACTGGAAACAGACGATATTCAACTACTTCCTTGAACGCCAATTTCACCAGTTTGCCCACGCACTCTGCGGGTTGTGCCTTATCAGCTGACGGACTGCGCAGCAACAGTAGTAAATCGCAGGTCACTTTACAATTGATCATTACTGTTTGATAACGTTGTTTGTTGTCTTAACGGTGACAAGTGAGATACTAAAACTGAATTACTGAAGAAAACTGTGTGGGGCTGGGTAGACTAAGTGATGACTTACAGAATCTTACTCCAACAACGAACCTCAGGCACACAGAACCCAAAAAAGGGTCAAAACGACCTCTCCTACCGAGCGAGTTGATGGCGCGGTTCGGGCTGTGTAACCGTTAGCTTACATTCGGGAGATGGTGGGTTCGAAGCCCACTAAAGTTAACTCACCGTGTTTTCCCATTCTCAAACCAGGCTTCACCGGGCGAGTTGGCCGCGCAGTTAGGAGCTCGCATCCGGGAGATAGTGGGTTCGAACCCCACTGTCGGCAGCCCTGAAAATGGTTTCCCGTGGTTTCCCATTTTCACACCAGGCAAATGCTGGGACTGTACCTTAATTAAGGTCACGGCTGCTTCCTTCCCATTCCTAGGCCTTTCCTGTCCTATCGTCGCCATAAGACCTATCTATGTCAGTGCGACGTAAAACAAAAATAGCAATAAAAAACAACAAAAAACAACGGCGCGACGTAAAACCAATAAACCCCCATGACGCAACAGCCCCAAAGGCTCATGGCCTACCAAGTGACCGCTGCTGGGCCCGAGAGCCTGCAGATTACGAGATGTCGGGTGGACGGTACGAGGGTTCGTCGGAATCTAGATCGTCCACCTATTTGGACAATTGAGGTCTGACTCACCAGCACCTATAAGTGTAGTGATACATTCACGTCTTGTTGTTGTTTTGTTTTATTCTAGTGGTTTATCGTCACAGTAACACATGGAAGGTTTTCGACGATGCAAGGATGGGAAGGTGTTAGGAGTGGGAAGGCTGTGGCCGTGGTCTTGGTTAAGGTACAGCCCCAGTCAACATTTGCCTGGTGTGAAAATGGGAAACCACGAAAAACTATCTTCAGGGCTGCCAACGTTGGGTTTTGAACCCACCAGCATCCGAATGCAAGCTCACAGCTACGCGACCCTGACCGCACGACCAGCTCGCTCGGTAGCTGTTTTCTATATAATTATGATCATACCAATATTGAACCTTTCTTCCTGTAAAACAAATCCCTGAACAGTGACTTGAATTTTATATTGAATGTGTGCCTAGTTAGCTCTGTTTGGCCTCACAGCATCTGTTAGTGATATGAATGCATTCTGAGTAAGCTTTAAATGTAAACGGACCGGTCTTGTATTTTTATGGCTGCCAAGAGAATTAAACGATACAGCACTTCCTCAATTTCTTGACGTCTTGGGTAGGTCACAGAACAAAGACGTCATTCAGACTCGAAATAGACTCCCTTGAATGAATAAACAAAATGTATATCAACATATCTTCCAGCCATTTCACTTCCTTTCATCTTTTGTCCCTTAACTTGGTGTCAACGCGTATATGATACCGAGAAGACGTCTCTCGCCTGTACTACAGGTTGACACTGGGGAGTGGTGTATCACGGGCTCATAGACTCCTGTGTCTTACAGCATAAAAGTATCTTAAGCAACTGTTTTTCTTTTTTGCTAGAGGTTTAACGTCGCACTCACACACCAGGCAACTATACAAAATTAATCTCGGAAACTTGTCGACGTATTTGTGGAATTGTTTCAGAATCCAAAGTAATGAAAAAACAGGCTGCAGTATTATTTATATATTTTATGGCAGTGCGCGAAGTAGTCAAAACAAGATGAGATAAAGGTAGTTCGTCTTACGGTTAGCGACGTTGTGGCCATCAATCCCATTGATATAACAAGTGCATTCGGAATCACTGGATAGCCAGACAAAAATAAAATAATGATTTCACCTAGCAGGGTGGCCACGCGATTTAAGTCGCGTCGCTGCATTCGAGAGATGGTGGGTTCCAAGCCCACTGTCGGCAGCCCTGAAGAAGTTTTTCCATGGTTTCCCAATTTCAAACCAAGCAAATGATGGCTGAGGCTGTACCTGTGCCACGATCGCTTCCTTCCCAATCCTTGCCCTTAGATCCGTCTGTGTCGGGTGCGACATGAAACAAAACACAATAACTCAATGGCGTGCACTGAACCCCATCTACCCCAGCGCTGGTGGGGTAAATAACTTCGTATTTATATTTTTGTATTATTCCTTAGAACGCTTTTTATAAAGTTAAAAATCTGCGATTATCTAAGCCAAGTACAGCTGTCTCGACGATCCGCTCGTACTACCGCAATTCAGCTTCTCCAACGAGCTGGGTTTCCTTGCCGGCGCGAAAGAGAGCTACCCCAGCGAAATTTAAGTTGCTTGGATGACACACGCACTTGAAGCTTCCTTGTCGTGGTTGCGGGGCGGGGTTGTGGGCCCTCCCCCGATAACAATTTACGGTGACAGGCCAGCTAGCTTAGGTAGGGCATGTTAGTTTTAATATTTGACACTCGAAGTGTTCAGCGCCACACACTAGAGGATACAAGAAAAATATCAACAAGTTAACAGTATAGTCACACATCGTCCTGCTAATAAAAATAGAGCCTGTTTATAAAATCAATTGTAGTATAAAAGAATATATTTTATTTTTGGATTTCGGCATGTATAAAGTTTTTTCGAGCAATTCATTCATGGCACGTGTACAGTAGGTTTTCCGATAGACGCAGAAATATTTAGGTTGCCCAGCATGAACACAGAGCTAAGCGTGAAGTAAAGGCATGTTGTATTAGGTTGTCTGTAATGGTGTTATATAGTTACAGGTGAAGTATTCGTGAGTTCTGTGCCATTATTCATGAATATAACGTGTGTTATGCGTCGAGACGCTTAGATTAAGTTATGATGGTGTCGTCACTGCCGTGAATATCAATTTGGAAATATGTGAGAGGGTGTAGTGGAAAATATTCTGAAAGGCCTTTCTCAGGTAGACCTTTCCACGAAAAATGCAGCCAAAAGAAGGTAGGCCAATTCCATATTTACCACTCTTAACAATACAAAAGGTTTCACTAGGCACTTCACTGCTTCTTCGTACGAAAAATATGTTCGGTTGACAGGATGCACCAAAGTGAATGTTCTGTTCTGTTGGTCTTGCCTTCTTTTTGGTAAAGACAGAAACACAAGCTGGACTCCCCTTCTACTTCTTTTTCTATGACGTTCTTTCCACACCTGTGGAGTGGCGGGTGCGAACTGCGTTGCACATGTGGATTTGGCCTTATTTTACGACCGGATGCCCTACCTGACGCCACCCCCATATGGAGGGATGTAATCACTATTGTGTGTTACTGTGGTGGTTGGTAGTATGGTGAAACACAAGCTGGACTAAAACGGGTATATTAATCTGGGAAATTTTACCAATGCAGTTGTTTCTCACGAAGAGTCTATAGGACACATCAGAGCATTTTATCTCTTAACGTCGTTTGGTAAAGTTAGGGTGGACACACAACTAGATGACTAGCTCAAATAGGGAATCATATTTCATAACGAGAGGGTAAAACAAAACAGGGAACTCTTGAAGCGTTTCGTTAATGTTGTGTGCTTTTATGTAAGCAAGAACTTTCTTTCCGAGGGCATGACGAGTGTGAAACCTCAGTTAATAGGGGTAACTACCTCTCTTGAAAACCCACTTGGAGACATCCTTTTTACGGGTGTATCAAACAGAATTCAGAATGATTCAATTGATGCAGTGGCAAACTCGTGGCTGAAAGAAATCAAATCTGAATTGAAAGAAGCCAAGTTTGTTTTAGTTTTGGTGGACAAGACGACTGATGTTTCCAACACTGCACAACTCTCCGTTGTTCTACGTTATGTTTACAATGGGCAAGCAAAGGAAAGTTTATCGGGTACAGTGACGTCAGTGAAGAAAGAAAGCTTTAGGCATTTCAGAAATCGTAAGACAATATTTGACTGAGTTTAACCGTAGTAACAAGTTAATTGCGCAGTCTTACGATGGAGCTGCTTCAATGGCCGAGCATATGAATGGAGTGCAAGCTTTAATTAAAAGAACACATTCTAAAGCTTTATTTACTCATCGCTATGCGCACTGCTTAAATCTAGTTTTGTCCCATACTCTGAACAAGTTGTCTGAATGCAAAATATTTTTTAGCTCTCTTAATGGTATTGCTGCTTCCTTTTCACGTTCACCTAAACGGGCTAAATTCTTGGAAGAATATTTGCAGAGAAGACTTCCTAGTGTTTCACCTACTAGGTGGAACTATACAAAGAGGTTAGTGAGCACCGTGTTCACTCACAGAAATGATCTGTGTGAAGTTTTTAACTCAATGGTACGCAATTCCCTCGAAATTGGGAATGAAATTTTAGCTCCAGTGAAAGGTTACCTCCTCTGGCTGAATGATTTCGCATTTTGTTTTCTCCTTAGGACATTTGACAAAATATTTGATTTCACTGATGTTCTCTACAATATCCTCCAGACGTAAACTTTCGACATCATTTTCTGTTGGAGAAAAGTTAATGAAATTCGGAAGGCCATTTGTTCGTTAAGGGGCGAATGTGAGTCCATCTATGCAGAAATAACCCAAGAAATAGATGAGCCAACAAAAAGAAACAGTACTAATTACAAACAAATTTACTGTGAAATATTTAATAATGTTGACAGTCACCTCGAAATGCGTTTTCAGGATTAGTGGCTAAAACGGTTGGCAGAATGGCAAAATATCATCTCGGAGGAATTCTTCAAGGTGTACCAAACTCTCTTCCGTATTACAGATCTCGACTGGATTTGAATCTCCCTTCCCGACTACAGAGTACCAGCTACTGGGCAAATACGCAGCCGAGTTCACCTCCAAAAATCATTCATGTGAGTTATAATTTCAAAAGTTCTTTAATACCTAAAATACCGGGCGAGTTGGCCGTGCGCGTAGAGGCGCGCGGCTGTGAGCTTGCATCCGGGAGATAGTAGGTTCGAATCCCACTATCGGCAGCCCTGAAAATGGTTTTCCGTGGTTTCCCATTTTCACACCAGGCAAATGCTGGGGCTGTTCCTTAATTAAGGCCACGGCCGCTTCCTTCCAACTCCTAGGCCTTTCCTATCCCATCGTCGCCATAAGACCTATCTGTGTCGGTGCGACGTAAAGCCCCTAGCAAAAAAAAATACCTAAAATGTCTCCATTTATTTATTTTATTTATTATTTGGTCCGTTTGATTCTTATATTTCCACTTACTTATCAAGTGAGTTCATAAAATGGTAATGTTGACTTTCTCTCCAATTGTACAGTGTGCTACGATGCTTATACTTTAAAAAAATTGCAGCTGGGGTAACGAATATGTTCACCGCACGCCACTGGCAATAACTATTTCCTAATTGATAAATCATTAGCTCACCCACTAGAAGATATCGGCTGAACGATCACCCCAGGTGCGTGTACCTACAATATATTACAGGCCGAGCTCGATAGCTGCAGTCGCTTAAGTGCGGCCAGTACCCAGTATTGGGAGATAGAGGGTTCGAACCCCACTGTCGGCAGTTCTGAAGATGGTTTTCCATGGTTTCCCATTTTAACACCAGGCAAATGCTGGGGCTGTACCTTAATTAAGGCCACGGCCGCTTTCTTCCAACTCCTTGCCCTTTCCTGTACCATCGTCGCCGCAAGACCTGTCTGTGTCGGTGCGACGTAAAACCACTAGCAAAAAATATATATATTACAGCTCCCATTGTGAACCAATGGTAGAGGGTCGATCTAAACTAACAGGTTCAAACCATGCAGAGATAGTAGTCGGATATATGAAATATGGGAGATATCTATTCGACACTCCATGTTGTACAATGTCGGTATGATGAAGATCTCTGGTGGCATAATTGGTGTTTACTGGGCAAGATTAACTCAAACTCAGCTACAGATCGACCAACAGAGTTCCGTTTCTCTGCCATCTAGTAGAGCAAAACGGAACGTCGAAACGAATACGCAGGCAGCCCAAGCTGACGTCAAATCAAAATTATTATTATTATTATTATTATTATTATTATTATTATTATTATTATTATTATTATTATTATTATATTCATTTAAAAAGACATAATTGAACAGAACAGAATAACTTTATTTAAATGAAGCAACGACCAGTTGTAATACACTGTCGTTCATGCAATTTAATTGAAAAGGTTCTTTACATTACTGAATTCAACTACACAAAATTAATCGTGGAAACTGGTCTACGTACTGTATTTGTGGAAATGTTTGAGAATCCAAAGTGGTAAATATATAAATATACCTATATCATATATATACCTAGGGCAGCGCGCGAATTTTCCCTCACATTCTAGTATATTATAAACTAAATATTCTTGATGACGGTAACTTCTAGTAGACTTCTACAATATAATAATACACGAGTGCCTTTCTTTCTTCTGTTGCCACTCATCTCCGTATTCACTCTCACACCATAAGGGATATTCCACAAACATACTCAAGATGTTTTATTCTGGTGTTAGAAATGATCACGAAAAATTGAAAAGCAAAGAACCACCACGGATTTGAATGAGAAATACTCTGCATAAGTGATTAAGATTCACTTTCTCTCCAACTGTACAGAACTATCCCATCAACGAAGGGAAGAAGGGAGGTAAGGAGAAGTTGGTAATTTTCACGCTCGCACCAAAACTTAAGACAAGCAGGAATAGGTACTAACATAGTTGGGGATGTCTGGGATCTGGTTATGACAGCACGAGAGAAGTCCAAGGTAGCGGCGATTATTATCAGTGGGATACTGTGTCAATCAAGTACGACGGGTAGGCTACTTACTGGAGGATGATCAGGGATTTAAATCTATGGGAAAATGGGAGTGGGAATTTTATATCCTAATGGCTGGGCAGGAGATTTGAATCTGCAGTCAGATGGCCTTCACTTGAACCACAACGTTGTTACTTAGGAGATTTGCTTAGGAAAGGTTGCAGGGAAGTACGTTCAGGAAAACGGGGTGGACTAGGTAGCGGTGATGAGAGTACAGGGAACTAAAAGTTAAGTAAGGAGGACATAAAGTTGTTAGAATTAAAACTGTAGAAATACTGTAAGGAAAGGAATATAATTAAGTAATGTATTAGATATGTAATTACCAGATATAATAGGAGTTGAATAATGACTGATTGTGAGAAGTGATATTGTGGATGTGGTAATTTTCTCCCAGCACAGGAGTGTTTATCGCAGAGACAGGATACTGTCGATGGACTTGATGTTTTGGAGGTGTAGAGAACGGGAAGGGGTGACGCTGACGCGATATATATTTTTTTTTTTGCTAGTTCCTTTACGTCGCACCGACACAGATAGGTCTTATGGCGACGATTGGACAGGAAAGGGCTAGGAGTGGTAAGGAAGCGGCCGTGGCCTTAATTAATTTACAGCCTCAGCATTTGCCTGGTGGGAAAATGGGAAACCACGGAAAACCATTTTCAGGACTGCCGACAGTGGGGTTCGAATCTACTATCTCCCGAATACTGGATACTGGCCGCACTTAAGCGACTGCAGCTATCGAGCTCGGTGCGATATTATTTGGTAAGATAACCAGTTATATGGGGGAACGACACACAATGGAATGTGATTGTAGCGGGTGATCTCAATTTACCAAATGTTCACTGGGAATGTAATGCGAATGTTATCTGAATCAGAAAGTGATGGAACCAATTAAAGGGAACAATATTCTAAAGGCGGTGTTGATAAAACCAGACGAGCTCTATAGGAAAACTGAAGAGAAAGGAGATATAAGTGATCATGAAGCTGTTTTGTCGCAGTTGAAAATAAAACTGACAGAAAGAAAGGTCGTAAAAGGAGGAATATTAAACAGTAACGAATGGTTGATAAGAGAGGCATGAGTTAGTTTAAAAAAGTAATTACGATTGATGGAAAAGAGGAAATAAAAATATAAACAACCTATGGGATGGGTTTAAAGCAACTGCTGAGGAGTATGATAACAGGTATGTACAGTCGCTTAAAAAAAAAAAAAAAAAAAAAAAAAAAAAAAAAAAAAAAAAAAAAAAAATTAAAATGAGCGCATGGTATTGTTTAAGTTCCTCGCATGTGAGTATTTTTTCGAACAAATATTAAACCAATGTTTGGTGAGTATCCACAGTGTTTGTATGGAGTACATGGGAGGTGAATTGTATTTCGATGGACATTTTTTCGGCGACGGAGGGATGGGAAAGGGCTAGGACTGGAAAGGTACCGGCCGTGGCATTTGCCTGGTGTGAACATGGGAAACTAAAGAAAATCATCTTCAGAGCTGTCCATGGTGGGATTCGAAGCCATTAACTCCCGTATGTAAGCTCACAGCTGCACGACCCGAATCGCACAGCCAACTCGCTCGGCTTCTTAGTAATTAAACTGAAGTCTAATCAAATATTAAATGCAGTGAACATGTCAAATAATAAATACATGGAACATAAAGTGACTACTTTTAAATGTGGTAAGTAATGGTAGAGACTCACTATGTCATAACAAGAGAGATTAAGGAGTAGATTCAGGTTAGAAAGAAATGGAGTCAGTTTTGTGGAAAGAGGAACGTACTGGGAAATTGAATTTAGCAAAGAAGTGAACACGGCGATCATAACTGGCATTCATACGAGATTTAGTGAAAAATGGTACTTCAAGGCAGAAACAGGTGTAAGTTCCAGGAAAGACATTCCACGAATCATTAATGAACAAGGGGAGATTACCGTATATGTGAGCATTTATAGAAGGGGAGAATGATAATGTGCAGTATGTAAAGAGAGCTGGATGTAGCAAGTGACTAATACTTGCGGTGTGATAAAGATATTTACAAAAAGATAAACATTTGAAAACTATAAAAGCAGTTGGAATTGATAAGATTTCTGGGAATACACTAAAGGTTTGAGATATGGTATCATACCAAAGTACTTATTTGATTACTGTTTGATTACATGAAGAAGATATATTAATAATAATAATAATAATAAATTATTATTATTATTATTTTATTCGCCTTACGTCCCACTAACTACTTTTACGGTTTTCGGACATGCCGGGGTGCCGGAATTTAGTCCCGAAGGAGTTATTTTACGTGCCAGTAAATCTACCGACACGAGGCTGACCACCGGACTGAGCCAGGATCGAACCTGCTAAGTTGGGGTCAGCAAGCTAGCGCTTAACCGTCTGAGCCCGGCAGGAGATATATTAAATGAATGAAAGTAGCTACTGTATAGTAGCCCGAGTATGCAAAGGAAGGATGATAAACATAAAGCGGATAATTATCACCGGACTTATGCAATCTCTGGGAAAGCATTCTTTTTGATTATTTTAGATACGTTTGTGAAATTACTAACAGGTTTGATAGACAGTTCGGATTCAGGAAAGGTTATGAAATGAAATGGCGTATGGCTTTTAGTGCCGGGAGTGTCCGAGGACATGTTCGGCTCACCAGGGGTAGGTCTTTTGAATCGACTCCCGTAGGCGCGTTGAGATAAGGATGAAATGATGAAAATGACGACACCGGGCGAGTTGGCCGTGCGCGTAGAGGCACGCGGCTGTGAGCTTGCATCCGGGAGATAGTAGGTTCGAATCCCACTATCGGCAGCCCTGAAAATGGTTTTCCGTGGTTTCCCATTTTCACACCAGGCAAATGCTGGGGCTGTACCTTAATTAAGGCCACGGCCGCTTCCTTCCAACTCCTAGGCCTTTCCTATTCCATCGTCGCCATAAGACCTATCTGTGTCGGCGCGACGTAAAGCCCCTAGCAAAAAAAAAAAACGACGACAAATAAACCCAGCCCCCGTGCCAGCGAAATTAACCAATCATGGTTAAAATTCCCGACCCTGCCGGGAATCGAACCCGGGACCACTGTGACCAAAGGCCAGCACGCTAACCATTTAACAATGGAACCGGACAGGAAAGGGTATTATAGTGGGGCACAACTTGTAAGATTCCAGCATCATAAAGCAGATAATGTAGGTTGAGGAGGTCAAATGGACTGTACCGCTATTGACCTAACCAAGGCTTTTGATAGGGTCGATCATGGGAGACTTGTCCGACTCGTTGGCTGAATGGTCAGCATACTGGCGTTCGGTTCAGAGGATCCCAGGTACGATTACCGGCCGAGTAGGGGATTTTAACCTTAATTGATTAATTTCAATGGTTCGGGGTCTGGGTGTGTGTGGCGTATTCAGCATTAGAAATCATCCTAGGTAGGGCCCTCATCTTCACAGACATGCAGGTCGCCTAATAGGCCGTCTACGAGAAAAAGACCTGCACCAGGCCTCTCCGGAGGCCATACGCCATTATTTATTTATGGGAGATTATTGACGAAAATCAGAACTACTGGACTAGACAAAGGTGTAATTGAGTTGGTGGCTAAATGTCTAGAAAACAGAACGCAGATAATTAGTGTAGGGAAAGTATTATCTGATCCTGTAATGATAAAGAGGAGTTACCGCAAGGCAGTATTATCGGACCATTGTATTTTTTCTTGTTATTCTTCTTCTTCTCCTTCTGTTTACCCTCCAGGGTCGGTTGCTCCCTCGGACTCAGCGAGGGATCCTACCTCTACCACCTCAACGGCAGTGTCCTGGAGCTGCAGACTCTGGGTCGGGGGATACAACTGGGGAGGATGACCAGTACCTCGCCCAGGCGGCCTCACCTGCTATGCTGAACAGGCGCCATGCGGGGGGATGGGAAGATTGGAAGAGATAGACAAGGAAGAGGGAAGGAAGCGGCCGTGGCCTTAAGTTAGGTACCATCCCGGCATTTGCCTTGAGCAGAAGTGGGAAAGCACGGAAAACCCACTTCCAGGACGGCTGAGGTGGGAATCGAACCCACCTCTACTCAGTTGACCTCCCAAAGCTGAGTGGACCCCGTCCCAGCCCTCCTACAACTTTTCCAATTTCGTGGCAGAGCTGGGAATCGAACCCGGGCCTCCGGGGTTGGCAGCTAATCACACTAACCACCACACCACAGAAGCGGACTTATATTTTTATGTACTGATAAATGATATGAGTAACGAACTGGAATCATAGATAATGCCTTTTTGTGGACGATGTTATACTATATAGAATAATAAATAAGTGATTGTGAGCAACTGGAAAAAGATCTCCACAATGTTGAGAGGCAATGGTATGATGGTAAACGGGGTGAAAAGTTAGGTTGGTTCACCAAGAGGAAATTTCTTCTCAGTTTCAATTACGGCTTTGATGGAGTGGAAATACCGTACTTCGTAGGGACCGCTGTAAGTATCTAGGTTTTACTATAAGGAATTATCTTCATTGCGGTAATCAAACGAGGTCGTAAATGAAAGTTGCGGATCACTTAATAGGGTTATGAGTGTATTTAGGGTTTGCAATAAGGATATAAAGGAGAAGTTGTATAAGTGACAATGTATGGGTCCTTAATCAGGATTACATGATACGAGAACAGGAGAAGGTCCAAGGGAGGGAAGTACAATTTGTTCTGGGGGATATTTCCGATAAAAGAGTCGTGTTACGAAAATGTTGTAAACTTTAGGCTTGGAAGACTTGGGAGTAAGGAGACGAGCTGCTCGACTAAGTGGTATGTTCCGAGCTGTCAACGGAGAGATGGCGTGTAATGACATTAGTAGATGAATAAGGTTGAACAGAGTTTTAAAAAGTGTGAAGACAAAGTTTGGATTCCAGAGGACATATTGGGGCAAATCTTCATTTATATGTCGACGAATTAGGGATTTGAATAATTTACCAAGGGAGATGTTCGATAAATGTCCACCTTCTTTGATGTCAATTGAGAAAAGGCTAGGTAAACAACTGATATGGAATGTGACACCTAGGAGACAGCCCGAAATGCAGTACAGTGGTGACTGATTGATTATTATTGAACGACAGGTGGAACAAATAGCATAATTTAAAAATGCGTGACTTGTTCAATTGAAATCATCGTAAATAACATGAATTGCAGTGGTGTTTTTATTCATTTCACTCCAATGTGGGAGTGGGCTCATCAGTTTGTGTATTTTTACTTCATAGCCTAGGGAATTTAGGGACAGATTTCTGAATCCACTCCAAAGCCAGAGATTTGGCCAAATAATGAGACTAAAAATAATGAGAAGAAGCCAACTTACGCTTCTTTGTACAAAATGAAATGGCGTATGTCTTTTAGTGCCGGGTGATCCCAGGACGAGTTCGGCTCGCCAGGTGAAGGTCTTTTGATTTGACGTCTGTAGGCGACCTGCGCGTCGTGATGAGGATGAAATGATGATGAAGACAACACATACACCCAGCCCCCGAGCCAGGGAAATTAACCAATGATGGTTAAAATTCCCGACCCTGCCGGGAATCGAACTCGGCACTCCTGTGACCAAAGGCCAGCACGCTAACCATTTAGCCATGGAGCCGGACTTAGTGAGGGTAAGTTGATGGGAATCGGATATTCATGTGCAAAGATCTGTGCTTTGTGAATAAGCTTGTTTTTCTCTTCTTTCTACAGTCTCTTTCATCGTATAACCCAGCAGTACATTCGATTAGCCTTGTCATTAAAAGTAGCAGGTCATGTGGTATAGTTGTCAGTCCGTCAGTGTGTTTCGCTTATTGTTTAAAAGTCGAAAAAGAGGGAATTACTGGGGCGTGGCATTCAAAGAATTTATTTATTTATTTATTTATTTATTTATTTATTTATTTATTTATTTATTTATTTATTTATTTATTTATTTGCTGGCAGTTGTCTAGGGGTAGCGTGCCTGCCTGTCACCCGGAGGCTACGGGTTTGATTTCCGGTCAGGTCAGGGATTATTTTTACCTGCACCTGAGCCGACGTGATTACAACTGAGAGGCTATCTGACGTTGACATGGCGATCCTGATCTAGAAAACCAAGAATAAAGGACAAGACGCTGACGACTGAAGTCCGTACGCGGAATTTGTGAAGTGGCAGTGAGAAAAGAAGCCTTCTGCGCAGGCCGACACAGATGGCTGATTCAGTGCGAAAGGACGAGAGTGGGAGAGGGAACATAACACATTGACGCTACACATTTTGGTTATTGGTCTAGATGCAGAGACCATGTCAAAATGCGAAAATAAACATTTTTTCGATCCTCAGCTTCATGGGTTCAATTCTTGTATGCTTAGCCAATTCAGTTACTGGACAGAGCTCTAGTTCGATCGTCGGCTGAAGCAGTGTGCGCTTTCTGAATTCAAGTTTGAGGGTTCGATTCTTGTAAGATTCAGGTTATTATGTTACCGGAAGGGGTTCTAGTTCGAAATTAGCTGAAGTAGTGTACGCTTTCTGAGCTCAACATTGAAGGTTCGATTCTGGTAGGCTTCATGTAATTTTGTAACTGGAAGGTGGCTCTGTTCTAGTTCTGTCATAGGCTGTATTAGTGCATATATAATGCGTCAGGTTGGTCAAGATGGCTACTGCGCGCAACTGGCATTTTTTCGGTTAAGAGGGCCCGATTCCCGGTCGGAACGAGGATTTTAACAGCGTGTGGTTAATTCCCTTGGTATAGGGAGTGGGCGTTTGCGTTTGTCTCAAGACTTTTTTTCCACATACACACAGCGCACTAACCACCACAGAAACACGCAATGGGGAATACACCTCAGGTTGAGCCCTCAACATGGAGACCAATGACAGGATTTAATTTGGCCAAGCTATTAGAATTTCCGCCAGTCTCGTGGTGTAGGGGTAGCACACAAGAACCGGTCACGAAAAGCCAAGCAATATACCTGAATATCTCGTCACACTGAGAATATGGCACTCCAAAATCTGACTGTACAGCAGCCGTTTTGGCAGGCCGAGGTCTTTAATGGGAAGTATGCGCCAGGCTAGGGACGGGGGTGGCGGTGGCAGACTCCACAAGGTTAATTAATTCCTGGCGACAAGGGCATAGAGCTAACTGCCTTATCCCACAAAGTGCTCAGGATAAGATAGTGGAAGACTTTTAACTTCCACTCCTCCAAGGGTATTCGTGGTCTTTACGAATATAGTTTTGCTTTCTTTTATGAGCCGAGGCCGATCCCGTGGTGAAGATATATCCTGCCTCTTTCTTACCCGGGGCTACTGAGTTTGATTCCTAGCCAATCCTAGGATGTAAATCCTAGACTGAGGGTAGTGTAGGGTTACTTGGACTCGTGAGTTAAGTTGAGGGGCTCCTTGATAAGAGAGGCAGGGGCCCCGGTCAAGAAAGCTGAACGACATGACTGAGGATGTCGTCAAGCTGATCACGACACACTCCAGTAACTGCCAGCCATGTGCCAGCAGTCCTGTAAAGGGGTGCCATGACTTTTGTTATTGGAATTTCAGGCTATTATTTATCCAGCTTCTTAGCTAAATGGTCAGCGTAATGGCCTTTGGTTCGACTCTCGGTCGGGCTGAAGATTTTAGTCACGTCTGGGGTGTTGGATACTTGTGTCTGTCCTTATAAACACATCACACGACCGACTAATTCAGCACTTGAATACATCCCTCCACATAGGGTTGGCGTTGGGAAAGACATCTGGCCGTATAACTGGGCTTTATCCACATGCAAAGCCGACCCCTGGTCATTGGAAGACGGAGAGAAATCTCGCCTGTTAAATGCCATTGAAAGTTACATATACAGTCGTGTGATACTTACCAGAATCTATTGGACAGTAACTTGCATAGCTAATGCAGAGGAACGGATCTCGTCATGGTCCAGCTACGGTGGAACATGCCAAATCCAGCACCTGGTGGCTCTGGAAGGATCTGAAAAAGAACAAAAAATCAATTCATTTGTAAACACTAAATATTCACTACAACAACACACATTAATTAATAGCATTTTAATACTAAAAGCAGGCGAATTACTGGAAATCTGTCTCTGAGTGAGCTGGGAGCACGGTAGCTGGAAGGTGAGAACCCCCACTGGCGGTAGCCCTGAAGATGATTTTCCGTGGTTTCCCATCTTCACACCAGGCTCTACCTTAATTAATGCATCGGTCACTACCTTCGCAAACTGTCGCCCTTCATGCTGACTAAGAGACTTATGACTGCAAATCCTCCCCTGCGAAGATAGCCGAGCCGCAAGTACAACCAGAGTTCAGCTCCATGACTAAAAGGTTAGCGTGCTGGCCTTTAGTCACAGGGATACTGGGTTCGATTCCCGGCAGGGTCGGGAATTTTAACCATAATTGATTAATTCCCCTAGCACGGGGACTGGGTGTATGTGCCGTCTTCATCATCATTTCATCCTTATCACGACGCGCAAATCGCCTACGGGAATCAAATCATAAAACCTGTACCAGGCCTTTCCGCAGGCCACACGCTTCCTTTGTCGAGAGACCAGACTAACGAATGGGTCATCGAAAGTGGGATAGCAGCCTTTTGGAAGTTGCAAGGGCGTCAGTCTAGATCAGGGCCTCTCAAACGCCCAAAATCTCACGCGTGCAGAGCGAGGCGCAAGAGCTCCGTGCACTGTGCATCGGTGCCGCTCGGTGCCGCTCGGTATGGCTCGGATCAACGCTTCGTCTCTGGGCTACTCGGCTATGCTCGGCTCTACTCGGCTATACTCGGCTCAACTCAGCCCGGATTTGGAGCGCTACGGCGCAAGTGGGGGAGAGGGAGACAGGGGGAGCGAGCGAGACAGGCGTGAGGAAAGAGAGAGTTAGCGCTATTGCTCCAAATCGAGGAGTGGGGGTCTGCACTCTGGTCAACCAAGCCAAGTCGTCTTTTGCACCGTGCACAGTGCATGCACCACGCGCATGCACCCTGAGAGGCCCTGGTCTAGATGATTGACTGATATGGCCTTGTAGTAATACTTAACATGGCTTAGCTGTGTTTATACTGCTACACGGCTGAAAACTACAGCCGTAACTAACTCCCGAGGACAAGCAACTCTTTCCGCATGAATGAATGATGTGTTGGTAATGACTTACTCCCGGGTAAAATACGTTGTATTTCGGAGGTAAAATATTCCGCCATTCGGATCTCCGGATGGGGACTACAAGGCAGGGGGAAATCATCTGGAAGATGAATACTAACATTCTACGAGTCGGAGCGCGGAATGTTAGAAATTTAAATCACTGTGGTAAGTTAGAGAATATGAAAGGGAAATGGATAAACTAAAGTTAGAAGTAGTTGGTATAAGTGAAGTACGTTGGCAGGTAGGCCAGGAATTATGGTCAGGCGACTACAGAATTATCAACACACAACCAAATATGGAAAATGCAGGAGTTGGTTTAATAATTCATTTTTTTTTAATAGAGCAGCGCAGCGGGTAAGCTACTACGACCAGCACAGTGAACGAATTATTGTTGTCAAGATACACACCAATCCTCTCTCCGTCATAATAGTGCAGGGCTATATGCCTACTAGTTCAGCAGATGAAGAAGAAATCAAAAGAATATACGAAGAGAGAGAACACTTAATACACTACAGTGTTCTCCCCAGAAATTTTCGTCAGCCGGGTGGCAGGAATAAGTAGCCGGGCGGGGAGTACTACGTAAAAAATGAATAAGATAAAATTTCAATTTATTCCCCTCGGAGTATTAATAATAATAATAATAATAATAATAATAATAATAATAATAATAATAATAATAATAATAATAATAATATGGCCTCAGCTGTTGTTGTTGAATCATCAGACCATAGATTGGTTTGATACAGCTTTCCACGACCCCCTATCCTGTGATAACCTTTTCATTTCTACATAACTACTACATCCTACATCTGCTCTAATCTGCTTGGCATATTTGTATCTTGGTCTACCCTTACCGTTCTTACCCTCCTACACTTCCCTCAAAAAACCAATTGTACAAGTCCTGGGTGTCTTAAGATATACCGTATCATTCTATCTCTTCTTCTGATCAAATTTAGCCAAATCGAACTCCTCTCACCAATTCGATTCAGTATCTCTTCATTCGTCATTCTATCTACCCATCTCACCTTCAGCATTCTTCTGTAACACTACATTTCAAAAGCTTCTATTCTATTTCTTTCTGAGCTAGTTACCGTCCATGTTTTACTTCCATACAATGCCACGCTCCAGACGAAAGTCTTCAAAAATCTTTCTAATTCCTACCGGTATATCAATGTTCGGGGTGAACAAATTTCTCTTCTTAAGAAAGGCCTCCCTTGCTTGTGCTAATCTGCATTTTATGTCCTCTTTACTTCTTACACCATTAGTTATTTTAATACCGAAGTAAAAATATTCATCTACTTCCTTTAAGATTTCATTTCTTAATCTAATATTTTCTCAATTACCTCACTTTGTAATAAGATAGAGTTTGAGGGATGTTCCACCATTCAACACATTGTAAAATATATTAAATTATAAGAAGATCGGTTTCGACTCCCTTGGAGTCATCATCAGTTCTTGGTGAAAATCAAATCAGGGGAATCTGATAACAATAATCATAATAAGAAATTATGTACCTACAGGTAATCGCATGGCAACACATCAATAGGTTGCAAGATATTACCTTGAAATGTAATGTACACTTGGCAAGCAGCACTTGGAACTTAAAAAAATTCTTAGCTCTAGCTTAAACTGTCTTGTGTTCATGGAACACTGGGAATACGTGTACTGGTTGAAAATATATACAAACACGACACGTACACTTACAGTATAATGATATGAAACCTTGGCTCTCCGAGAGCGTTCTTGGACTTGACAGTCCTGTTTCTATCTGAAGAAAACTGGATGAAATACACACACATTGAAAAAAAAATGTACAAAGGCATAGTTCTGGCCTAAACTGTTGCGTGTTCATGGACACGGAACACTGGAAACACATGCACTGATTGAAAACACACACATGCGATATGAAACACAACGATATGAAACAATTGGCGTTACAAGAATGTTCCTGGGTTTGACAGTCCTGCCTCCATCTGACTAAACTAGACGAAACATATATACATTGAATATACAAAGACAAAACACTTGGCATTTAAAAGTTCTTGGTTTTGGTTTCAAAAATTGTCATGTGTTCATGGAACACAGAATAGAACTGTTAGTCTTGTTTCAATCTACTGGAAATAAATGCACTGTCGTAGTTTAGAATATACACATTGATTGAAAGTTAATATTATCCGCACATTTTATCTTGGTGCATTTGTGTACGGGGGTGAGGAGTAAGGAGGGAGCTGTCCCGGTATCGATAGCGCTGCCTGGTGCTGCCAACTGAATGAAAATGAAATCTGAATTGAATCGAGAATATGATCAATCGATATAAAATTTCTAAACCGTTATCAACTTAAGCCAACAACTATGTCACACATTATATAACATTATAAAACATTTCTCGATGCGAATCTTGTTCCTAGCATGAATTCTATACTTTGGCTTTGTTGTGTAAACAGCAACAGTACTAGTACGTAAACTGTACGCCAGATGTCGCACAACGATGCTTAAGCGATTCATAGTTTGTGTTTCAAAGGTTGCCAGTACGAATCTCGAAGATCGCCGAGGTCGACCGATTCAGCACTAGGGTGTAAATGCACCAAGATAAAGTGTGCGGATAATACACTGATATGAAACAGATGACACTTTAATGTTCTTGGATATGAGTAAAAATGTTGTCGTATGTTTGTACAACTCGGCATAGACTTGTCAAGCGGTCTTGCCATAGTTAACTGGAATATGTGAACATTTTTTTAACTTGTTGACTATTATAACCACACACCACATGAAACGTTGGGTAAATAATAATAATAATAATAATAATAATAATAATAATAATAATAATAATAATAATAATAATAATAATAATCGTATGCCTCAGCTACCGTTTGCAGACATTTCGATTTGACGCCATCTGGCTGTCTGCTCGTCAATTTCGACGTTCCGGTTTACTCTGTCTGCCATCTAGCGGACCTAGAGTAAACCGGATCTCTCTTGGGCGTCTATGGCTGAGATTGAATTAATTTTGTCGGGTAAATACCAATGAAACGTTTGGTAATCAGCTGAAATTATGCAATGGTTTGAGATGCTTAGTATTTAAGAAAGATCTTGGGTCTAATTTAGAATTATTACCGTGTGTTAGTGGAACACGGAACTGATTCAAACAACTTGATATGTGACATAGTTGAAATGAAAGTATGTTTGACAATGAAAACATTTAGAACTTGCTGGTTTTAGTTTACATAATCTTGCAGTGTTTTCGCATAGATGGAATAAACTTATTCGTAGATTTAAGTTGGTTTGAAGAGCTGGGGGAACATCCTTCATTATGGAACACTTGCTAACGCAGTTGTAACTGTCGTCGACTATTGTTGATGTAGAATGGCGATGGTATGGTTTTGGCTTATAGAAACGTGCATTCATTTTCTGCCTTCGTGACCTTCATTTCTGTTAAATCCGTTTTCAGCTCGATGAACCAGCTTATGTGTATTTTGGAATTTTTGTGAAAATGTTCCATTTTTTAACTCAGTCTGTCCGGATTCATTGGGACCAAGTGACTAAGAAAATACCATATTTTTTCCAGAGGACATCTTATATTTCTTCTTCGTCTTCTTTCACTTGCACCAGGAAAGCCCACATAAAAAGCATGCGCATGAATGAAGGCCAGTCCACGAAAAACTAAGAAAACCTACTGTGGTGGTACGGACATATATGAGACCTGAGTTTCAAGACATACACCATTCCCTACCCACAAACGTGGGCGCCCCCCGAACTACATGGAGGACTACAGAAAAATATTTCGTGTCAAAGTATCAAACCTCTGACATGACACTGGACAGAACATCCTAGGAAAATAGGATAATGAGGCCGATCCTGTATAGGGTTAAATGAAACAGTAAAAAAAAACAGAGAGAGAGAAAATTATTATTATTATTATTATTATTATTATTATTATTATTATTATTATTATTATTCTCACCTTTTCACGATATACTGGAGCCGACAAATGGCAGGACTTGTCCCGGTTTTAAGGCCGGCTTCCCTTCCTAATACCAACCCCATATGAATGGATGTATTAACTATTGTTTTGTGTGTGGATGAGAAGTGTATTAAAACGGACATAAACACCTAGTCCCCAAGCCTTAAACCAGCCGGGAATCGATCCCGGAACCCTCCGAAACGAAGACCAGTACTTGACCATTCAGCCGAGGATTATTATATTATTATTATTATTATTATTATTATTATTATTATTATTATTATTATTATTATTATTACATTTTTCTTTACTCGAAACTCTTCAGAGATAGTCATTTTTCCTTCCGTTAACGTTACGAGTGATAACCCAGTTTAAAGCAGCAATCGCCATCACCATCCAATTAAAATTTCCTATAAACGGCATATTCGCTTTCATACACAGGATTTGGTACGAACTATCGTGGAAACGAACGCTATTTCCCGACGCTTCAGATCACTTCCGATATGGCACATCCTCAATGATTCGACGTTCTGAATATGACCCTGCCTGTTATTCCACAACCTCCGGTCCAGTTCAAGGAGTTAACAGAATTATACTGTAGCCTACTTGTGGGTAGAATTCGAAATCATATTAGCTTTCAGCTTGCTTTATGGATAGGAGTGTGAATGGCTTAAGACTTTTTGGCGATACGCGATTGCTGGTGAAATGACAGTCGTGTATTTTCTCTCGTCATCTTACAGGCCTGATATTTCCTTAATTACTACTACACTACTATTATTACTACTACTGCTATTACCAATAAAAATAATAGCCGAGCTGAGTAACTCAGACGAGAGGACGCTGGTCTTTTGAGTTCAAGTTGGCAGCTTCGATCCCTATTCAGTCCACTGTTCGGTAGATTTACTGGAACGTACAGGAACTCCTGGGATACAATATTATGGCACCTGAGCGACTCCAAAAACCATACAAGTAGTTAGTATGACAAACCCAATAAAATTAGAATTCATTCATTCATTCATTCATTCATTCATTCATCGATACAGATCTGTGGATGACTTTTATACGATCTACCTGCCCTTCTGACACTCAGACTCAGACTAATTGAAGCCTTTCTCTTTATACTCTCGTCAAATATACTTACGATAAGTCTTTGTCTGCTTCTTTCTCGCACTTCCCCCGAGATGTTCCGTGGCTTGGCGAGTGGCTTTTCGGATGCATCCCTTATTCCCGCAACCTTTTTCCTAAATGTTCTTTTTGTCCTTTATCTTTTCCTCCTGAAATGAAATGGAAATGGCGTATGGCTTTTAGTGCCGGGAGTGTCCGAGGACAAGTTCGGCTCACCAGATGCAGGTCTTTTGATTTGACTCCCGTAGGCGACCTGCGCGTCATGATGAGGATGAAATGATGATGAAGACGACACATACAACCAGCCCCCGTGCCGGCGAAATTAACCAATTAAGGTTAAAATTCCCGACCCTGCCGGGAATCGAACCCGGGACCCCTGTGGCCAAAGGCCAGCACGTTAACCATTTAGCCATGGAGCCGCACATCTTTTCCTCCTTGACACCTACTTCTACTTCTTCTAAGCTTTTCCCCACTTTTCTTCAAGGAATATTCTGTTGGCCAACCTCACCCGATGCATCCTTTTAATGTGTCCATAAAAGGCCAGCCCCCTTTTCCTCGTGGTCATATTTTTTCGATGGTTTTACAGACTTGCTTGTTCGATATCAACCGGAAAGTATGTTGTAGTGTTGGCTACTGAGTGTATGATTCGAAGCAGTGCATCGATTCATTCAAGTGTCGGAGTGAATCGATTCAAAGGGAACGGCGAGCTCACGGCACACGATTCAGCTGACTCGCAGCAGACAGTGCTGGGTGGCCCACTCACGGATCAGTAAGATAGAGACACACAACACACAAACGGTTCATTATCGGCATACTGGACATTGACGGAGAGCCGAACTTCCGCTGCGGGCGAGACATACAGAACCATAGCACACTGAAAGAATCGTACGCAATCACGGCTCAGTGAGACACAACACACACACACACACACACACACACACACACACACACACACACACACACACACACACACACACACACACACGCGATTCATATCGGCACAGTGGACATTGGCGGGGAGCCGAACAGCCGCTGCAGCAAGAGAGATACAGAGCCATGATACGCTGAATGAATCCTACAGTATAACGGACTCCCGCTCTCAGTTCATTTGAAAATAAAACACACTTGCATTCACTGTCCTCTTCTTACAGGAAGGTTTAAATAATATATGTATTCATTTGCAGTGTTAAAAAGGTAGTCAAACCATAATTTCAAAGTAACTAGCTAGTAAATAGGTAGGCTATCAGGTTCTTCTATTTATTAGTTTAATGAATGTGTATTATACTTTAGTTGACATTGGAGAATTAATTCAACTCAACTCTCTAGCCCACCTGAGGATGGTTGCCCAGTTGTACTTCCTCTTAAAACAATCACCACCATCACCATCTAGCCCACCTTATGACTATAAGTCATGCTCGTGACCACTCGAAATTGTCTGTTTTATATTGGGAGTTAGACAAGGTTGTAATCTTTCACCTTTGCTGTTCGTAGTTTACATGGATCATCTGCTGAAAGGTATAAAATGGCAGGGAGGGATTCAGTTAGGTGGAAATGCATTAAGCAGTTTGGCCTATGCTGACGACTTGGTCTTAATGGCAGACTGTGCCGAAAGCCTGCAGTCTAATATCTTGGAATTTGAAAATAGGTGCAATGAGTATGGTATGAAAATTAGCCTCTCGAAAACTAAATTGATGTCAGTAGGTAAGAAATTCAACAGAATTGAATGTCAGATTGGTGATACAAAGCTGGAACAGGTCGATAATTTCAAGTATTTGGGTTGTGTGATTGAATCAAGGTGTAGTAAAGCTAATGCAGTGAGCTCGCAGTTGCGATAAGCAGTATTCTGTAAGAAGGAAGTCAGCTTCCAGACAAAACTATCTTTACATCGGTCTGTTTTCAGACCAACTTTGCTTTACGGGAGCGAAAGCTGGGTGGACTCAGGATATCTTATTCATAAGTTAGAAGTAACAGACATGAAAGTAGCAAGAATGATTGCTCGTACAAACAGGTGGGAACAATGGCAGGAGGGTACTCGGAATGAGGATATAAAGGCTAATTTAGGAATGAACTCGATGGATGAAGCTGTACGCATAAACCGGCTTCGGTGGTGGGGTCATGTGAGACGAATGGAAGAGGATAGGTCACCTACGAGAATAATGGACTCTGCTATGGAGGGTAAGAGAGGTAGAGGTAGACCAAGACGACGATGGTTAGACTCGTTTTCTAACGATTTAAAGATAAGAGGTATGGAACTAAATAAGGCCACAACACTAGTTGCAAATCGAGGATTGTGGCGACGTTTAGTAAATTCTCAGAGGCTTGCAGACTGAACGCTGAAAGGCATAACAGTGTATAATGATAATGTATGTATGTATGTATTGGGAAGAACCGCTCGGTATTTTCTCAGTTCGTATGTCACATCATTGTACAAGAATTCAATAATCGAATCACGAGATCACCGGTGTACGTGGACAGTGGGTAAGTGAACCGACTGACGCAATAACTACTAATAAAAAGATGCTGAATCAGAAAACCACAGGGCAACTCTGCATCTCGGGTAGCCTATACAAAACACGACGATTTAAAACATCCTCTACTGAAAGACATATATTTTCAAAGATGACATAGCGAGTTGGCTATGCGGTTAGGGTCGCGTAGCTATGACCTTGCATTTGGGGGATTGTGGGTTCGAATCCTACCGTCGGCAGCCGTTAAGATGGTTTTCCGTTGTTTCCTATTTTCACACCAGGTAAATGCTGGTGCTGTACCTTAATTAAGACAATAGCCGCTTCCTTTCCACTCCAAGCCCATCATCTCCATAAGGTCCGACTCGTTGGCTGAACGGTCAGCGTACTGGCCTTCGGTTCAGAGGGTCCCGGGTTCGATTCCCGGCCGGGTCGGGGATTTTAACCTTAATTGGTTAATTCCAATGGCACGGGGGCTGGGTGTATGTGCTGTCTTCATCATCATTTCATCCTCATCACGACGCGCAGGTCACCTACGGGTGTCGAATAGAAAGACCTGCACCTGGCGAGCCGAACTTGTCTTCGGACACTCCCGGCACTAAAAGCCATACGCCATTTCATTTCATCTCCATAAGGCCTGTCTGTGACGGTGCGAGGTAAAGCATCTTATTTGATTTATATATAATAAGTAGGCTACTTATTGCGAACACAGGTATTTTTACATCTAGTTCTGTACATATAATAGAGTTGTGACTTTCAGAGAACTGAGGGAAAACCATAAGTTAGTGTATAAAATTGGAGTTATGTCAGTTCTTCTTATTAATATTAACTACGTAAGTTTTTGTACTGTAATATAACGAGCATGTTGTTATAGTACATATATCACACCCCCGAATTATATGTAGAAGTTAGAGATATTATTGTCAGTATTCGATTTATTATTATTATTATTATTATTATTATTATTATTATTATTATTATTATCAGTATTTCATTTGTATATTTTGCCATTTATATTGGTAAGCTGGAAGATATCCACATATGTAGGTATGAGTAATTTGTTTTGCACGAGTGAGAAAACATTGCTTTAATAACTCTGGTAATTTGGTTGAGTCATGTGGATACCCCAGTGTTTGTTGTGATGTACTTGTGTCGGGATATTCAATGAGTCATGTATATATCCCAGCCTGATGAGATGAGCTTGTTGTTGTATTAGGGAAGTTCGTATGACTCATATGATATACCCGAGCGTTTGTTATTGTCTTGACACCAAGTATTTCAGGGCTGGGTCTTGACTAGAGATCACTCATGATTGGTGGGCAAGGACCAATCCAGACGTATCATCTGAGGGGAGGGGGATGTTGATGTCTATAAAGGTTGATCATACGGCGGCAACCGAGGTGATTGCAAAGGAACGAGAAGGAAGATAACTACAACCAGTGACACTGTATAAGAGAACTACAACTGACGCACTGTACGAGAAGGAAGTGGTGCTGATACACGGTACTGGAGTGACACGGCTGCAATGGACTGGACTTCAAACGTTCGTGGAGCGTAGTCTTGTTATGTTCGTGGAAAGTGGCTGATTGTGGAGAGTGCTTGCGCATTAAGTATTGTAGCACTTGTGGCGGCCTAGCATTATATGTTGGTGAAAGCTATCTCAGACTTTCCATAATTTATATTGAGGATCGACAGACGTGTGTGTATATATCTTTACAACAAGTGTTAAAATATGTGAACACAGTAGTACAAGGTACAATATCTGTGTGATGTGATAACTGCCGATTATGAGAATCGGTAAGTCGAATTGATATAGAGACAGTGAAGGGTATTTATCTTCATACATGTACATTGTTCATCGGACTATCTACAAATGGTAGCTTAGTTCTCGCTTTCGTTTTCCCACGATTTTCATTATTGTTGTTGTTGTAAATATGGAGTCTTCCAGCAATATTTTATGTGTGTATTATATGTATAATGTTGTATGTTGATGAGGTGCTCATGCACGGAATTTGTTAAGAATGTAGTTAGCTATTTTAGAATCAGTATTATTGATGAACCTAGGTGCAGTTCCTACCTAATTAGTCGTTTTCAGGAGGTTAGGTAAGGCCTGCAGCAGATGTACCAGTACGCAGCATTATGTACACGCCCTGGGATATACAGTTTATCATGCTCTTATCTAAATTCGAGGGATCCATTCTGGTGAACTCTGGCGCCCATACTACGGACATTTCGGTTAATTATGCTTATTAATTTTATTAAGTTTTTGAGTAATTTTATTTACATATTTTGATTCATGATTTTATTAGTATTCATCAAAAAGTTACAATGTATAGTACCTCACAAGTGCCTATTTTTTCCTGCATTTCATTTTTAACTCATTTGTTTTGTATTGTGTACTTACCGTGAATACAATGACATTTCCATGTTCTTTGAAATCATTTACGAAAAGACTAGGCAAACAAATGATAGGGAATATCTCACCTGGGCGACTGCTCTAACTGCAGATCACTGATGATTGTGCGTACAGATATTTGTTCATATAATTCTATATACTTTTGTAATGGTGTTGTCACTGTGGGGGGAAAGGCTTTGTAACATCAAAATTAGATGCGAAGAGGTGGCACCCAGGAGAAACCTGAATCTGAAAGCTAGATGACGCATAGGAAAGCAGTTCATAGAATGAAGACCAGATAGCAGCAGCAAGCACTGAATGTTGTTGCTACACAGATGTAATATGAACTGTGAGTCTAATGTGTCGTGAATCGGATCACTGTATCAATTCCGTAACGTGAACGGAATCAAATTAATCGATTCAGTAAAATGAATCGAATATCCCATCACTAGTATTTTGACTCTATTGTGACTTTCTTGGACTCAAGATTTTTCGAAGGAATTTTCTTTCTCGTTTTTCAAGGCTTGAGTCTGGCACTTTTGTCAGTGTTTCCGCTCCATAAAGGCACTCCGTCCCAACTGATGTGCAGTAATGCCATAATTTGGCTTTAACGGAAATGGACTTAGCCTTGTAGGTGGCATAGCATAGTCTGCAGGCCACCTCCATTCTACTCACTCTCTCTTTAAATGTCTCCTTTTAATTTCCATTGACCGGGCGAGTTGGCCGTGCGCGTAGAGGCGCGCGGCTGTGAGCTTGCATCCGGGAGATAGTAGGTTCGAATCCCACTATCGGCAGCCCTGAAGATGGTTTTCCGTGGTTTCCCATTTTCACACCAGGCAAATGCTGGGGCTGTACCTTAATTAAGGCCACGGCCGCTTCCTTCCAACTCCTAGGCCTTTCCCATCCCATCGTCGCCGTAAGACCTATCTGAGTCGGTGCGACGTAAAGCCCCTAGCAAAAAAAAATAATAATAATAATTTCCATTGGGAGTGAGAGCTTTTAAATGTACGTATTTATTATTATTATTATTATTATTATTATTATTATTATTATTATTATTATTATTTCCACATCTGTGGTGTAATGGTTAGTGTGTTTAGCTCCCACCCCCCGGAATCCCGGGTTCGAATCCCGGGTCCGCCATGAAATCTGAAAATTGGTACGAGGACTGGAACGGGGTCCATTCAGCCTCGGGAGGTCAAATGAGTAGAGGGGTTTCTATTCGCACCTCAGCCATCTTCGACGTGGTTTTGCGTAGTCTCCCATTTCTTCTCCAGGCAAATGGATGGTTCTTAACTTGAGGCCACTGCTGCCTCCTTCCCTCTTCCTTGCCTATTCATTCCAATCTTCCCATTCCCCACAAGGCCCCTGTTCAGTACAGCAGGCGAAGCCGCACTGGTCCTCTTTTTCAGTTATATGCCTGACTAAATGTCTCACGCTCCAGGACACTGCCCTTGATGCGGTAGATATGGGATTCATTGCTGCGTCCGGGAGAAAAACCAACCTTCGAGGGTAAACTGATTAAATTTTTTTTTTTATTTAAACACCGAAGAGTCAAAATGTTGGAATGCATGAGAGAGAAGCCATCGACCACAGCCGGGATCGAACTCGTGATCTTGGAAAAATAAAGCCAACGATTTTATATAACAAACTGCATGAAAGATTTTGCGTCGTAATTGGCTAATAAATTTCCTTTCCCGACAATATAATGTACCATTTTGGTTTCAGTGTGATGTTTCTGCCAAGTACAGACTTCTGGCCAGTATCTATGTTTCCTGGACTGTACTCCCGACGTTGTATTAAATGTTAGTTCTTGGTCTCGGGCTTTTCCTGAAAGAAGCCTTCGAGATAACTGAGTATCTTCTTCGCTATGTCCGCAAAACTGCAGATGATGATTATGATGCTTGTTGTTTAAAGCGGACTAACATCTGGGTCATCGGCCCCGCAAAACTGAAGATAATTCGGCTTCTTCTCAGTCTCTCTAAACACAATAGTACCGCCAGTCTAAATGTCTGAGATTCACTATTTTTTAGAAATATTGAAATTAGATCTTATCATTTTGGCATTGAGTAGTTTGCCACTGTCGCTTAAGTGCGACCAGTATCCAGTATTCGGGAGATAGTGGGTTCGAATCCCACTGTCGGCAGCCCTGAAGATGGTTTTCCGTGGTTTCCCATTTTCACACAAGGCCTTACTTAAGGCCACGGCTGCTTCCTTCCCACTCCTAGCCCTTACCCGTCCTATCGTCGCCGCAAGAGCTAACTGTGTCGGCGCGACGCACAGTGTGTCGAATCCCATATCTAGGTGGAAAAAATTCACTGTCGCCAATCAAAGCGCAACCTGGCTCATTCGATAGTAAACAAACCAGATGTTGACCTTCAGTCTATCTTTTCGCTTTCTGGTACGTAGGATGGAGGGGACAGGTGCTGAAACATCTTCCTTGCAGTTATCAACTCAGTTGATAGGAGGTGTCGGAGAGAACCGAACGTTGTGTTTCTAGTAAGTTCAACGAGGTGTTGTATTCTGTGGTTCATGGAATAGTGAAAAGAGGTATGTGTTCTCATTTTAAGCATAATACAAGCGTTCTGCAGTAAACAAGTTATTTACAGTGCGTTGTAAAAGGAAGCAGTTGTAGAAAATTAGATTGTTTTTACGATTTGCTCGAAAAAAACTTTATGAGTGCCTCATAGTGCCACTTTACTTTAAACGTCATTCGATGGGAAATTTAATGTAGATTCAGGATCTGTAGCGGTTTGGTTGCGCACGAATGTGCATGATGGTTTATTTTCTTATTTTCAGTGACTATGTGGGCGTTACCGCGAGAAGAATATTTCAACGCGTGGCGGTCCTGTCGTAAAAAGGGGCATTTAGAAATCATATTTCAATATGTTATGGATAAATTAGAGCCTACAAATCTTACTGACACTCAATTTCTGGAGCTAAGAAACAAAATTAAATTGATATCCCGTAATATCAACAAAAATGGGAGAGTGCAGGAAGAAGAGAACAACGATTCCGAGAAAAATTCGGTGATTAGGGAAATGTGACGGATTTCATCGTGTTAAGTGAACAAGACGACATTGATCCAGCGTATGATCCAAAAACAAGTTGTGTACCTAACAAAGCCGGCCGTCACCCTAAGGAATTTAAGGACTCTTCCATAAAGACGAAGAAGCAAAATGTTTGTGATATTACCGAATCGCGTAATTTGGAGGAAGTCGCGTTTGCTGCTGAAGATTCTTTTCGATCAAGCGGGAAAAGATGAAAGCTTAATAAAACGATATCGTGTATTACTAGCTGCTCTTTCTTCTGGCTCTGAAATAAATGTGAATAAATTCAAAGAATTTCGTGCGCAAACTGCGGCTTTGTATGTCAAACTATATCCATGGAATTATATGCCCGTAACAGTGCATACCATATTAGTACACATTACTCAAGTAATTAAACACTTTCTTGTGCCAATAAGAACTTTATCTGAAGAAGCTCAAGAAGCTAGAAATAAAGATTGTCGGAGGTTTCGTGAACTTCATACTCGAAAATGTAGCAGCTTAGGATGTTGTTGATTAGATCAAATCCCTTAATAAACAAGTACCGAACAATGCCACGTAAAACTCCTGGTAATCTACCTATGGAAGCAATTGAGTTACTTACTGACTCCCAAGATCCTTTCACATCAAATGAAGAAGACCAGTATAGCAACGACTACGATTCTCTGGACTCTACAGACGAATCAGGGGACGATTGAACATTGGACATGTTGTTATTATGAACAGGATGAGATTGATGAGACAATTACTTGCAAATACTGTAATATGATCCTTTCACGTTTTTTATGAAATGTTTCTGAGTGTAATCTTAACCATTTTTATATGGAAATATAATATATATAATATTGTTTTCGTGTGTAAGGTGTGTTTTACTAAAACTACGCATTTAAAATACGTTTTCAATCTGGAAGAATTTACATACAATGCCTTCGTCTATTCCCTCAAATAAGGTGTAACAAGAATACTGGACTGAAATTCTCATTGTTATTCATATTTTATCCAGTTTTAAATAGTATGTTTACCACTGTTATAAACTATAACATACACATCCAAATCGTGTTTTTACTCCCGTAAATGGACGATTCTTTTGTTGCTTTCGGTCATTTTTTAAACCTCCCCTTGCCCCTCACCCCTTATATATTTACCCCCGAACATCGTACACTTTAGACGATGCCAGATATGAATTCAGCGACCTCGAAAACGGTATAGTGCCAACTTTTAATAGGATCCCAGGACTATTAACGACGTTATTAATTTTTTCCACCTAGATCGGGGATTCGGCACACTGTGCGACGTAAAGCAACTTGTAAAAAAAAAAAAAAAGTTTGCCACTGTGAGATGCCACAAACAGTTTTTTCAGGATTTACCGTACAGAAAATATCTTGAGGTTGAAAGGTATCAGAATGACGTTACTATTGTGTGAGTATATATTTTACAATATGGGTTGAAGTCCCACACAGTACCCCTACGTGGCTCACGACGGCTTACTGCTCATCTAGTCTGTAGCTTGGCACATCCATTGACTATAATTATATTTAACTCACATAATGATTGAAGTAGCCTCTGTGGCTAAGGTGGCAGTGTATCGGTCTCTCACCGCTGGGTTCCGTGGTTCAAATCCCGGTCACTCCATGTGAGATTTGTGCTGGACAAAGTGGAGGCGGGACAGGTTTTTCTCCGGGTACTCCGGTTTTCCCTGTCATCTTCCATTCCAGCAAAACTTCATTTCATCTGTCAGTCATTGATCATTGCCCCAGAGGAGTGCGATAGGCCTCGGCAGCCGGCACAATTCCTACCCTCGCCGCAAGATGGAGCTTCATTCATTCCATTACTGACCCGGTCACTGACTGGAAAACAGGTTGTTGTTTTTCGTGTTCAATAATATAGAAATTGTTTAAAAACGTATGGGTGTACGAATACTGCAGAATCCGATCGCACACGTGGAGGTTACAGCACTATTAATGATGGCAATGGACTAACCAGTATTAACCAGTGAAACTGGACTACCAGAGAGGTTCTAACATCGTTAATATAGTTAGAACCTGGGTAATTCGCTATCAGCATACCAGTGCTAACAAGAGCAAGATGACCTCACAAAAGGGAATTCGCGGAGGTTGTCCTCGTGATAGCAAATAAAACAGGTATCGAAAGTGTTGATTTAATTCTTCTTTTAAAGCAGCGATATAATGTGGGCACTAGGAATGATAGCGGACGAGTTGGCCGTGCGGTTAGGGGTACGCAGCTCTGAGCTTGCATCCGAGAGACCATGGGTTCGAGCCCCACGGTCGGAAGCCCTGAATATGGTTTTCCTTGGTTTCCCATTTTCACACCAAGCAAATAGGCGGTACCTTAAGGCTACGACCGCTTCCTTCCCATTCCTAGCCCTTTCCTATACCATCGTCACTATAAGACCTATCTGTGTCGGTGCAATGTAAAGCAAATAGTAAAAACGTATTATGAGTGAGGTAGTTCTCCTTTGCTTTCCTCATTAGTTCAGCATCACACCCTATGAGTAACTCCTTTCATAACAATCAGAAGATAGAAATGTGAAAATCGCTTTACTGCCTGTCCGCCCCCCACCCCCACCCACCCACCTTCAAAAAAAAAAAAAAAAATGAAAATAATGCTATTCACTGTATAGCGTCTGTTACCTTCCTCATAGGCAAGAGTTCAAAATACATCGGACGCAGCGAAGGATCCCACCTCTACCGCCTCAAGGGCAGTGTCCTGGAGCTTGAGACAGTGGGTCGGGGGATAAACTGGGGAGAATGACCAATATCTCGCCCAGGCGGCCTCAACTGCTATGCTGAACAGGGGCCTTGCGGGGGCATGGGAAGATTGGAAGGGATAGACAAGGAAGAGCAAAGGAAGCGGCCGTGGCCTTAAGTTAGGTACCATCCCGGCATTTTCCTGGAGGAGAAGTGGGAAACACGGAAAACCACTTCCAGGATGGATGAGGTGAGAATCGAACCCACCTCTGCTCAGTTGACCTCCCGAGGCTACGTGGACTCCGTTCCAGCCCTCGTACCACTTTTCAAATTTCGTGGCAGAGCCGGGAATCGAACCCGGGCCTCCGGGGGGTGGCAGCTAATCACGCTGACCACTACACCACAGAGGCTGACTCAAAATACATACCAGCCGGAAATCTAAAGTCTTATATTTTTAAAATTTTATTCATCTCTTGCCCAATAAACTACTTTTTATAGAAATTCATGAATGATACCAAAACTTAAAATTTCACTTTTGTCTAAAGTATATGCAATATCTTACAATTTGATTTACGTCGCACCGACACAGATAGGTCTTATGGCGACGATGGGATAGGAAAGAACTAGATTCGAGAGGAAAGCTACGGTGTGAAAACGGGGAGCCACAGAAAACCATCTTCAAAGCTGCCGACAGTGGGGGGGGGGGGGGGGGGGCGAATCCCCTATATGCAAAATCTGGTTAGCAATTCACTCAATACAATACTGTACCAATATACTCAATGCTCTATATATTCTGATTCTCGATATACATGTATTTTAATTTCACAATCTATCCGGGAGATAGTAGGTTCGAATCCCACTATCGGCAGCCCTGAAAATGGTTTTCCGTGGTTTCCCATTTTCACACCAGGCAAATGCTGGGGCTGTACCTTAATTAAGGCCACGGCCGCTTCCTTCCAACTCCTAGGCCTTTCCTATCCCATCGTCGCAATAAGACCTATATGTGTCGGTGCGACGTAAAGCCCCTAGCAAAAAAAAAAAAAAATCACTATCTACTGTACTCCTGAAAGTTACCCTGGTTCTTGCTTCCCATTTCTAGGCCTTTCCTGTCCCATCGTCGTCATAAGGCCTATCTGTGTCGGTGCGACGTAAAGCAAAATAGCAACAACAACAACAACAACAACTACAACCACCTTTGCCTCCAGTCTTCCATCAGCTTCCCCTTCACTAAGACCCTTTTGTCTCCGCTGCAACCGCAAATAGCAACCAAGGGAACGGTCATTTTACATACTCCTACCAAATCGGTCAAGCATTTTCTTACGAACATCAGACTACAGTTAACTCCGCTGACTTCATCGAGAGATTGCTAATTCGACATTATATTTTATAATCACACGGGCCTACTCTAATGTGTTATGAATAAGCGATGTCTGTGACTGACGTACATACTCTGTTTTCGCTGACATGAATGTGGTAAATGTGGTAATCAGAAAAATACAGTGGTTCCAAGAACCAAACTTGTCAACAGATGGACTTGTTACATCATTCTCTCTGTCAGTCGTGTCTGTCACACAAGACGACTATGCCACGAAATGCAGTAGTGGAAACACTTGTTTTTCTCTTTAACGTCACTCTAACACATTGAGAGTTTTTGGCAACGCAGGATGGGAAAGGGAATCCAGCAGCCGTGGCCTTATATAAGGCGCAACCCAGGAATTACTAGGGGCCGAATTCATAGTCAGCACTTATGTATAAGTGGAACCCTTAAGTAATAAGGGATCACTTATAATAAGTATTCACTTATGTGAGTTTACATTTCATAGACAGCACTTAAAGAGCACACTCATTGATACAGTAAGTATCACAGGAGATGTGGCAATGCTGTATATTATGCCCATGCTTCCTGGATCGTGTAGTTTTGGCTACCGAATTGTGGGATGATCTATTGCGCTTTGTTTATCGAAGGACATCGCACGACCGCGCGCGACATTTTTGAGGTTAAAAGATCGTCTATATTGTATTTGGTTATGAGAATGGATAACAAAACAGCGAACTGAGACGGCACCTGCAAGAACATGCACATAATATAGAACAAGCAGACCGACGCAGTTTCCCATCAGAATATGAATGACATGGGGAAAAACTTGTTGTGGACAATGCAAACTACGAAAATGTTCAGTCTAATTTTCTTCTTAATATAATATGTTTATAGTTATCCAGGTACTCGAACATATACAAATATTCATACAAATGTAAAATATCTAGCCTTACAAAGCTTTTAATGATTTGACAAATATATCCGTAACCGTCATGTTGTAATAGGCCTAATTACTTTTCCAATAAAACGAAAATAGTATGTTTTGATGTGCGATGCCATAATTTCAGAAAATTCTGATATAATCCGGCAAATGATTGGTTGATAGCGTGATAGTACATATATCACACCCCCGAATTATATGTAGAAGTTAGAGATATTATTATCAGTATTTCATTTGTATATTTTGCCGTTTATATTGGTAAGCTGGAAGATATCCACATATGTAGGTATGAGTAATATGTTTTGCATGAGTGGGAAAACACTGCTTTAATAACTCTGGTAATTTGAATGAGTCATATGGCTGCCCCAGTTTGTTGTGATGTACTTGTGTCGGGAATTCCATTACTCATGTATATATCCCAGCCTGATGAGATGAGCTTGTTGTTGTACCAGGGAAAGTTTGGTGATTCATGTAAAACTCCCGAGTGTTTGTTTATCTCTTGGGAGAAAGGAGAAGTTCAGGGCAGGGCTTGAGAAGAGGACCACCCATGATTGGCTGGCAAGCACCAATCCAGACGTATCATCTGACAGGAGGGGGATGTTGATGTCTATAAAGGTTGATGATACGGCGGCAACCAAGACATTATAAGTGACATTGTAAGGAACATTGTAAGGGTGATTGTAGAGGTGATTGTAAAGGAACGAGAAGGAAGATAACTACAACTACAACTACAACTACAACTGAGGCACTGTACGGGAAGGAAGTGGTGCTGATACACGGTACTGGAGTGACACGGCTGCAATGGACTGGACTTCAAACGTTCGTGGAGCGTAGTCTTGTTTGTGGAAAGTGGCTGATTATGGAGAGTGCTCGCGCATTAAGTATTGTAGCACTTGTGGCGGCCTAGCATTATATGTTGGTGAAAGCTATCTCAGACTTTCCATAAATGTATATGTTGAGGATCGACAGACGTGTGTATATATCTTTACAACAAGTGTTAAAATATGTGAACACAGTAGTACAAGGTACAGTATCTGTGTGATGTGATAACTGCCGATTATGAGAATCGGTAAATCGAATTAATATAGAGACAGTGAAGGGTGTTTATCTTCATACATGTACATTGTTCATCGGACTATTTACAAATGGTAGCTTAGTTCTCGCTTTTGTTTTCCCACGGTTTTCATTATTGTTGTTGTTGTAAATATGGAGTCTTCCAGCAATATTTTATGTGTGTATTATATGTATAATGTTGTATGTTGATGAGGTGCTCATGCACGGAATTTGTTCAGAATATAGTTAGCTATTTTAGAATCAGTGTTATTGATGAACCTAGGTGCAGTTCCTACCTAATTAGTCGTTTTCAGGAGGTTAGGTAAGGCCTGCAGCAGATGTACCAGTACGCAGCATTATGTACACGCCCTGGGATATAAAGTTTATCATGCTCTTATCTAAATTCGAGGGATCCATTCTGGTGAACTCTGGCGCCCATACTACGGACATTTCGGTTAATTATGCTTATTAATTTTATTAAGTTTTTGAGTAATTTTATTTATATATTTTTATTCATGATTTTATTTATCAGTAGTCATCAACTTATTACAATTGGCTTCCCAACGTGTGGCTGAATGATTGGTACATCTGTTAGACTTATAAGCGTAGGTGCACTTGTCAGGTGTGGATGGAATTCTGAAAACTATGTCAGTGAAGTGTTTTATATGTACGTGAGTTGTATGTTGGAGTATGAAGAAATGTTGTAGTGAGTCGAGTATTATAAAATTGAGAAGTAGAGAGGTTGTTAAAGTTGTTAGTACTATGAATCAGGATAAGAGAAGTCAAAAGAATTCCACCTCATTGAGTCTATCGAATTTAAGTGAGAGTAGCGAAATGGCTGATAGTAGGAAAGATCAATTGACAATGATAGGTGAGGAACCGAGTAACCCGTCTCAAATTCAGAATTTAGGAGATCAAGGGGCGACCTTAACTCTTAGTATGGTTCAATCGCTATTTAATCAGTTCAGTAAAGAGGTGAAGGATGAATTTAACAATATGTTTGATGGATTGTCCAGTAAGATTGACGAGCGGAGTAAAATTTTAAGGGAGGCATTTGATAAAGCAGAGAGTGAAATCGTTTATCAGGGAGATTTTGAGAATAGGGGGCGTGATGAAAGTAAGAATGATGTGTCGGATAACTTACTTTGTACTAGTGGTGATGGTAATAGCGGTGTTGCGATCGATAATCCTACAGAAGTTTCTGAAATTGAAAGTGAATTTTTTTGTGAAGTTGATGAAGGTTGTTTTGTGAGAGAAGAGTGTTCACAGAGTATACATCATGAGGATGTTTTTGTTGATTTAAGTGTACGTGAGGAGAGTAAAGTTAGGTCCATTATGTGTGAAAATGGTGACTTTGAGATTAATGAAACTTCTAGTAAGAGAGTCGAGAGTAGCAGTGTAGTTGGCATGGAGGTAGTGCGAGTAGGAGCCGGTATGGAATGTGCTGAAGATGGATTGATTGTTATGGCATTAAGTAATAATGATTCTGATCTCGAAGTGAATTATGGTGATGATTTCAGTAGTAGGGTGAGCGTGAGTGATAGTACGTGTGCTAAGTGTGGTGTAAATGAGATTGAGGTAACTGAAGTACGTATGTGTGATAAGTGTGTGTTAGCTATGACCGTTGTTAGTGAAGGGTTGTCTGAAGCGGATTATAAGTCATATTTTGTGCTTAAGGGGATTCATAGAAAGGGTGGTAAATTGTATGGTGATTCAGGGTTTGAAGATTTTGTGAGAAATTTTTGTGTCAGGGATCATGTGCGTGTGTTGGGAATGTTTAAGGAAAGTGAGAATGGAAGTGTGCGTGAGATGAAAGAAAGTCTATCCAAGCGAGTGTGTAATGTTTTATTTAAGTCTGAGAGTTGTGTGAATGATGTGAACGACGTGCTGAGTGATAGCGATGTGGAATGTGTGAAAAAGTATGTGATTTGTTTGCTTGCATTAATTATGGTTTTGTGGAAAAGTAAACATTGTGAGATTCCCGCGCATTTCAGAAATAGGGATTTCCTTTTTATGAATGTTCCGAATGAAAGTTTGTATGATTCTTGTGTGACTGGATGGGATGAATGTTTGTGTGTGAGATAGAGTGGATCTTAGATTTAGTTAGATTTTATTGCGGTACGCATTTCTCGTCTATCGATGCCAATGTTAAGTTTATGTATAGTTTTTTCATTTATATTAGGTTCCGTATACTGTGGACAGTAGAATAGGCAAGTGTGCTTATAGGCTCCTAACCGCTGAAAATAAGGTCCTTGGGACATTTAATATCTATAGCCTTCGCAGATATAAGAGATAGGATCTGCACCTTGTATGTATATATTATCAATTATGAGTTATGTGTACAGTAGCAAGAAGGGATTGTGTTCAATGGTATATGAAACAATCGGAGTTGTGTGTATATAACCATATTATTATTATTATTATTATTATTATTGTTTGGACAAACTGTATTTCGTGTGTGCGAATACAATGCAGTAGACGCAATGTATATATCATTATTACAGTAAATTATGTGTTCAGTTATGCCATTATAAGGTTATGTATGAAGTTCTGTTTTATGGTGAATCATAATATGTGATATCATCGATTCACCAAGGGGGCGTTATGTGATAGTACATATATCACACCCCCGAATTATATGTAGAAGTTAGAGATATTATTATCAGTATTTCATTTGTATATTTTGCCGTTTATATTGGTAAGCTGGAAGATATCCACATATGTAGGTATGAGTAATATGTTTTGCATGAGTGGGAAAACACTGCTTTAATAACTCTGGTAATTTGAATGAGTCATATGGCTGCCCCAGTTTGTTGTGATGTACTTGTGTCGGGAAATTCCATTACTCATGTATATATCCCAGCCTGATGAGATGAGCTTGTTGTTGTACCAGGGAAAGTTTGGTGATTCATGTAAAACTCCCGAGTGTTTGTTTATCTCTTGGGAGAAAGGAGAAGTTCAGGGCAGGGCTTGAGAAGAGGACCACCCATGATTGGCTGGCAAGCACCAATCCAGACGTATCATCTGACAGGAGGGGGATGTTGATGTCTATAAAGGTTGATGATACGGCGGCAACCAAGACATTATAAGTGACATTGTAAGGAACATTGTAAGGGAGATTGTAGAGGTGATTGTAAAGGAACGAGAAGGAAGATAACTACAACTACAACTACAACTGAGGCACTGTACGGGAAGGAAGTGGTGCTGATACACGGTACTGGAGTGACACGGCTGCAATGGACTGGACTTCAAACGTTCGTGGAGCGTAGTCTTGTTTGTGGAAAGTGGCTGATTATGGAGAGTGCTCGCGCATTAAGTATTGTAGCACTTGTGGCGGCCTAGCATTATATGTTGGTGAAAGCTATCTCAGACTTTCCATAAATGTATATGTTGAGGATCGACAGACGTGTGTATATATCTTTACAACAAGTGTTAAAATATGTGAACACAGTAGTACAAGGTACAGTATCTGTGTGATGTGATAACTGCCGATTATGAGAATCGGTAAATCGAATTAATATAGAGACAGTGAAGGGTGTTTATCTTCATACATGTACATTGTTCATCGGACCATTTACAAATGGTAGCTTAGTTCTCGCTTTTGTTTTCCCACGGTTTTCATTATTGTTGTTGTTGTAAATATGGAGTCTTCCAGCAATATTTTATGTGTGTATTATATGTATAATGTTGTATGTTGATGAGGTGCTCATGCACGGAATTTGTTCAGAATATAGTTAGCTATTTTAGAATCAGTGTTATTGATGAACCTAGGTGCAGTTCCTACCTAATTAGTCGTTTTCAGGAGGTTAGGTAAGGCCTGCAGCAGATGTACCAGTACGCAGCATTATGTACACGCCCTGGGATATAAAGTTTATCATGCTCTTATCTAAATTCGAGGGATCCATTCTGGTGAACTCTGGCGCCCATACTACGGACATTTCGGTTAATTATGCTTATTAATTTTATTAAGTTTTTGAGTAATTTTATTTATATATTTTTATTCATGATTTTATTTATTATTATCAGCAAAGTTACAATAGCCTGATATAATTAGCACAAATCCACCTTAAAATAAATGGTGGTAGGGGAAGACGTTCATTTTTCTTTTAACTTATTTACTATTCCATAGGCCTACAGTCTTGATAACTTATCAACTGTTAACACGTTTCCAATTAATTAAGCGAAATGCCGGTAATGATGATAGTGATAATAATAATAATAATAATAATAATAATAATAATAATAATAATAATAATAATAATAATAACCTGAAATTAAGAGGTGGCATAAAATATCAAAACAATACCGGTATCTTCATAATGGTGAGGTAGTGATTCACCGAGCTCGATAGCTGCAGTCGCTTAAGTGCGGCCAGTATCCAGTATTCGGGAGATAGTAGGTTCGAACCCCACTGTCGGCAGCCCTGAAAATGGTTTGCCGTGGTTTCCCATTTTCACACCAGGAAAATGCTGGGGCTGTACCTTAATTAAGGCCACGGCCGCTTCCTTCCCACTCCCAGCCCTTTCCTGTCCCATCGATGCCGTAAGACCTATCTGTGTCGGTGCGACGCAAAGCAAGTAGCAGGTAGTGATTCCTCCAGAGGTTATGTTCACTGTCTCAACCAAAGGAACAAGAATATTCATAACTCTCACTTTACTAAAACGAAACCTTCTTTAAATTGTTGGTCACATTACATTTCGACAGGATTTTCCATCTCTACTGTGTGCACGGAAAGCATTCTATGAATGAAATGCAACATATTCAAGCAAAATCATTATCCTCCATCTTGCTGCAACATAAGTGAGTCACTTAAGTGTGTGTGGGAGGTCCACTTATAGCAATAATTGGGACACTTAAGTAGGTAATATGAAATGAAACCTGGCTTATAAGGGACACTTATGTATAAGTGTTGTCTATGAATTCGGCCCTAGATGTGACGATGATGGCGGCGATAAGCAACTCTTCAGAGGTGCTGATGCAGTGGCGGCGATTAGGTGGCGAAGGAGGTGGCAATCGCTCCCCTCCCCCCTCCCCCACTTTGAGGAGAAAGCATTATATTCTTATACCAATTTAGTCGCCCACAACTAGAAATTATAGGAATTATTAAAAAAAGCAATTTGTATAAGCCCTGTTGTCTTATCAGCTAATTTGTTCTTTTATTTTCTTTAATTATTAACAAACCTGGGTATATTTGTTTGTAAATTTTACCCTCCCCTCCCCCCCCCCCCCCCGCCCCCGTCTAATTCCCAATCACTACCACTGTGTCGGGCGATGTCTTCGCATTCCCTTTTCTTTCTTTCCCTTTAGGATCCGTTCCGCTGGGCATTGGTAAGTGGCAGTTTTTGAATCATCACGAACTGATTTTTCTTATAATTGCCATTTCCTGAAATCCTGCTTGTATAAATTCGCCGTACAGTCAAAGTTTTTTGCAATTTGAGGAACAGTATCAATAACTGTTCACTATATTCTGCACAGAATATCTTAGAGTGATTCGGTTAGCATGTGCCCGCTACGCACTTTCAAACTAGACTGGCCACCCGGAACAGAACGCTCTAGAAGCGCGTCGACTCCTCAGAGGAAATCAGCTCGATAATATGGGGAATTTGTAACTTAACTGGTTCTATCTCAATGTCTACAAAGAAGAGTCAAACAAATCGCTTAGAGCGGGAAAAATATCGCCTGAAACGGTTTTCCAGGATCAAATGGTGTCCAATTAAGTAAAGTGAAATGGTCAACGTGTAACCAATGATCGTTGCCGCACTTGTAGTATGGAAGAGAAAAGAGTAAAAAGGTAACATGTGAATTTTCAGTATTGGTATCCTCGGACTAAATGGAGATGCACATTCTTATTGGTTAAGATTATACATCATGCAGATATCATGAAAAATGGTTTGTTTCACTAGTGGAACCGTACTATTCGTACACGCTGGCTAACGTACGGGAAAACAATGCAAACACGATCGAAAATCAGCTTTCTAGGTTGGGACCGAACCCGCGAACAGCAACCCAGTACCACTGACTTAACAAACCAGGTTGATATATTATTATTATTATTATTATTATTATTATTATTATTATTATTATTCATTGATGCAGTGATCTGTGGGCCACCCTTCTGTCACGCAGACTAATGCCCTTCTCTTTGTATTATCGCCGAAGATCCTTACGTCTTTGGCTTTTCCTTTCTTGTTCTTCCGCCAACATGTTCCGTGGCTTGGCTAGGGGATTTTCGGGTGCATCCCTCATTCCCGCAACGTTTTTCCTAAATGTTTTCTGTCCTGTATCTCTTCCTCATTTACACCCATTTCTGCTAGGTCTTTGTGCACCTGTGTAAGTCACCCAGGGTGTGTTTCCACTTTTCTTGTAGAAGGATTATTTTTTGACCAACCTCTCTTAATTATTATTATTATTATTATTATTATTCTTTCGAATGAGCCACCAGAGAACCACGTGCCAATTTCAATTCCTTCTTCTTTGTTCTTTCCTTTTCTTCCAGTACGCTTTCATCTGTTCACTATGTTTCTTCTTTCTGTCTTCAGACCACTTTGAAGCAGTCCTTTTTACTTTCCTACCTTGGAATCCTTCTATTTTCAATACTTTTTCCCGAAAGCCTTCTCTATTATTTATTTCTTCTGTTGTTATATTGTTTTTTTTCTAAATCCTTTCTTACTTCATTGACCCAGCTTGTCGTTGATTTCTTACCCCACAAATATCTGAAAATCTTACTGGTTAATCTACTATCTTGCATTCGATATAAATGTCCAAAAAACATAAGTCTCCTTTTCCTCATTGCATTTGATATATTTTCTATTTTTTGATATATTTCAGCATTACTTCGTAATTTCCAACCTTCTGCTGTGTTTTGTGGGCCTAATATTTTCCTCATGATTCGCCTTTCTAGTATTTCTAGTTTATCTAAATTATAGTTTATTATTATTATTATTATTATTATTATTATTATTATTATTATTATTATCCTACTGTTAATTTGTAAATTAAAGAGTTCTTGAGGGGCTGTCGAGTTCTTTGTGTATGCTCTTGAAAGAAATGTCCTTATCGCTGAAGGAAGTTCGTCCACCTTGTGTCCGCGAATCCTCACACCAATTCCTATAATGAATTACACTAGGACACTTTTGTTGAGGAGTATCGATTGTGTGTCCCATAACAGAGTAAGATAATTATCATCTAATGGTCACCTGACGTCTTATATGTCGTAATCAATTTGATGAAGTTGCTTTCATGTATTACTCGTAGGGACAGTGAATGGAATATCGATCACATGGCCACTCATCAACTATAATGTGTTTGGTCTTGCAGTGACAAGTTATAGAGTAATAAACAACATCTCCACAGTTGAAGTACAGCCAAATATTTGAAAATTGTCATAATCAAATATTACTGCTATGCTCGTGCTTACCCTCACCATCCGAGCGTGTCTAATGGTAGTCAAAATCGCCCAGGTGCTCGTAGTCCTTGCATGCTTCAGTGTCACAGGTTTATATCTCGGCCCAGGCTACTGGCATTTAAGATGACTAAAATGCAAGAGATCCACTTCACTAGATTTACTGGCACATAAAAGAAAGTCTTTCAGAACAATACTTGTAAACTGCAGTGCGACTTAAGCCTATTAGGTATTTTGAACTAACTTTTTATAATAATAATCTTATTCTACCGCTTTTCCCCACACAAACTGTGTCGCACACGTGGATTTGGTCCTGTTCTACGACCGGATGACCTTCCTGACGCCAATCTTCTCTTGCATTCTTCTGTTGCGGTTGGTAGTGTAGTGTGTTGTCTGAATATGAAGAGGAAAGTGTTGGGACAAACACGAAACTCCGTCCCGGAGACAACAGAAGTAATCAGAAGCGATAAATATCACCGATCCAGGCGGAAATCGAACTCGCGACCCTCTGAACCGAAGGCCTCAACGCTGACCATTCAGCGACGGAGTCAACCAATCTATAATAATAACTTAACGGTTTCTGGAGACGCTGAGGTACCGGAATTGCGTCCTACTGGAGTTCTTTTACGCGCCGGTAAATCTACGAACACGAAGCCGGTGTATTTGAGCACCTTCAAATACCACCGGAGTGATCAGCGCTTTTACTATCTGAACCATTCAGCCCGGGGACGTTAGTGAATGTTTACTTTTAGGATTTGTGTTATCTGTTATGTGTGAAGCGAATTTATGTAGATTTCCTTACTGTGACACTGACTGGTCTTTTCTCTTTCTTTCTTTCTTTCTTTCTTTCTTTCTTTCTTTCTTTCTTTCTTTCTCTGTTTACCCTCCACGGTTGGTTTTTTCCTCGGACTTAGCGAGGGATCCCACCTCTACCGCCTCAGGAGCAGTGTCCTGGAGCGTGAGACATTGGGTCGGGGAATACAACTGGGGAGGATGACCAGTACCTCGCCCAGGCGGCCTCACCTACTATGCTGAACAGGGGCCTTGCGGGGGGATGGGAAATATTGGAAGGGATAGACAAGGAAGAGGGAAGGAAGCGGCCGTGGCCTTAAGTTAGGAACCATCCCGGCATTTGCCTGGAGGAGAAGTGGGAAACCACGGAAAACCACTTCCAGGATGGCTGAGGAGGGAATCGAACCCTCCTCTACTCAGTTGACCTCCCGAGGCTGAGTGGACCCCGTTCCACCCCTCGTACCACTTTTCAAATTTCGTGGCAGAGCCGGGAATCGAACCCGGGCCTCCGGGGGGTGGAAGCTAATCACCTTAACCATTACACCACAGAGGCGGACGACTGATGTTTTACGAATTATTTTGTAGATTAAGAATTACTCTTAAGTTTATGCGTTTAATTTTAAGTTTTAGTCTTAGATTATTTTGTTTCGCGTTAATTAAACGTTGGCATTGTGCTCTCACTGAGACTGTCACCAAGCAGCCTAAGGACCCCGAAAACTGTGGATTCAACAGTGATCTCGGTGAGTTTCGACATTTTCTTTTCCAGCCCTTCTCACTCCCATTCCCATGGGGGCTGAAGTTTTACAGTTCTAGGAGGGAAGTCTATAGTCTGTGGGCGCCATAAAAAATGAGGCGGGATGTAGAAGTTCGGGGACTAGGTCGACAGCTCCTTATCATGAATATTTAAAACACCTACGTACAACATCCTTCAATGTCGATAGAGCTTCTGGAAGCACTTCCGGGAGTTATCTTTTGCACCCTCTCGTTATGCTGCTCTTACATCCTTTCGTGATGCAAAATGACATACATATAAACATCAAAAGTTTTCATTCCCCTCTCTCTAGGGGTGAGGCGGACCACCTAGAAGGATACGCGCTCTCTCTGGCCAGGAGAAGCGGGTGGGTTGGGGAGATGTGATGGAGGAAGAAAGTGGGTAACGGATGTGAAGAAGGAGATGGGAGTAGGTTTGGCCTCTTAAAATAGATAAGGGGTTTGCAACTTTATTTGATTTCAATATTATTTACAAGATGTACCCTTTTTTTTTTTTTTTTTTTTTTTACATATTTCAAAGTTGTAAAGTTTTTATTTTTTAATTTGAATTTCTAAGTTTAACATAGTACTGGCAAAATGACATCTATTCGAATGAAGTCGAATGAACAGGGGGGAGGAGGGCTTGTTCGATTCTCATTTACTGTACGCGCGGAGCTCTGATTTCACCGTAACAGCACTGACTGTTACGCCAACTAAGCTATATGAGTATTATAGACTCAAGGACAGTTATTACATATTTACTAGATTTTATAGTTTTTAAATTATTGAAGCAGGTGTGGTTTACAATTCCTTGGGACATACGGGTTTTTACCAAGGGGCCCAATACCGCAACGGTACGTATTCTATGTGTACGTTATAAAGGACACTAGGTCTGAAGAGATTAGGAGTATGAAAGCTCCTGCTGAAGTGGAAGGTAAAAACCTTCCATTATTTATAACCTCGGCACTACGCGAGATAAAGGATGGAGGGGCAGAAGAAGATGGAAAACAAACAACGTATTCCGAAAGCTAATGGGACCTTTGTTCAGCTGTACCCCATCTGGACGAGCAAAATAATAACCACAAAAACAGCTGAAAAATTTCAGAAGCAACGTCAAGCCAGTTTTTATGGTTTAAAATAATGGAAAATCACAAATCATATCACAAACAGATTAAAGATTTCTACAACTAGGTGTCCCAGAAGGGAAATGGGTAATGAAAATGTGCATTTAAGAGTAATAATTTTCGTATGGCTATTTCTAGCCGAGTAAGGCAGACCCTCCGACGAAGGTGGGCGGCATCTGCCATGTGTAGGTAACTGCGTGTAATTGTGGTGGAGGATAGAGTTATGTGTGGTGTGTGAGTTGCAGGGATGTGGGGACAGCACAAACACCCAGCCCCCGGGCCATTGGAATTAACCAATGAAGGTTAAAATCCCCGACCCGGCCGGGAATCGAACCCGGGACCCTCTGAACCGAAGGCCAGTACGCTGACCATTCAGCCAACGAGTCGGACATTTAAGAGTAATAATAATAATAATAATAATAATAATAATAGTAATAAATGCTACTGTCTTTACGTCCCACCAAGTACTTTCACGGTAGGTACCGGAATTTTGTCCTGCAGGAGTTCTTTTACGTGCCAGTAGATCTACCGACACGAGGCTGACGTATTTGAGCACCTTCAAATACCTCCGGACTGAGCCAGGATCGAACCTGCCAAGTTGGAGTCAGGAGCCCAGCGTCTCAACCGTCAGAACCACTCGGCCCGGCAATTCTGTGAAGAAAGCACAGATCTGTGAATTGCACATATTTACGTAAGTCTAAGATGACGTAGGCCTACTCAGGTCTTAAGATGTTGAAGTATGAGGGAATGGATGAGTGCGCCGCTGACTATTGCGTCGACTGACCTTGAAAACTATATGATTACAGTCATCGGACCTTTATCTTTTCAAGTCCGTTATTATATGTTTAACCGGGCGAGTTGGCCGTGCGGTTAGGGGCGCGCAGCTGTGAGTTTGCATCCGGGAGATAGTGGATTCGAACCCCACTGTCGGCAGCCCTAAAGATGGTTTCAAATGGTTTTCAATTTTTATATCAGACAAATTCTGGGGCTATACGTAAATTAAGGCCATTGTCTCTTCCCTCTCACTCTTAGGCCATCCCTGTCCCAACGTCGCCATAAGACCTATCTGTGTCTGTGCGACGTAAAGCAAAATGTAAATACATATATATTTACTAGACTTGATAGTTTTGAAATTACTGAAGGAAGTATGACATACAATTTGTTGGGACATACTGGTTTCTAAACTTCTCGACTTGATGGGGAATCGAATTCATATCCTTCAAGAAGAACAAAGGTTTCTTTTATCAACTCAATTAGGCAACCTCCTGAAATACTTTTTTTTTGCTATTTTGCTTTACGTCGCACCTACACAGATAGGTCTTATGGCGATGATGGGATAGGAAAGGCCTAGGAATGGGAAGGAAGCGACAGTGGCTGTAATTAAGGTACAGCCCCAGCATTCGCCTGGTGTGAAAATGGGAAACCACAGAAAACCATCTTCAGGGCTGCCGACAGTGGGATTCGAACCCACTATCTCCTACATGGAAGATCACAGCTGTGCGCTCCTAACCGCACGGCCAACTCGCCCGGTCCTCCTGAAATACCATGTGGACCGTAAGTAAACACACTTTCCATATAAGGCATAAAATTAGGATAATCTTTCCACAAATTTTAAGATTATAATACCAGATATTATCCCCAATGTTAGCGACGATCGGAGAGGAAACTGCTAGGAGTGGGAAAGAATCGACCGTGGGCTTTGATTAAGATACAGCCCCAGCATTTGGCTAGTGTGAAAATGGGAAACCACGGAAAACCATCAGGGCTGCCAACAGTGGGATTCGAACCCACCACCTCCCGAATGCTAGCTGACAGCTTCCTGACCCAAACCGCGCAGCCACTCGCAAGGTAGATAGGTAATTAGTATGGACATGAACTTCGGAAGAACAGACCAAACATCATATAAAAAGAAGGAAATGGAAATTGTTTAGACCAGGTCTTTCCAACTCGAGCACTGAGTGCTGGGGCGCACCAGCGCTGCACTCAGCAGCACCGTTCCTCTCCTTCCCCACCTACTGCACGCAGTACATTGTATTTTACATCAAGAACAATTATCAGCAAAAGACTTTCGCAACTTTAAATCTGTTATGGATACTGTGTCAAAATGTGTAAATTTCTGCAGAAAGCTAGGTCTGAACCATCGGAAGTTCAAAGAATTTTTAAAACTCGAGGCAGAATGTAGCGACATTCCATTTTATTGTATTGTGCGCTGGTTAAGTTGCGTGAATGTGCTAGCAACCTTCTTTGCAATAATTGAAGAAATTGCTCTGTTCATGGAGATGAAGAGTTTTTCACAACCAACTCAGCGGAATAATCAATGGGTAGCAGACCTCTCTCTTTTGGTGGACATAACGTCTTATTTGAATGATTTAAATATTTAATTGCAAGGGAGAAACACATTGATTAGCACCATGTGTGAAAGAATTAATGGTTTCTAACTGCAGTGTTTGTTATTGAAAAGTCAACTTGAAACCGGAAATTTTGACAATTTTACTTCATTAAAATCATTGCATTTGTCTGCTTACGAAAATCTTAAAGAGTATCAGACGTCGTTACAGATTTTGCACTATGAATTCAATGCCCAGTTCAAATAATGAATGATATGGCACCTCAAGTTGAAATAGTTATGACCCCATTTTCAGCGCGTCCCGAAAATCTTTTTTTTTTTTTGGCTAGTTGCTTTACGTCGCATCGACACAGATAGTTCTTATGGCGACGATGGGACGGGGAAGGGTCAGGAGTGGGAAGGAAGCGGCGTGGCCTTCATTAAGGTACAGCCCCAGTATTTGCCTCGTGTGAAAATGGGAAACCACGGAAAACCATCTTCAGGGCTGCCGACAGTGGGGTTCGAACCCACTATCTCCCGAATATTGGATACTGGCCGCACTTAAGTGACTGCAACTATCGAGCTCGGTGTCGCGAATATCACCATCGTATTTCCAAACAGGGCTGATAAAACTAAAGTGCAACGTAATCCTAAAGGACAGGTACTACCACTACTACCTTTTATAAAGGTGTTCATCCACAAGAATTTCCCAGACTTCAGGCACGTGCCTTAAAATTTACGTCAATGTTCGTTACAACTTATGCATGCGAACAGATGTTTTCAATTCTGAATTTAAATAAATGTAGAACTAGGACTTCTCTGTTTGATGTTGTATTAGACGCTATGCTTAGAGTTTCTACTGCCAAATCGATTGTACCCAATATTGGAAAATTAGTTGCCGCAAAACGATGTGAACAATAGACTTAAACGCTAAATGTACATTAAGGCAAACGCAATGTATGTACAGAATAAATTGTTTGTTTATGTGTTCACAGAATTGAAATGAGTTTGTTTTCGTAAGCTGCGCGCTGACTTGACGACCTGTGGTTCTGCCTCTGCCACTTCCCCTCCTTCCCCCTCCACCTCACCGGGGCTACAGCACAGCGCCGGGGCTGCTGCCGGGGCCGGTCAGGGCCATGGGAGCACCTCAGTTGGAATCCCATGGTTTAGACACACATTCAGGAAAACAGACAATGTCAGTGTGAAACAATTTCTTTTTTCTGTTTCTGCTAGAGGTTTAACGTCGCGCTAACACGCCGAAGTTAAAGTCCTAGGATTAGAAAGGTAGCGGTCATTGACTTACAATCCCAGCATTTTCCTGGTGTGAAAATGGGGAAACTACGGAAAACCATCTTCCCAGATTCGAACTCACTACCTCCCGTATGCTAGTTCATAGCTACGCGATCCTAACTCAGGGTGCTCGGATGAAGGGGAAGGCCTAAACTCTCGTAAAGACGTACTGACGAAGATGAAGGTCGACAACAGGGAAAGAGTTGGAGGGAGGTGAAGAACGCAAGCAATGGAGTGAGATGGCGTAGCTTCGTGGATGCCTGGCCCAAGGGGCTCTCAACTTGGATTGGCGACCACTGGGACCTTAGCTGAGTCATGGCATTGCTTCCAGTTACTTGTGCCAGGCTCCTCACTTTCATCTATCCTATCTGACTTTCCTTAGTCAACTCTTGTTCTTTTCCCACCCCGACGCTATTAGATTTCCGATGGCTAGGGAGTCTTTCATTTTTACGCCCTTCGTGGCCTTTGTCTTTCTTTGGCCGATACCTTCATTTTTCCAAGTGTCGGATCCATTTTTCTCTCTGATTAGTGTTATATAGAGGATGGTTGCCTAGTTGTACTTCCTCTTAAAACAATAATCACCACCACCACCACCCTTCGTGGATGACTTATGTTCCGGTGGGAAGTAAGGAAATGTGTCAAGTCACTATGCGAGATAGAATAGTTCGTACTTGGTTTTCATGCCGAACTTCCAAAGCTCGAGTTGGTTCGTTGGTCCTCGACCTTGTATTATAGTAACACTAGCGGATGTAACCGTGCTCCGCTACGGAATTCTACATTGTAGCCTACACAGAATTCTAAATGAAGTACTGTACACGTTGTGAATAATTTTATTACATTACATAGCTCATAGCGTTACCGGAGAAACACGACGGGAAGGTCGTCATACATCGTTTCTCATGTGAAGAACGTTTTAGGGATTTGTCATTGTATTGGCAGGTCCTCTTGTCTACTGTCAGTCACAATCGATTTGTGGAGTTTTCCTTATGATGGCAAGTTCCCTTGTCTACTGCCAGTCACAATTGAGTAGGACATTTTTCATTATTATGGCATAAAGATAATAATTAGAGAATCGACAGAATCGAAGAAGAGAACAAAGGAAGTTATTTAATACACCAAGGCTAATTCCAACTAAAATAAGACCTCAGTATTCTTGTTAGAATACAATATTAACAGGCTGGAATGTCGCGGATAAAAGCAATGATCTCATACGAAATGCTCGATCAAATTATAAACGGCACCGTTTCTCACTTTTCACGAACAGTACTGTACTACGCTGCCGTTCAAATCGTGCCAAGTTCCAGAGCTGAACACTGCTCTGCCGCTGTCTGTAGGCAACCTCCCCACCATTCCTATAACTACTGAACACATTCGTTACCCCAGCTGCAATTTTTAAAAAAATATATAAGCAATCGTTGCCCCACTACACCCTCTAAAGTTAACATTACCATTTTATAAGGAAGCATTATCCGTGGAAAAGTCAACCTTTCACACTCTCATATATTTCCAAAGTGATATTCCCGGCAGTGACGACACCACCATAACTCAATCTATAGCAGGTTTTAAACAATGTACTTACAGTTTCAGCCGATGAAGTTTCGTGGTAGTACAGTCATGGTTTTCACAAAAAAGCACTGGGACTAACTTTGTAACTTAAAAAGCCTAACCTAAACTGAAACAGCAACATTTAACCGGTATTTTACCGTCGCCGAAGTTTTATAGTTTCACTCGCTTACTGAGTGTACGTTCAAAAACGACAAACGAGGGAAAATATTCGTCATGACGTATAACATACGTTATATTCATAAATAATGCCTCAGAACTTGCGAAACCTTCACCTACAACCCAACACAGAAAACCAAATACAAAAGTATTTTACTTCGCGCTTAGCTGTGTATTCATGCTGGGCAACCTAAATATTTTTCTGCGGCTATCGGAAAACATATTCTACACGTAGTATCAATGAATTGCTCGAAAAACTCTATACATGCCGAAATATAAAAACAAAATACATTCTTTTATATTACAATTGATTTCATAAACTGGTTCTATTTTTATTAGCAAGAAGATGTGCAAGTGGCTATACTGTTAAAATGTTGATATTTTTCTTGTAGTCTCTAGTGTGTGGCTTCGAACACTTCGAGTGTCAAGTATTAAAACTAACACGCCTTACCCAAGCTAGCTGGCCTGTCGTCGTAAACTGCTGTCGGGGGAGGGCCTACAGCTCCGCCCCGCTGCCAGGACAAGAAAGCTTCAAGTGCATGCGTCAGCCAAGGGACTTAAATTTCGCTGGGGTAGCTCTCTTTCGCGCCGGCAAGGAAACCCAGGTCGCTGGAGAAGCTGAAGTACGTTCGTGCGAGCGGATTTTCGAGACAGCTGTACTTGGCTTGGCTTAGATGTTCGCAGTTTTTTAAACTGTATACAAATCTTCTAAGGAATAATAAGAAAATATAAATACAAAGTTATTTACCCCAGCAGTGCTGGTGTAGATGGGGTTCAGTGCACGCCACTGACTGAAAATATTATAACATAGCAAGGATAGAATAAACCAGTCTGTCACATACCAGTAGTTATCAGATCATGTGCGAACCACAGAAATGGCATGGTGAAAAAACGGAAAGTTACCCCAGTTTCTTCCCGCTACTATTTAAGCAGGTTGTTCTACTGGGGTAGCTAACTCCCTTAGCTTATGCGGCGTGCAGCAATAATGCTTTCTATCGGGCATGAGCGGCAGCAGAAGAGACAAAGCACATCACAACAAACGACAGTCAATGTAATGTTATTGTTGATCAATTTTATGGGCTTTCGATATTTTAGGCCTTCTCATTAGGGGGGTGACACACGGTTATTTTTGTGTAACTGCTACATCTGTCACTGCTAGAATAAAGTAACTGTGAAAAGTAACAGTTAAAAATAACATCCAACGTCACTCACCTTTTATTGGTCACGGCTTTAAGTTTGTCTCGTTACATCCGTGTTGCGAAGTCCCATTCATTCACTCGTGCATGCGGGCACGCATCACTACACTGTTAAAAGACGGTGCAACGAAACACGCATTCCTATTAGCTATAAAGTTAACGAGAGCCAGACAACGGATGAAATGAGAAGACAACATAGCGTCTTTGCTGAAATCTAGAGGGGTCAGACAATGCCCCGATCAATGATAAAAGAGAAGAAAACACGATGATGTCTGCCAAACCTCGACACAAACCGGTACAAGAGGATCGATTAAGTAAAATGAAGTAATGTTATGTTATCTATAATATCAATATGGAAAGTTAGCATACTAATTTATTTACGGTACAAGAAAAAACTTATATTAACTTATAATAATAATATAATGTAGGTAGCCCTGCGCGATGTCTGAGTCAACGATTACCCCTGTGGAGTTGAATATGTTATAACACATTAGTTACCAGATGACAGCAGCAATCTTCTACGAAAGTGCTCTCACTTGTAAGACATGCGCACTATCTGAACTCTGAAGGTCACATTCTGTGTCCGTAAGCTGCTACTATTGACAGTTCCCACTTCCCAGTTACTGTTTTCACTAGTACATTATTCTATTGCCGTTACTCGGTAACCTGTTATTTTTGTCCCCGTTACATTTGTAACAGTGACAAGCATGTAACTGCTACGTTATTTTTCAGCCATCTCTACTTTACATTTAGTTTTCTTCCGACTCTCTGATAAGGCATCCACTATAAAGGGAGTTATTGTTCCTCCTTCCATGACCATCACTTTGTCTTATTCTTCAATTGATCATTCTTTCACGACTATTTTCTCATTTTGATGGCCATCTTCACAATTGCTCTTGTCGATATGGGCTGATGACCACGCGGCTTTTACCCTTAAGACAATCACGACAAACCATTGCCAGTTAACACTACTGAACAACATTTCCATGATCAATCAATCAATCAATCAATCAATCAATCAATCAATCAATCAATCAATCAATCAATCAATCAATCAATCAATCAATCAATCAATCAATCAATCAATCAATCAATCAATCAATCAATCAATCAATCAATCAATCAATCAATCAATCAATCAAATCATCTGCATGTAGGGCGGTTGCCCAGGTGGCAGATTCCTTATCAATTGTTTACCTAGCTTTTTCTTAAATATTTTCAACGAACTTGGAAATTTATCGAACATTTCCCTTGATAATTTATTCCAATCCCTCACTCCTCGTCCTATAAATACATATTTGCCCTAATCTGTTCTCTTCAATTCTGAATTCATCTTCGTATTATTATCTTTCTACTTTTAGAATCTCCGCTCAAGTTTAGGCTATTCTTCTACTTATGTCATTCCACGCCAACTCACCGCAGACAGGTCGAAACACACCACAGAGTCGAGCATCTCGTCTCCTTACTCCCAAGTCTTCCCAGCCCAAAGTTTGCAACATTTTTGTAACACTACTCCTTTGTCGAAAATCACCCAGAACAAATCGTGCTTCTTCGAATTTTTTTCTAGTTCTCGTACCAATTAGTCCTGGTGAGGGCCCCATATACTGGTGCCATACTCTAACTGCCGTCTTACCAGAGACTTATACGCCCTCTCCTTTACATCACTACTACAACTACTAAATACTATCATAACCATGTGAAGAGATCTGTAACCTTTCTTAACTACCCCGTTAATATGATTACCCCAAAGAAGATCATTCCCTATACTAACACCTAGGTACTTACATTGCTCCCCATGAGGTTCAATCACCCCATCAACACAGTAATTAAAACTGAGAGGACTTTTCCTTTTGGTGAAACAACTTGACTTTTCATCCCATTTACATTTATACCATTGCCTGTTGTCCATCTCACTGCGTTGTTTAAGTCCCCCCACAATCGCTCACAATCCTGCAACTCCGTTACTACTGTATACATCCGCAAATATCCGTATCTGTGATTACAGATCTTTACTCGTGTCATTTGTACATATTATATAAGGAAACATAAAGGTCCAATAACACTGCCCTGCGCGACCACCCTTCTTAATCATTACAGAATTATATAACGCTTCACCTCCTCTAATTCTCAAGTTCTCTTTTCTAGAAATGTAGCCACCCATTCAACCACTCTTTTGTCTAGTCCTTTTATCTCATGTTTGTCAGTAATCTCCCATGATCTACCCAATCAAAAGCCTTGGATAGGTCAATAGCGATACAGTCCATCTAAAATATCTGCTATATATTGCTGGAATTCTACAAGCTTCAATGGAATATCCTTTCCTAAACCCGAACTGCCTTCTATCAAACCAGTTAGTAATTTCGCACAAGTGTAATATAATTAGAAAGAATGCTTTCCCAGAGCATACGAACTACTGTGTTCAGTGTTGATATGGACTAAGCAACAAAACTCTAAGTTCATCTGAGAATTAAATATTAGGCTTTCCCCTAAACTATCATTTCACCCATTTATAGCAGTGCCTTTTTCCCGACTTTAAATATCAGTTTTCATCAAATTCTGTCAAGCCATTTTCTCGTACCTTGGCGTTGATAGGGACTACGCAACAAAAGAGTAAATCATGAATATCTCGGTTAACTTAGCTAGTACGGCAAAACTGTGTAAGACAAAAATGATCGGAAATGGTATTTTCTATAACTTTGGTTATGTACTATTTATCGATAGAATCACTAATAACATAGATATTTGAGAATTACATGTTAGGTTTCCATTAAACTACCATTTCACCCAGAGTGATTACAATTACGTATAGCCTAGATTGTAGTGGCTTATTCTCCGACTTTACATACCGATTTTCGTTACCTTCTGTTCAGCCATTCTCTCGTGATGCGCGTACATACATACATACATACATACATACATACATACATACATACATACATACATACATACAGAAAATATGGAAAATTTTAAAACTGCATTTCTTCTTACTGTGGGCAGATGATAGAAAACTAAAAACTGCATTTCCTTCTTACTGTGGGCACGACCGATATATAAATACCATTCTTTCTTAATTCTGAACAATGCACAGACAAAAGTCGTATAATATATAGATAGAGAAAGAATATTGGGAATAATCATCATATTAGACAGAAGTGTAATTTCCCTATATTTTTGGGCGATTCTGGAACAAAGCGAGTTCACATTTATACTATAATCGATCTATTGCGAGATTTCTTACACAGAAACAAAACAACAGGTTTAGGTGTTGCCATCGTATTGATATTAGATAGTAGTGATTTTCCCTCTCTGCAATCACAGGGAAAAGGAGAAGGAAACCAAGGACAGATGTGCAATGGACGAGTTTATTGCGACGAAAGCCCATTGCAACACTGCTGACGACACGGGTGAAATGTGAGTCTCCTATCCACTGCTATTGCTGCAGACTGCCAATATTCACCTATGATTTAAGCGGGATTCTCAAGTTCGTCAGAGTGTTGGCCTACTACTAAACTAAAGATACAGTTTTACGCTCCACACCCCAGTATATTACAACTGACAGATGTTCTCAAGGAAATTCAGGGCGACACTTATGTATCAAATTAAGAAGCAAATATAAAACCAATTCCGGATGATCCAAGCGTGTCTTTACCACCTAGGCTAAGCAGTCTCAGGTGGAATGTAAGAAACTGAAATTGAGTTATTCTTTACAAACTCCCTCTAAACTAAATACACCATAAAACCGAACCAAACTCCATGACGCTACAACCCCGAAGGGCCATGGCCTACTAAGCGACCGCTGATCAGCCCGAAGACCTGCAGATTATGAAGTGTCGTGTGGTCAGCACAACGGATCCTCTCGACCGTTATTCTTGGCTTCCAAGACATTTTAAATACAGTACTTCAAAACTAGTAAGAGTTTTTCTCTTATAACGAAATATTTTTAAAATAAGCATTTTTTTCCACAGGGTTTTGAGATTATGATACATTTCTACAAGAAATATTGATGTCAAAGATAAAACGGCAGATATCCCTGCTGGTGGAGGGGCTGTTTAGTCGAGGTGGTAAAAGCATGGTCGTTTACTCGGAAGAAGAGTTCGATTCCCGATCAGAAAGTCTAAAAAATACTAACGTGTTTTCCACTTCTAAAGCGGTATAAGGCCCTAGAGTTCACTCAAACTACACAGAAATAAGCACCAGGTTAATTCCTGGGTGTGAACGCGACAGGGATGATGGAAACCACTCTGCCCAACTCAGTGCTGAGTTTACGGATCGTGGACACCTTTCTTTCCATTCCTCCAAGGGCCTTCATAGCCTATACGGAGATGACTTTGCATTTATCATCCCCATTATTAGCAACAATTGTACTTTTAAAAAAATCAAAATGAGAGGTAAAAGAAGAAGCACAGCGATCTTCTCACAACTGACGAAGACCGTGGGAGAGTTCGGCTACCTACAATAGGCTATACATACATGTACAAAATGAAGTTTAGTGGTTAGCTGCGTGCTCGATCGCCCTTGCTTCTAAAAATTAACCGGGTGCACATCCCTACTGAAGGTAAAGTGAAATCCAGCCACATGAATAACGTTTCTAAACTTTTTGACTTACTAACAGGGAATCTAATTCAATTTACAATTTGCTTCACGTCGCAGCGACACAGGTATTATGGCGACTGTGGGATAGGGAAGAGCTAGGAGTGGGAAGGAGGCGGCAGTGGCATTAATTAAGGTACAGCCCCAGCATTTGCCTGGTGTGAAAATGGGAAACATCGAAAAACCATCTTCAGGGCTGTCGACAGTGGGGTTCGAACCCACTATCTCGTGAATGCAAGGTCACAGGAAATTCAATTCATATTCTTTACGAAGAACCAAGTTTTATTTTACCAACTCAATTAGGCAGGCTCCTGAAATACTGTGTGGGCCGTAAGTAAACACACTTTCCGTAAAATAAGGCATAAAATCAGGGTAATCTTTCCACTAAGTTTTAAGATTATAATGTATTTGTATGAAAACGACTAATATCCGAAAAGCGTACGTTTAATACCAGATATTATCGCCAAAGAGTGCGACAGGCTTCGGCAGCCGGCACATTTCCTATCCTCGCCGCTAGATGGGGGCTTCATTCATTACATTCCTGACCTGGTCGAATGACTGGAAACAGGCTGTGGACTTTCATTTTCATTATCTCCATAGTTAGCCTTTGTCGTGACTTTTGAAACATTACCACAGACACCAGTTGTCGTCACGAGTAACATTCCCAAGGAACAATTGGTGCTGATCACAAACTAATTTGTTACGGGCAAGCAATAACGCTCGCAGTCTTACACATTTTTATTTTTCTTAACATATTAGGTATATTTTATTTTATTTTATAAATGTTATTTGTTCGGGGCGTCGATCCATGTGGATCTTTTGTCCCTACTGGCACCACATTGTATGAATCTGCGTGTAAATTGGAATGGCGGTAGTGCAGAATGTTGTGTGTGAGAAAAGGAAGATTAAGCACGTCACAAACACCCAGTCCCCAGGCCGGGGATATTCATCATTACAATTAAAAAGCCATAACTGAGCCGAGAATCGAACCCGGGGTCGCCGTGTGACAGGCGGACGCATTGCCACCTACACCGCGGGGCCGGACTATTATATACCTACCCACTATTTTTACACTTTACCTATACAACGCAAATGGTGCACTATGGTTAAGTAGTCACCTTTCACAGCTTTCCACTTCATAAATACAAAATAGCCTACATGGTGAATTACTAAGAAGGCCTGCTTCAAATACTCGCAGATCCGTTAAAGACAACCACATTATTTTTTCGTATTTTTAAATGATATTAAGGGGCTCGTGAAATAGTATGCTTCACATTTCAGCGGGATAATCAATGAAATGAAATGGCGTATGGCTTTTAGTGCCGGGAGTGTCCGAGGACAAGTTCAGCTCGCCAGATGCAGGTCTTTCGATTTGACTCCCATAGGCGACCTGCGCGTAGTGATGAAATGATGATGAAGACAACACATACACCCAGTCCCCATGCCAACGAAATTAACCAATGATGGTTAAAATTCCAGACCCTGCCGGGAATCGAACCCGGGACCCGTTGTGACCAAAGGCCAGCACGCTAACCATTTAGCCATGGAGCCGGACGGGATAATCAATAACGGAGACAGATACCAACTTTGATTTCTTTAAATGGAACTGTCCAGGTTTCATCAGCACAGGCAGTTGGGCAAATTCACTGGTGTATTTGTTTTTAATGTTACTCAGCAGCAGGCCGTCGTGACGGGTAGATATGAGTCACGACGTATTACTTAGCATATGGTGTGTGTAGTGAGACACCACAGCACTGGACATGCACTGTACAGTGAAGAAACATTCGCTGTAAATGGAAAAGTGGCACAACGAGTTGTAACAATTGTGCACAATTAGTTTGCACGAAACAAGAAGTTAAAAAAAATTTAAAAAATTATATTGTGGAGTTATGACAGAAGCATTTAAAGCGTTCACGAACTCCTCCTGAAGAATCAGAATAAGTAACCTGCGTACGGAGTGGGATTGAAGGAGGCACCATGTAAGAGTAGAATATAATCGAACACGTTTGAACAACAAAAAAGAGCCTGGAATAGTGATTTGCTGTGAAAGGAATGATTTTACGTTTAAAACAAGTACAACGCTTAATTTTCACAGTTACGTTGGCGGACAAAACATATATACGACAGCTTCATTTAAAAAACGAAGTTGTATCAATATATCTGTTATTGGTAATTCCACAGTAAAGGGAAGTATATTGTTCTACGAGCCCGTCAATACCCACTAAACGTATGAAAATAGATCGTCAATAATGAAAGCAACATCAAATTCAGGTAGGAGCCCCATGGTCGCCAACCCACGCTCCCAGTATGAGAGCCCCTGGAGGTTACTTCCCCTTCCCCCTTTTAGTGCACGTCGAAATTGACGCACAGGCAGCTTAGATTGCATCAAATAAAAATGACTGTACACTCTAGCTGAGGTCACACGATTATTATTATTATTATTATTATTATTATTATTATTATTATTATTATTATTATTATTATTATTATTTGCTATTAGCTTTACGTCGCACCGACACATAGGTCTTATGGCGACGATGGGACAGGAAAGGGCTAGGACTGGGAAGGAAGCGGCCGTGGCCTTAAGGTACAGCCCCAGCATTTGCCTGGTGTGAAAATGGGAAACCACAGAAAACCATCTTCAAGGCTGCCGACAGTGGGGTTCGAACCCACTATCTCCCGAATACTGGATACTGGCCGCACTTAAGCGACTACAGCTATCGAGCTCGGTATTATTATTATTATTATTATTATTATTATTATTATTATTATTATTATTATTATTATTATTATTATTATTATTATTATTATCCCTGTACACCGCAAGATGGTTGACCTTATTTTAGATTTCACTTCACCTAACGGAAGGACCTCCTCGTTATCCTTCAGGTCTCGTAATAGAGCATACACAATCGTAAATTTCCACTCACCCACGAATGACACAAACTGTTCAAACCTGGAAAATGTAGAACAATGCTGGGCCACCTTAGAAGAAACTCTAGATAAGATCCCTTCCCACCATTCCATCATACTCATGAGACACTTCAATGCACAAGTCGGTAAGGAGTGGAAGTACCGGATGATAGTAGGCCATTATCCAGCCCATAAGAGAACAAACAGAAATGGAGAACGTCTCATTGAACTCTGTGACAAGTACAACTTAGTTCTGAAATCAACAGCCTTCAAACGTCTACCTAGAAAGGCCAAAACCTGGAAGAGTCCAAATCCTATGCTTGGTGAATTCCAGTTAGACCATGTTGCTATAACACGGCAACATCATATGGACATACAGTATGTCAAGGTATTACGAGGAACCAACATAGACTCTGATCACTACCTTTCACTTGTCAAGATTAATATGCAACCCTTTAGAAAACACCAACTCAACAAAGTAATCGTAAGATACCCAGGTTCAACACTCTGCGACTGCACGATGAGGATTGTGATTTTCAGGATACCCTCAGGAAGAATACAGAGAAAGAAGGATGGCCTGCCTTACAAAAGGCCTTGCTAGATGCCGCTCAAGAAACTATCCCTGCCTCGTCAACCAAAGGCAAACACCCATGGTGAAGTACAAAGTGTGATGAGGTTGTAGAAGAAAGGCGTAAAGCCTGGACTAGGTGGAACTAACATAAAATTGAAGCCAATTATGAAGCCTTCCTCATGCAAAGGAAAGCTACAGCCAACACCATCCGCAGTGTCAAGATAAATTACCTCAGGAGCCTAATGCAACAGGCTGAAAATAATTTTCAGAGAAACAACTCAAGAGACCTATACAAATGACTTAAGAAGCAAACGACCCAGTACACAGCTCCTACCCATCCTCCACAGGCCAGATGGAAAACTTCAACTGAACAATAAAGACTGCACCAAAACTCTTGCAGATTATTTCCAAAAGCTACTAAACGCGGAGGAACCTGAAGAAAAGCTTATTTTCCATGAGCCTTCACACAGGAGCCCTGATTCTCAACCACCTACGAGCGAAGAAATAATGGACATCATCGGTGGTCTTAAGAACAATAAGGCTTCAGGTGAAGACGGCATAGTTGCCGAGATGTGGAAACATGCAGATGACCAGTCTTACATTTATTTATTTATTTATTTATTTACATCGATACAGCCAACTGTGGACTACGGTTCCACAAACTACCCGCCTCTCTTTCTCAAGGCTTACACCTTTTTGTTTACATTGTAACCAAAGGTTTTACAACCTCTCGCTCCTTTTCAGCCGTTCTTCCGCCGAGGTGTTCCGCGGTTTAGCAGGTTCTTTCTCTGGGTCATCCCTCAATCTCGCAACTTTCTTCCTAAAGATGGTCCTCTCCATTATGTACTCTGGTCTTATATCATTTACCCGTATGTCTCTGTGCACCTCCTTCAGCCAACGGGGATGAGATTTGCATTGTTTCCTGTAAGTGAGAGATTTGTGAGCCAAACTCTTCGGGTTGATTCTCTTCAGGCGACCTTCGTTTCTTCATAACGGGGGTGATCTTTTCGACTCTCGTATACAGTTCATTGTTTGACCTCAGCTGGAAGAGAAAACCCTCGGCCACTTTCTTATTAATATTATTCCAAAGTACTGTTTTTATGCTTTATATATTTAATTTTATGGTCGGGTTTTTCTTCTTCAGTTCCCGAAGCTCATGATTTATTTCTTCCTCCATAGACTAATTCTGCAAAAGACCTCTCTTCACTCCCTCTGTATACAACAATTATATTTATTGGGTCTATGAGCGCTGGATAGAAAATTCGTAGTTTCTTTCAATGGCATTACGACTACCCGTAAGGTATTTTTCTTCTTCTTCTTCTCCTTCTTCAATATATACCGTTACATACTTTTAATATATTATATACGGTACCGGGCGAGTTGGCCGTGTGGTTAAGGGTGTGCAGCTGTGCGCTTGCATCCGACAAATAGTGGGTTCGAGCCTCGCTGTCGGCAACACTGAAGATGGTTTTCCGTGGTTTCCCATTTTCACACCAGGAAAATGCTGGGGCTGTACCTAAATGAAGGCCACGGCCGCTTCCTTCTCACTCCTGGTCTTTTCCTATCCAATCGTCGCCATAAGACATACTGTATCTGTGTCGGTCGACGTTAAGCTCATTGTAAAATATATATATAATTTATACATAATACATGTTAAAATATAATTATACATATTCAAAAATCATCACTATCACTATCAGCCATATTCAATCGTTTTTACGATTTGGCCCCTCTAAGTCCGAAGCAAGGTAGGTTTTCATGAGGTCTCTCCATCTGGGACAGTCTTGAGCGGTGTTCTGCCAATTGATCCCAGTAATCTTACGGATGTCTTTATCCCATCTGTCCGGTGGTCTTCCCCTAGGTCTCAGATGATCTTTCGGACTCCACTCAAGCACAAGCTTTGTCCACCTACCATCAGTTCTCCGAGCAACATGGCCTGCCCACTGCCATTTTAGGGTAAACACCCTTTCTAAAATGTCACTGACTTTTGTGACTGACCTGATGTAATCTTCTCTTTTCCTGTCTTTCTTCGTGAAGCCTAGCATGAACCGTTCCATAGCTGTTTGGGTTGTTCTGAGTTTTTGCTTAACAAACTCGCTCAGTGTCCAGGTTTCACAACCGTAAGTCAGTACAGGGAGAATACTCTGTTCAAAGACTATCTTCTTCAGGTGGGTTAGCATGTTGGATTTGAAGATTGAAGAATTTCTTGCCATCCTAGTTTGATACGTCGGAAGATTTCCGGTCTTAAGTCCCCTTTCATGTTTACAAGCTGCCCAAGATAGACAAACTCATTGAACTGTTGTAATGAGTCAATGAGTTTCCCCACATGCAGCTTTCCTGCTGGGGCCCATTTGTTGAGCATTATTTTGGTTTTAGAAAAGTTCATGGCTAGTCCCACTTTTTGACAGGCTGAGACAAGATCTTGTATTAGACTTTGTAGTTCATCGATGTCGTTGGCCAAAAGTGTAATGTCGTCTGCAAACCTTAAATTATTCAGCCTTTTCCCATTGATTTTGATTCCTGTACTTTGCCAGTTGATTTTTGGCACGGCCATTTCTAATACTGCTGAGAACAGCTTGGGAGATGTGCGGTCGCCTTGCTTTACACCTCTTTGAATGGGAAAATCCATGGTTGGCACCTTGACGTTCACGAAGGCTGAAGAGGTTTCGTAGATATGTTGGAGTACTTTTATGCAATCAGCATCGACGCCGTGTTCGGCTAAGGCTTGCATAACAGCAGCGTGGCTCACCGAGTCAAAAGCCTTTTCAAAGTCCACAAAGGCTAGACAGAGCGGCATTTGATATTCATTACTTCTGCTGATAACTTCACGAAGGGTAAGTATGTGGTCGATTGATCCAAAACCTCAGTGGAAACCTGTTTGTTCAATTGGCTGGGCAAATTCAAGCGTTGAACTGATTCTATTTGTCAGTACCTTGGTGAAAACCTTGTGAAGGACAGAAAGCAAGTTAATAGGACGATAGTTTCTGATGTCATGTATGTTCCCTTTTTTGTGCAGGAGAATTATCATTGATCTGTTCCAAGATGGAGGGATGAATGCATTGCGTAGACAAGACGTGAATATGTTTGCCAAGTAGCTTAAAGTTTCATCACCAGCAAGTTTGAGAACGCTAACTGAAAGGTTATCGCTACCTGCGACTGATTCTTTTTTCATACTGTTTATAGCATGTCTGATCTCAGATGGGAGAACCTTTCGGGACTTGGGAAATGTTGGATAAGTCAGGCAAGGACAGGTTATCATCAGCCTTCTCGTACAACTTGCTATAAAAGTTCCTGATGAACTCAAGAAGTTCTTCTCTATCAAGTAATTCGTCCGTTGTCCCCATCTAATGCAATTAATTGTTTCTTACCGTTCTGTAGCTTCCTTTTATCAGACTTCAAAATTTTCTAAATTTCTAAAGTTTTAATACATTATTAATCTTAGTAAAGAATTAAAGGCTCCTATTGCAATAGCCCGATATGCATTTCATAGCATGAGGCCACTCCTTTGCAATGGCAACCTTAATCTCAAGTTGCGCAGCAGAATGGTTAAATACTACGCGTGGTTAGTGCGTTTGTATGGAGCAGTAACGTGGACGATAAAATCTGACTCCACTAACATGCTACGGGCACGCAGGTGTTTAGAAAGATGCATCGAATATCCTCGGTTTACAAGGTTTCAAATAACGAATGCCTGCTACGAACTTTTAAGAACCGTGAAACGACGGAAAATCTCTTATATCGGTCACTTATTGACAAGGGAAAAATATCAGTTGCTACAAATTATACTTCAGGATCGAGTGGACAGTCGCCGTGGACCTGGAAGGAGACAAATATCGTGGCTGGAGAACATCAAGGACTGGAGAGGAGCTCGATCATCAGAACGGATTTTTAGAACAGCTGTAGACTAGATACGGTACGTAGAAGAAGAAGAATGTTACTGGTTTTACATCCCACTAAATACTTTCATGGTTTTCGAAGACGCTGAAGTGCTGAAATTTTGTCCCGCGTGAGTTCTTTTACGTGTCGGTCAATTTACCGACATGGAGCTGACATATCTGAGCACCTTCAAATATCACCGGACTGAGTCCGGATCGAACCTGCTACCTTGGGTTCAGAAAACCAGCGTTTCAACAGTTTGAGCCACTCTGTCACGCAAGAAGAAGAAGAAGAAGAAGATAAACATTAATATTAGTTTTCTACTGTGATTTGCATTTGTGAAATCTACTTCCTCTAGTTAACTGTAAATACCACTTCAGACTTTTCGTTTTAAAGAGCCTAGGACGGCTTATGCCTTTAATGTCAAATGAGATTGAGTTTCAGTCTCTTTTATCAAACTCGAATTGGTTCTGTCCATTATTGCGTACGCTAATACGACGGTGGACAAGAGCAAAATCCACCTTATATTTCGGCTAGAATATGGTACCCTTTACAGAAGAGTATCGTCCCTCAAGCAGGATGGCTAGACATAGCGCTGACAATTCCTGACAGTCAAAAGTTAATTTGCTGAGGAAGTTTTCAATTTAGACAGTCATGAGAATAAGCACCATTGGTCCATAAATTGTTGCTCGTGGCATGCTGAAGGGTCTGAGTGCTCGATCGATATCGCACTTGGCACGAGTTGTTACTCCGGTCAAATGTGTTGTAATTATGACAAGCCCGTTGCTAAGTTGACCAGTCGACACTGTACTGCTCTTAAAAGAAAGCAGCATTACTCTCCAACTCTATGGACATACCCTGTATTATCTTCAAGTTGCCTGTAGACGAACCAATATAATGGTGAAACTTTTCATAATGACCGCATAGATCAAATAATAGAGCTCTACAGTATATTTCTCTAGGAATCAATGTAGAGTATTTCAGTCGTGATGTTTTTAATATTTCTATACTCTTTCCATTCCCCGTAAGGTGTATAGATAGGAAAGCAAAGAGGAGCTGGGGGCAATGAAAATAAGTGGGGCACGGAAATCACCCTCCCTTGCTTGCTGTTACAGTGCTGTATTTCGGGACCGGGATTTTGGGCTCATTCTCTGTGCTCTGGTTGGCAAAATCCTGAAGAATATGCTTGTGACATGTGTTGAAGAAAATTATGTTTTAAGGGATTCATTAACTGTTCATTTCTACCACCTTCTATGTGGTATTTCCCACAGTAAGGTCAGTGTCTCTGTGTTCTCCACTGTATGTTGGATTTTCTATTTCTTGTTTCTTTAAATTTCTTATTTGGTGAGTTTGGGACTGTAAGGGTTTCAATCTTATAGAACTGTATTAAATGGTGTGGCACATGAAAAGCAAGATCTTTCAGCTATAATTTAACATCATCATAATGTATGCAGAATGACTGGCAAAATCTCTGTAGCAACACTTACGATGACGGTGATTACGCGAGGCAATGGCGATTACCAGTGTGATCGCGATTACCCATGTTTATCATAACCTAAGTGGGGCTTTCTACTGGATGGTTCGTACACATAAATGGAAAACAGAAAAGGTACAATTAGCTACGGGTGAATTTGGTGGTGCCTTGAAATGTGTGCAAAATGGAGCAAGCATACGAAATGTCTCCAGGAGGAAAGAGAAGAGAACTGGCAATAATCGGAGAAAAAGTGTATTTAGTATGTGGTGAGTTTGGAAAAGAAGATTAAGTATGATACAGATGCACCGTTTGTGGATTTTGGGCTCATTCTCTGTGCTCTGGTTGGCAAAATCCTGAAGAATATGCTTGTGACATGTGTTGAAGAAAATTATGTTTTAAGGGATTCATTAACTGTTCATTTCTACCACTTTCTATGTTCTATGTATTATTTTTAATAGGATATTCCCATGGTATCATCTATTTACTATTATCTTCGGTTTTTGATTGATATTGTTTCCGTACGAAAGCATATAGAAATTGTGAGGTATGATTCCTCTGCTCCAGTACCACTTCTACTCCCACTGAGTACATAAGAGGATTATACACATAGTTCGTTGGGGGATACGTCCCATCGTGTTTCAGGCATGGTGGAACAATATTAATTCATGAAGAGGGAGATCCAGACAGTGTCAAGAACTGGCGACCTATAATAATCTACTCCATATTACGGAGAATTGTTAAAAGAGTAATAGATAAAATGTTCAGGAAAAATGTCGTACTCAGTCCTAATCAGAATAGTTTTGTATCTTGCCAGGGAACTTTTATTCATTCATCTATTGCAGACGGGTACTTGAAAGACTCGAAACCTAGAAAGAGGGACTGCTGCATTGTATTCCTAGACATCTCTAAAGCGTTTGATAAGGTATCCCATGAGCATATAGAACGAATTCTCAGCACCATTCTTCTTTCACCAAAATTTAGAACGCCAATTGTTAGTATCCTTAAGGAAGATTAAACCAAAGGATGGCTGCCTAGTTGTACTTCCTCTTAAAACAATAATCACCACCAACACCACCACCACGAAGATTAAACCAGCATACAAATTTATGGAACAACCAGAACAAGTTAAATCCTTATCAAGAAAGGCGTAGCTCAAGGTACTCCCCTCTCTCTACACTATTCAATTTTGCAGTCGATCATGTTCTGAGAGAACCAAGTGAAAGATAAATAGCCGAGGAATATGGGTACAAGTTAATACCGGCTATGAAAAATCTCACGGCGCTTGATTTTGCCTATGATTTGGCACAACTGTGCAATAATAAAGCAGCAGCTGAGCATCTTACAGATCTAGTAACAACTTATTTAGACAAGATCGGACTCTAAACTAAATACTAAGAAAATTAAGGCCATACTGATGCGTAAAGGTCAGCTGATCACTTCTGCTCTCAGAAGTCTGGATGGGAATACAGTCGATTGCATTTCACAGGATGAAACAATACGGTACCTTGGGATAACATATCAAGACGAAATAAAACTTATACCCTTCTGCAGTAATCAATCAGCTCACAAGGAATTTGAACCAGCTAGTTAGTTCACTCCTTCTCATTCCGGATTAGAAGCTAAATATACTCACTCAATACATTTGGCCATAGCTTTATCTACCCATTTCAGTGTGCACTTCTTAAAACTTGGCAATGAAATTTCTTCGAGACACTGATAAAACTATAAGGAGTTCCGTTAAAGAAATTATTGAATTATTCGATTAGTGTGTGAGAAAGAAAAGGCCATACATGAATCATGCATTACGGATCTCGTTAAGAAGTATGAAATTACAAAATGGGAAGTCACTGGGCTTATGATTGACGCTAGAGGGACAATTCCTAAGGTGACGGTAAACTTCCTAAGAATAAACAAATTCCCTGACACCATTATCCAGACCATAGCGAACTCTGTTGAAAAATTCATTGGCGATTGTTAGACACAACTTGTACTCCCTCACTTGAAATACCAGGAATTGGATTTTTCTCTATAAAATTAAAAGAGAAAATCCGCCTGATGGTTGGCAATTTTAATCGTGATTTTTAACCCAAGTCCCGCTTACATCCAAACATCAGATACTTTAAATATTGTTTATATGAACTGATTAGGAGGCCGATCTTTCGATTCCCTAATAGGGGTGGCTATCAGGAGGATAATTCTCTCTTTTATCGGTACTCATCCTTACCAGAAGCTAGTCGTTACATTGTATCCTGTTCCTCATCCTTATGGTCCATGACGGCCATCTCAATCGCATAAGTTCCATTTCTTCGCCGCTAAACACAAATTTATCAGCCTTAATAATGTACGGTAGCCTACTCATCATGAAAATTAACATCACACACAGAACTTTGCATTGAGATATCTGTCCTTCCGGAGAATAAGATTTGTGCACTCAAAAAAAAACGTGTCACTCTTCCTTTTCTGGGAGGTGAGGGGGCTTATAAGGAAATTTCTCGACTCATTATTGCTCCTTGAAGACGTACATACAACCTGTTACAAAACAACAAGGCAATTCGCCTTCAAAGAAATAAGAATGTACTTTCAGAATATAGAACATTATTAAAATGTCGTGATGACTAACAACGAAACTTGGTACACGAAATACCTAATCATTACGTTGCCAAAGCGTCGTGCATGGTGCTGTCAACGTGAGCGGTATCTCGCCAAATGTAGCCTTTTTGAAGAGGATCGTAGAAGTAAAATTTCTTCATCACTATTATTGCTGAAAAATCTTGAGGCTGTTGAGTGGTAAGCCGACATTTGTAATAGATTCAACCGTTTAAAATGGAATACTTCATTTTATTGTGTACGGAGATCTGTACATTATTTTCAATCAAGGTAATGTCACATGCACATTCAGAGATTCACGAAGGTTAAAAATCAACTTCCGCGCGCAATACGAGGTACATGCATTAGGAACTATAAATCCTCTATACCGCCGTAAACACGTGCTCATGTTAACGTTTATTGGTTGATGCTTCCTCAGAACGCCTGCGCGGAGACATCAAAGAAGTCCGTTTTTGTGTGTGAGTGTTTTTTTTTTGCTATTTGCTTTACGTCGCACCGACACAGGTTATGTCTTATGGCGACGATGGGATAGAAAAGGCCTAGGAATGGGAAGGAATTGGCCGTGGCCTTAATTAAGGTACAGCCCCAGCATTTTCCTGGTTTGAAAATGGGAAACCACGGAAAACCATCTTCAGGGCTGCCGCCAATGGGGTTCGAACCCCTTTATCTCCCGATTACTGGATACTGACCGCACTTAAGCGACTGCAGCTATCGAGCTCGGTAAAGAAGTCCGTTGGCCAGGTCATGGCATAATGAGATCCTCCATGCACAATGTCCAAAATATAATTTCTCGAATGATTTCAGCCAGAATAATATGCAAGAACCGATTCATTGTCATTAATATAAGCAAGCACTTCAAACTGAAGAATGCCGGGGACCCATGCCCTCATGCTTGACCCGCCATGTTGAATATCTAGCCTCTATGAGATCGTCCGTTCGGGAAGGCTCGACGTTAGCTTTACCTCTATTCACCTCCATTGAGCTGGTGTAAAGTGTGGAAGACTGATATGTTGTGCTTCACAATAAAACTCGTAGAAGTCCGGACATTTACGCGGCTCTCGTGAGTGTAACAGCTGAAACGTGTCGTGCCTTTTATTACGTTGTGGCAGAATAGCTGAGATTCTGAGAATTAGACAGTCTATACGAAATGAATGTCGACCGCCTTGACGTAAATCTAAATGATACGAGCAGCAGTGAGAAAGAGGGGAGATAGGAATACGACTTGGAAGGAGTTCGTCATTTATAAGATTCTAATTAGCTAATGTACCTTTTTTTCATTTACCTTAATAATGCCTTTTTAAAACTATGTATCCCTTCTAGATTTTAATTTTTTTGAAATGTTAAAGTGAAATGAAATGTCGTATGGCTTTTAGTGCCGGGAGTGTCCGAGGACATGTTCGGCTCGCCAGATGCAGGTCTTTCGATTTGACGCCCGTAGACGAACTGCGCGTCGTGATGAGGATGAAATGATGATGAAGACAACATATACAGCCAGCCCCCGTGCCAGAGAAATTAACCAATGATGGTTAAAATTCCTGACCCTGCCAGGAATCGAACCTGGAACCCCAGTGACCAAAGGCCAGCACGCTAACCATTTAGCCAACGAGTCGGACAATCGCGGCAATAAGGCGAGGTAATGACAGTATCTAGACAACCACGCATGGCTCTTGCCATGTGCTCGGAGGTAGCCTGGCGATTCTCCAATCAACGTGAAGCCCGCTGATGGATACATGGTTTTCTTTGTTTACATCAGTTTCGGTTGTATGGATGACTGCAGAATAGCCACCGTCATGCCACAACAGTGCCTCCCCCAGACAATAGCAAGCGTACGGGCGCGCGGAGAAGTGAACCCACTTTCTCTTATACAGCGTGATTCAGCCACCCCTTCTAATGTAGTTTTATGCAACCCACAATAATCACCCGTCCTGAAAAAATCTGCCCTGCCGGTTTGCTCAGATAACACGACCGGATATCTTGGTATTTACCGCCTCACCATGATAGGACGCCGTAATGTTATACTCGCATTAAACACTGGAAGACATACGTGTGCCTTCTATAGAGCGTTCCAACCTTAAATTGCAGTACAGCGTAAGACGGAGCGCGCTGTTGCGAAATCGACTCGTGAAGATCACGCTCGAGTGTGACTCAAACAGGGCGTCACAGTTCCACATTTTTCGTTTGTAATTTTGTAATTTTAAGTTCATTCATTCATAAATTAATATTTGTAGGATGCTAAAATAAATACAACATAGGCCCTACGTTAATCACTGGCATTGCTCTCAGACATTGGACGCACACCTTCTATCATTTCTGCAAGGCCTGATGTTCCCGCTTTCGATGAACCGCGTTCGGGAAATGAACTTGAGGATGATCCGGACGACGAAGAAAGTCGTATTAAAAACTTTTCATCGTCGACATCGTCCTGTAATTCGTCTGCTTTCAACAAATCTCTTTCATTTTTCTTTACTTCGTTCACGTAATTTGCCCAATTGTCTTATGTTTTTATGGCATTAAAATGTTAGTTCAGAATTTGGAACAAAACCATGTTCATTACCCGCGTGGACTAAGGCAAATCACGGTCCTCAGCTTTTCGGTGGCCGAAGTCCCGAACTTACCCCTTCAATGACGGTCTGCCGTGCACTTTTCACTGTCGTATCCTTCCATTCTTTTGTCACTGTCTGCCCAATATTTACCCACGATTCATCTGTGTAAATTATAGCTTTATTTTGTGCCCTCAAACGTTTTATATCTGTGCCTCCAATTAATAATTTCATCATCCCACTATCGGCAGTCCTGAAAATGGTTTTCCGTGGTTTCCCATTTTCACACCAGGCAAATGCTGGGGCTGTACCTTAATTAAGGCCACGGCCGCTTCATTCCAACTCCTAGGCCTTTCCTATCCCATCGTCGCCATAAGACCTATCTGTGTCGGTGCGACGTAAAGCCCCTAGCAAAAAAAAAAAAATAATAATTTCATCGGTTTCAATGAAAGCTGCTTTATTACCCCGTCTTAAATAACGGAAGCCTATATCATGTAAGAAGCAATACAACGTAGTTTTGGAAAATCGAGGCAAAGAATCTTCTCTATTTACCCGACTCAAAATCACGTTCAATTTCGGTGTTATGTTAGCAAACCAAAGAGAGTGAACCACCCGACGCACTCCACTTCGCACAATTTCATCATATTTAATTTTCCTTGCATTTTTCTGCCGTCCTTCTCTTTTTTGCTTTTTTTTGCGGGAGTTCGCGAAGAACCATGTGTGTGTTCCTTACTTATAGCATAGATTGTTCTTTCGGAACAAACTGTAGCTTTAGCTGTTTCACTGACTGCGCTGCTCATATTCATAGTCTTTAAAAAATAATCCAGGACACTCATTATATTATTGCGTTCTTTTCCCCTGAGTTTAACTACGGAACGCTTCTTTTAAATTTGACAATCCATTGTACATTCTTCTGCACTTTTTCTTCGAACTAAGAACCCCCCGCACGAGCACGAACTGACGACTACACAGACTACACAAACACAACAAACACAATCCACTTGTCCTCAAGAACTATACATTTATCACTGATCGAGTCCGACTCCATGGCTAAATGGTTAGCGTGCTGGCCTTTGACCCAGAGAGCCCCAAGTTCGATTCCCGGCCGGTGCGGGAACTTTAACCTTCATTGGTTAATTCCAATGGTTAGGGGGCTGGGTGTGTGTGCCGTCTTCACCATTAGAATTCATCACTGGTAGGGCCCCATTCTTATAGACGCGCAGGTCGCCTATACGGCGTCAACTCGAAAGACCTGCACTCGGCCTCTTCGGAGGCCACACGCCATTAAATATTTTATATACATATCACTGATCTTTATTTAATCAATCTTATAATACTGATTAAATGAACACCACTGCACACGGCTGTCAGTATATTTAAAAGCTCAGCCAGCCTAGTCACTCGTGAAACGTAAACAAACGAGACGTTCTTCCTGTCATAAACTAAGAGATAACGAAATACGGACTTGAGGTATGATTTAAAAATAACTTCCATATCCGAAGACCGTTTATTTTGCTTTAACCACGGCATGATCCTTCTGCACTTTTTCTTCGAAATTAGATCTCCACGCACGAGCACGAACTCACGAACCACACAAACGAAATACACTTTCCCTCAAGAATTGTACATATGTCACTGATATGTATTTAGTCACTATTATACATACTACTGACGAAATGAGCACTGCACTGCTTGCGACTATCTGGAAATGTTAAAAGCGCATGTTTGGGAGATCACTACCGGTACTTCAGCCAGCCAGACAGCCAGCCAGCCGAGTCACGCTCGAAACCAAAATTCAAGGAGATATTTATTCTTCCTGTCACAAATTAAGAACTAAGCAAGATAAAAACTTCGGGATTGTTTTAAAAATAACTTCTATATCTGAATACCATTTGCCTCGCTTTGACCCCCCATGCAAATTCAATAGGAAAGACCTGCATATAAAATTCCCTGAACATGACTGAAAATAAACGCATATAGGTACGGCATTTTGTTATCATTTAAATTTGAAAATAAACTTATCTACATCTAGCTGAAATGTTTCTTTACCAGCAGTGAAAACATTAGGAAAATAATGAATATAAAATAGGAGTTATGACATGATAAGTTCTATGCAATGAAGATTTTGCATTTGGGGAAACTTTCCATTATATTACCATTTTCACTCTAAATTATTTTTTTTACATCTTTTTTTGTTAACGGCATCAAATGCGCCTTGAAATTCTGCACATAATACGATAATCACCCATTTTAAACGATAACATTCTGACTTACGGATATTTGGCAAACCCGCTGCATTAGAGTAGGACAGCGCTACCCGCAAAACATGGGAGAAGGAAAGAGACGGAATTATCCCATTACTGCTGTACTGCAATTTACGGTTGGAACGCTCTTATAGATCACATGAACCGGACACGCGGGCGAAACACTAAATTGATATTGTGGCCGCAGTAAACCTAATACTTGCTATAAGTTGCCCAGTGTGCCGTACGGAACCGTAGTGTAGTTGGTACATGCTTGGCGGAACAGGCTTGCATGTCAGGTGGGAGGTTCCAGTCCAGGGCGAAGATTACAAATTTTTGAAAAATTTGTTTAATACGTACCACACGCAATGTAAGTTCAATACCCACTTTCATGCAAATTGTGTGTGAATGAATCTGTTGTGCCCTTAAACAGGCCGGGCACAAACAGATCGGAAATAACAGGAACACAACTGCCCTGACAATGTTTTATCGTAGCAAATACTCGATGTGATGACCGTTTTGGTTTGTGCACATTCACGCCCGGTGTCCAACAGACTGTCTTTCTCGCTAAAGCATTCCAGGTGTAAATGCTCGACAGGCGTCCGTGATGACTTTCCGGAGCTGGTCGGGGGTTTCCGGCGCTTGAGTGTAAACCACGTTCTTCAAATGACCCCACAATAAGAAGTCTAACGGCGTTCAATCAGGTGATCTGGCGGGCCAAGAAACAGGCCTCCTCGTCCTACCAATATCCCTGGCAGTTCCTCGTTCAAATGGTTACGAACGGGCCAAGTCGAATGTGGTGGAGCTCCATCCTGTTGCAACCACATCGTCAAACGATCGTGCAAGGGCACATCCTCCAGCAGCAGTGGGAGTTCCTGACGCAGAAAGTGTAGGTAGCGTGGGCCCGACCAATGGCCCCCAAATAAATAAGGTCCAATCAGGCGATCCCCCAAGATTCTACACCCAAGATTCACTCACCATCGTACTTGAATGACCGACTGTCGCACCCGGTGGGGATTGTCCGGACTCCAATAGTGCATGTTGTGGCGATTGACGTTCTCATTACTGTGGAAGCGCGATTCGTCCGAGAACAAGATATACGATACGAATGCTGCATCATTGTCCAGCCTGCCTAATAGCCCCCGACAGAACTCCTTTCGAGCTTCGAACTCCCGCCCATGGAGCTCTTATTGTAGCTCAAGATGTCATGGGTGAAATTTATGTTCATGCAGTATTCGCCAGTTGGCTGGTTGGTGTTCACCTGTCGTGCAATCGCCCTTGTATTGATATGCGGATTATTACGAGCTGCCTCCAGAACGGCCTCTTCTGTTTCACCCGATGTAACGGGGCTATCGCGAACTGGTGGCTGGTTGGAAATCACGCCTGTTGTCCTTAGGCGTCTTTCAACACGGCGGAATGTCGTAGCAGCCGGGTGTCACCTGTCGGGGCACCGTTCCCGGTACAGACGTAGTGCCTCGCACGCGTTTTGTCTTGCTTCCCCATAAATTAGGAGCATGTCAACGTATTTGTCTGTCGAAAACATGCCGAATGACAGCAGAGATTACAGTACATTTAGGCCCTAACCAGCGGAGAATGTGCAGGGCACAAGATGAATAACAGCGTCATTCTACTGTTTGAATGTGACAAACGTGCTCCTGTGTTTACGTATTCAAACGTAATACCGAAGGAAATATATTTGAACGATGCAGGATTCGAACCGCCGCTGGCACATTCTGTAGTTTGCTAGGCGAACGCCTGACCACATCCGCTACGCTACACTGCTGGAAACATGCTGATAGTACGACGAGAGCAGAGTACATACGCCATCCGGTTCAGTGTTTAAGTCATTAATTACTGCACTGTTTCCTAGTTGTATGCATTGATTCCCCTCTTCGTTACGCCCGGTCACGAGGCATGACACATTAACATAGTTACATGGTAAAAGGACGTTGCTACATGATTTCCAAGCGTCATGTTTTGCGAACGGGTGATATAAATTTTTCACTAGGGTTCAGAATCGTGTGCAAAATGTGCCCACTGAACATTAGTACCATACAGTACGTCTGCAGGGGAATAGCACCCCTATAACCATGTGCACGTTAGTTGGGCTGCAGCAAACGATATTGGAAGGAGCTGCTGAATCACACTGTATATGCTGTACTGTTAGGTTTAATCAAACGTTTAAATACAACTAGGGAGGGAGAGCGGGGGAAGTGATGGTGGTGGTGGTGGTGGTGGGGAGTCGCTGAAGCACTATTAGCCCTCTCTGGATCTGCCTCTGCAGTTTAATGCGACCTCTGGTTCTCGGTGGATGAACTCAGTTTGTAGATAGGAGACGATCGAGCAGATGTTATCTAGTCCATGTGCTGACGTTAACGAAGTCCTCTTATCTCAAACAAGCTACATAAAAATAGAGGTGAGGCAACATCACGAGTTATGAACTTGTGTCCTTGTCCCGAGGTGATGCGAATCTTTTCAAGCACACCCTTAATGGATGTCAGTTGCATGTACTATTTTAACTACATACCAACCCTCCTGCCATTCTTTTAAATTTTTAGCAGTACCGGGAATCAAATTCGGGCCTCTGAGGACGGCAGCTAATAGCGTTAACCGTTAAGCTACAGAGGCGGACGGGAGTTTTGCAATATGAGCAGTTCACCGTAGCTGAACTACGAAGAGGAATGGTATAGCAGTCATGAACTAGATTTTAATTCTAGCGACTAATTACAATAACAGACCGAGCTCGATAGCTGCAGTCGCTTAAGTGCGGCCAGTATCCACTATTCGGGAGATAGTAGGTTCGAACCCCACTGTCGGCAGCCCTGAAAATGGTTTTCCGTGGTTTCCCATTTACACACCAGGCAAATGCTGGGGCTGTACCTTAATTAAGGCGACGGCCGATTCCTTCCCACTCCTAGCCCTTTCCTGTCGCATCGTCGCCGTAAGACCTATCTATGTCGGTGTGACGTAAAACAACTAGCAAAAAAAGCAGACGTAAACGTTTTAGTAATTACTCTCTGTTTTTTAAAGGATATTTTAGAGAATCTAGAATGAATATTTAAGGATTATAGTACACTCCCGAAAATTCATGTGTAGGTTATCCAGTTTGTGAGTTATTCGAGAAAACACTAAAAAGTAAGTTTAAAGACATGAACATCAAATAAACTATGTATTGTAGTGTGCAACACTTTTCCGCTTTTGAACTAGTCTAAGAAATGTAGCCTTAATGCCCCGCGTGACAACAGAGCACCGTATACATTGCGTCTCAGTGACAATTGAAATCAAGCTCAATAATCAGCCTGTAAGGCATTCAGTTTTATCTCGTCATGACGGAAGAACGTACGAGAAAAACTGTTTCAGCACTAAAACAAAAACTAAGTAATACGAAAAAAAAAGACATTCGAGGAGGGAGAGTCTGTTGCAAACTGGGTGGCTGATTGTGGAGAAGGCTGATTGTGGAGAAGGAGTACACAATATACGCAATTTTCATCATCATCATCATCCTCTGTTTACCCTCCAGGTTCGATTTTTCCCTCGGACTCGGCGAGGGATCCCACCTCTACCACCTCAAGGCAATGCCCCGGAGCTTCAGACTCTTGGTCGGGGGATACAACTGGGGAGAATTACCAATACCTCGCCCAGGCGGCCTCACCTGCCATGCTGAACAGGGGCCTTGTGGAGGGATGGGAAGATTGGAAGGGATAGGCAAGGAAGAGGGAAGGAAGCGGCCGTGGCCTTAAGTTAGGTACCATCCCGGCATTCGCCTGGAGGAGAAGTGGGAAACCACGGAAAACCACTTCCAGGATGGCTGAGGTGGGAATCGAACCCACCTCTACTCAGTTGACCTTTCGAGGCTGAGTGGACCCCGTTCCAGCCCTCGTATCACTTTTCAAATTTCGTGGCAGAGCCGGGAATCGAACCCTGACCTCCGGGAGTGGCAGCTAATCACGCTAACCACTACACCACAGAGGTGGACGTCTGCAATTTTACGAACCGAAAAACTGTAAGGTTTTGTGCGGAATTCTGATAATAAAGGTGAATTATTCGAAACGTAAAGGGTTAATCAAGTTAACATATTATGCAGAGTTACATGTCATTCAAGCAAAAGAAGGGCGAAGGATTTATGTATCATCACCGGTACAATGTGTAAGGAGGAGGTCAAGTTACTCCAATTTTCATTGAGTTGGATTATCTGTGTTTTTATACTCTTCGTGTATGTTCTCTCCTTCATTATCCCGGATTATCGAGAGTTTACAAAAAATAATTGCGTGTGAAGTAATCGTGGTCCTTTTATGACATTAAAGTCTAAGTCTTTTCAGAAATGAAGATTTGGGTACAAAAAACCCAAACGGAGGACCAGAAGGTTTACCATCCTCTTATTATCCCCTCAGTTGAGGGACAGCACACAGCAGGTTGTGACATTACCTTGTGATCCCTCAATACCTTATCGCACGACCTAGTTACAGTCTTCCACGAACGAGTTAAGTGAACTGTAATCGTTGTGTTCAACATTCTATTTCAGGGCAGTGTTTAAGTCTTGCATTTACAGGAAAACTCCGATTAACCGAAACGTTGCAAAACAAAACAAAAACAGTTTATTTTCCAAATGTCCTTCCATTTACAACGTATACCTGACGGAGCTACAGCTTTATGTTCAGTTCACAGCAAGGCTACAAATAAAGATGCCTGCCGTTTTCACAGCACAAATCGCACCTTGGAAAGAAGAGGGCCACAAGTGCAAAAATAGTACTTCTGAAATGACTGCAATGTAGAAATGTAAAAATAAATTTAAAATATATAAACTATATATTATGTCATGTCATCATCTGTTTTACCCTCCAGGTTCGGTTTTTCCCCTCGAACTTAGCGAGGGATCCCACCTCTACCGCCTCAAGGGCAGTGTCCTGGAACTTCAGACTCTTGGTCGGGGGATACAACTGGGGAGTATGACCAGTACCTCGCCCAGGCGGCCTCACTGAACAGGGGCCTTGTGGAGGGATGGGAAGATTGGAAGGGATAGGCAAGGAAGAGGGAAGGAAGCGGCCGTGGCCTTAAGTTAGGTACCATCCCGGCATTCGCCTGGAGGAGAAGTGGGAAACCGCGGAAAACCACTTCCAGGATGGCTGAGATGGGAATCGAACCCACCTCTACTCAGTTGACCTTTCGAGGCTGAGTAGACCCCGTTCCAGCCCTCGTACCACTTTTCAAATTTCGTGGCAGAGCCGGGAATCGAACCCGGGCCTCCGGGGGTGGCAGCTAATCACGCTAACCACTACACCAAAGAGGCGGCTATATATTATGTAAATGTATAAATACATAAAAAATGTATTAAAACTGAATTTACTAGACAGTTTTAAATCGTATATTGCAATTATGTCAGAAGTATCATTTTTGCACTTGTGGCCTCCTCCTTCCCAAGATGCGAAATATTAATGCCCTGTTAGGAATGCATTAAATCTGTTTTCCAAACCCTCAGTTAAACCGTTATGCTTCGCGATTGGCTGGTGCACTTTGAATAAAATTAATTTGATCATACTTAATCTTCTTCTACAATATTTTTCCAAGAATTCTGGAAGCCTGTCTACGGGGGAATTAAAGGCGAAAATGTTGTGTATGTCTGTTTAGTAATTTGTGCATTCTGTGAAGCAGAACATTAATTGTGTGACATTTTTATCAGTACGATGTCAATGAAAAGAAAGCACTGGTTGTTGTGTGTAAAAATATATTTGAATTACTGTAGGCCAACAGTATTATATTAGTCTATTATAATAAAGTTGACATTATATTTTGTACAAATTAATGCTGTACTGCATATATTTCTTCGTTTCATGACTAACGATAATAATAATAATAATAATAATAATAATAATAATAATAATAATAATAATAATAATAATAATGGTTGTACGCCCGTTTAACTACCGGTACTTGTACGGTTTTCGGAGACGCCGAGATGCCGCAATTTTGTCCCGCATGCATTCGCTACAAATTGTCCTAAACGCTGTTTGTTATTCTCTTAATATACAACAAACTCCCGAGAATTCACGTGCGGGTTATTCGTACAACCCAAAATATTTGCTGTAGAGTGAATTATTTTCTCCTGTTCTTTTGAAAAAGTCGTATCATGGGTTTACAAGCAAAACACGTAAGCCGAAGATATTGCTTCTGAGAAAAAGTTGAAAGATTACAGTATCCAATTGCTAATGTCTGTTCTCAGAATCGGAGTACAGTACGGTATCTATGTTTAAAATTATGAAATTGATTTGTTAGAGTATCTAGAATAATTTTGTGTAGCTGAAAGTGTATTAATATGTTTTGCAACAACAAACTCAATGTGTTTTGAATTCAAAGCGACGATTTATGTTCTACCTAACATTTTTGCTTCGTTCTATTTCAAAAGGTACTTCTCTGTGTGTCAAGTTATTAATAATTGTAGCGTTTACAACAGCCGAAAATTATCGCCATGTGACAACAGACTATTGTATCCACCGTTTATTGTCTAGAGTCCTGTGAAAATTGAATTCAAGCTCAATTTTCTGTTGTACTCTTCAGTTTCATCTCGTCACGGCAGAAAAAGGTAAGGAACTTGTTTTAACAATAAAATAAATATATCAGTGTTACAGAAAATATTCGAGAAGGCAGAATTGGCTGTTAAGCCGGCGGCAGATTATTGTTGAATAGAAGAATAAGCCGTCCCAAATTAAAAAAGAAAACACAAAGCTGGAGTATTTTGAAGATAAAGTTATAGTAGGGATGGACCTTCAAAATGCACAAGGTTTAAGAAGTCTCTTTAAAGAAAGAAAACCAAACTTTTTCTCCCTACCATATATTTTAAATACTCTACTCTACTGCTAATTCTTTCTTAATTAAATTGGAGTATGTGTGTCCTGTACATGTTCTCGCCTTCATTAGTTCGAACATGCCCGCTGCGCCTCGGCAGTTAGTCGGATCTTCTGGGAGCTAGTGTATGAGAGTTGTTTTGTTTCTTGTCGCTGGGCGCTTTGACTGCCGTACCCTCTTGGAACCACGTGCCAGTGCATTACTATTTACTGTTACGTAAGTTACATGTGTTCGAGAAACAGTCGATACTTGAGAGTTTCTTTGTTTTTAAATCTATGTTTCCCAGTATTTTTGAAGGTTAGCTAAATAATATAAGATTATATTTTTCAATATAAATATTCTAGTTCGTTAGTATTTAATTTTGCATACAGTTATCCTCCCTGTTGTAGGTAGGAGGTTTGGTGGTGAAGAAGATCGTGGTTGAGGCATCCTGTGCTACTTGCAAAGGCAAACTGATCACTACAAACTGCCTTTCTGCCCTCGTGAGTCTCATTTTAAAGTGCGTCAAGAACTCCACATTCCAGTACCATCCTCTAGGTTTACAATACCTTTATGTGTAATATAGAAGTGCTGTCTCTAAATTACAAGACATAAGAGAAAGAACTTAGAGAAATATTTACCAACTGCCCTGAAAGATATTAACTTCCTCGTGTGAACTGAAAATGAAATGCATTCCGCTTCATACTGAAACCGTACAGTGTCTTGTACAGCTCATTGACAGCATCTGTGTCTTTCCACCCTATACAAATCACTTCAGAAATCGCGTTATTTGTAGCATGATGGGCAAAACGAACACCCCCGTGACTCGAACGGCATGTTGGCAGAACCAGACCCGCGAAAGGTAGTCTGGCAGACTATGAAAAAGGTGTGGCCCGCGAGAAAAAGCCCTCTCAAATGGGAAACAAAGATGGAGATACGACGCGACGCAACGATAGTCTAATACGCCCAGATCTGTGGCCTATTTTCTCAGGGTTCCACACTAACAGAAGAAATTTCCTGCTTTCAAGCACGTTTCACAGGTGCCAACGTCGAAATTTGGCGCTTAAAATTATATGATATTTTAATCCAGACATAGGAAAAATATGTGAGGCACACCAATGAATAGAGCTGAATTTTCTTCGTATCCTAGACTGAAAATATGGAATACTTTATTCACTGGGCGAACTGAGGTTACTAGATATCCAGCGGTAATGTATCGCTAACACGTGTGAATGTAGAGCGTCTCCCAAGCCAAGTATTGCGCTCAAATGTAGCTCCTCCCTCGAAAGGACGCGAGTGATATAATTAATGGCGGGAGCTTGATTACGTAAGAACTGCCGATCGGATTGCGATCGCACTTGGCTCAAGTGAAAGCGGAGGTCGAGGGCTACAATACGCACTCTTTAAATATCTTGAATTCCCGTGATTAACGGAGCCGATTCCCTTAATGAAGTGTGAAAAGCCTCCAACCTCATTCTTCCGGCGAGGAGACAACATAAGCCCGGTCCGACCCTCACTAAGGGTAGCATACAGTTACAGCTTTTACATTCAACTGTCCACAGTCTATTGACCGCTTACAAGAACAAAGTTATTGCGTCCGTCGGGACCGCGAACTCTAAAATCTTGTGAACTGTATGTAGGAAGTCGAACTATAGCCAAGCGAGCCTAGGCAAGTGTCTCAGTGCTGCGCCCCAAGTAGGCTGCTAGAATCATTTATTAATGAATAGCGGGAGTCGGCTATGAAGAATGCCGTCATAAATTAGTACGTGATATCATTAAATTGGTGGTATCCAATTCGGAGCAGGCGGAAGAGTAGCGTCGACAAGACAATCCGCTATTCAGAGTCCGGGTTCTTCAAGCCTTATGAGTCCCCTGACTCACTCTGTGAATGCGTGCCGCCCGTGATTAGAGTGATCTGCCCACATAAGGAAAATATTGTGTAAATTCTGTGTGTGGGTCGTTGTAGACAAAGGAACGTGTGACGAGTTCTGGAGCTGATATCCATTTGGATTGCTTCAAGATTGTAGCAGTTGAACGAGCCAACCAGGATGATGGACAATTGCAGATCAGGGTCGAAGGATAACACTCTCGTCTCCAGCGCCGAGAGGATGGACGAGTAAACTCTACCATGGGTTTCCCGTGGAAGGATAAAAGACCACCGTACAGATGAGTTGATGTCGTTTTATATCTTAGCACGGGTCAGTTAGACAATGCATGCTTCGCTGATACGTAGAATTAAGGCATTAACATCAGGAAAGAAGAGTCCAGACAGAGAGATACAAACTGTGTTATTTAGGTATTATGTAAGGGACAATATGCAAAATTCTCTTGATTATTGATTATTTTATCAGAATCTGTCTGTAGTGTTCTTTTTGTCCGCAACCAGTGTGAAATGTAGAGGTGCCGGATGCTTGAAAGAGTGATTAGAATTCTCTGTACGGCAAGCGTAGAGAAATATGAAGGGTAGAGAAAGGAATTACGATAGTCCTACACCCAAGGAATTAGGATACGCGATATAAGAAGTAATGAGAAGGCCGAAAGCGCCCAAAATAGTCTACGATGAAATGTGAAATGAGGAATTCGAATGTTATATTGCCCAAGTTAATCGACGTGATGGATGGGAGAGTAGAGAATAAATGAATAATATTTATTGGGAATTCTGCGGCAATATGAAATAAATGCAATAAACAAATGAATTTGGCAATAAATATGTGTTGTATCCTTGAGAGGGAAACTGTGAAGGGTCGTGGACCCCATGCAGCCACTGAACTCGAGAGACCGTCCTACTGACCAAGTCGCGCGCAATATAGGAGTAACCTTCCCTTTCGTTTCCTCTCCGCTAATAGCAGAGCGGAGTACCGTGTTATTGAAGTTAAAAGCTATCAGCCCTGGATCTCACACTGTATCTTTTCTTCAATGGTTCGGCTTAAGAACACTTGTGTGAAATGATATCACGATGATTTAGATGGTAGTTAATAATTATATCACCCCAATATCCTGTAGTATGAGGCCACGGATTGTCTAGGGATTTTCAGATATGTATCTCTCAGTCAGAAGGAGCCCGGTTTGAGCCCAGGTCAGAATGAACCGGCATGCGCGAGCTTGCTTTAAGCTTTCGCCGGGGCAGAAGAAAGTGATATCCATGTTTTACTTTTAGGAATGGCCCCATTTATACATGAAGTGTACATATGATTGTGTTCAGTGTTTAATGTGCATTTCTTTGAGTTCAAACAGAACCGTGTTCAACGTTGTCTGCCTTGGTGTCAAATTATGGATCGTCCGGGTGTCTTGCTCAGTGTTGTGTGTTTCTTTCTGTGTTATGTGAATATATCCTCATGAATCAATTATGTAGCGTAGGGGTCGATTAATTACGTGCTAAGAATATAATGTATTATGTAGGGGACATCTTCTCAAATTACACGGTGTGATCGACAGAAGTACGAAATTTACGATGGAAAGATATACGATGTTAATCGCCAGACCTCGACTATACCTATGTGCTACATGAAATTTGTCTCTGGTAAGACCCCAACTGGAGTATGGTTCCAGTGTATGGGACCTTCACCAGGATTACTTGATTCAGGAACTGGAAAACATCGAAAGAAAAGCAGCTCGATTTGTTCAGGGTGATTTCCGACAAAAGAACAGCGTTACAAAAATGTTGCAAAGTTTGGGCTGGGAAGATTTGGGAGAAAGGAGATAAGCTGCTCGATTAAGTGGTACGTTTCGAGCTGTCAGTGGAGAGATGGCGTGGAATGACATCAGTAGACGAATAAGTTTGAGCGGTATCTTTAAAAGTAGGAAAGATCACAATATGAAGATAAAATTGGAATTCAAGAGGACAAATTGAGGCAAATATTCGTTTATAGGAAGGGGAGTTTGAAATAATTTACCAAGGGAGATGTACAATAAATTTCCACTTTCTTTGCAATCATTTAAGAAAAGGCTAGGAAAACAACAGGGATTCTTCCCCCTGGTCGACCGCAGATCAGTAGTGATTGATTGATTGATTGATTGATTGATTGATTGATTGATTGATTGATTGATTGATTGATTGTGTTGAGTGAGGTCAGTGAACGCCCCTCAGGCGAGTCAATTTGATTTGCTTATTTCTTTGCCTTTTCCCGCCGTGTGCGAAGAATTTATTGTAATAGTGGGGTTTCTCTTATGTCACAATATCAGCATTCGCGACCCCATTACATGATTCTTGTCATTTCTAGCAGTGATGAGCAGTATCCAGTAGATAGTTGAACCCAGAAATCGTACTTTCACATTAGATAAGACTCCATCTTCAGTCTTTTTATTTTCTTTTCTTCTTTCGAACGTAACCACCTCACAAGTGGTCGAGTTGCCGAGGCTAGCACAGAAAGTAGAAAGGGATCGGTTCGAAGCTCGTGTTGGCAATTCGGGCCGCTCTCCACTATAGGCTGTTTATCAGGTTATGCTGGTCTCCCACTCGAAGCCCGGTAGGGTACAATATAGCGAACTGCTCCTCAAGAACTTAATTTCAGGTATTTTGAGAAGTATGCCTTCAGCAAAACCGGAAGTGTTCGAAAAACCGAAATACATAAATAGCAAACTCTTAAGCCGCGTAAGTTCCGCGTGTGCGAAGTTGCTGCTTCGAGCCAAGACAGGTCAGCTATTAGCGCCAAATGGAGAAATCTAACTACTACCTATAACAAGCGAGCAGGCATATTGCTGAGGCTTAAAGGACATCGTAGCGGGATATGGACCGAATAACCAGGGGCTCAAATCTGCACACGTGTACTGGTAAACTGAGTGTTGGACAACTGTGTATTAAAGACGAGAATTATTTTATTACTTACGATCATAGCACAAGACGAAGTACAGCATACAAAGGTTGATGTTGATTCTTCCGCGTATCAGTCCGTTGAAATTCTGTGTTACATTAATTTAGTTTGTTTCGTTGGCGGTTACGTCTCCTCTTTAGTTTGGTCTCGCCATGTTACCAGAGTGTTTCAATCTATCTTCCCTCCCCCCCCCCCCTGCCGGATCCGTCTCGAACACGAGATTCCTGTCCGTCTCCTTGGCTAAATGGTTAGCGTGCTGGCCTTTGGACACAGGGGTCCCAGCTTCGATTCCCGGCAGGGTCGGGAATTTTAACCATCATTGGTTAATTTCGCTGGCACGGGGACTGGATGTATGTGTCGTCTTCATCATTCATTTCATCCTCATCAAGACGCGCAGGTCGCAGAAAGACCTGCACCTGGCGAGCCGAACTTGTCCTCGGATACTCCCGGCACTAAAAGCCATCCGCCATTTCATTTTTACGAGATTACTTCTCTACTCACTACACATATCACCTGTTAAGTACGTTCATTTTAAGTCTGCCCTATTTATATCGGATCCGGTCACGAAGGCCAGATAATGTGGCTTAGGGTGTCATCACTCCAACCCAGTAACTGCGAATCATCTGGTTATGCAGCAGCAGTCGTGTTGCAATCCAAAGCCCAAAAGCGGGCGGTAACGAGTTATAGGTATTTATACGGGGGCATTCTCAGTTTATAATTATTTCAATCCGGGGTTAACTAATTAATTTTTGCTAGTGGTTTAACGCCGTACTGACAGACAGGTTCTTATGGCGACGACGGGATATGAAAGTTCTAGGATTGGGAACGAAGCGGCCATGGCCTTAATTAAGGCGCAATGTCTGTCTAGTACGAATACTGAAAATTGCAGAAAATCACAATCCGGGCTGCCGATGGTGGGGTTCGAACCCAACATCTCCCGAATGCAAGCTTACAGCCAGTACCACGTTTGGTATAATGAAGATGGATAGTAATAATAATAATAATAATAATAATAATAATAATAATAATAATAATAATAATAATAATAATAATAATAATGAAAATAAATAGTACTACTACTAATAATAAAATTTATATTAAGGAAGATTAATTATTATTGGACCCACCAGAAGACACAATACAAGAGACACAATGACATTTCCTTATTGTTTATAATCCAGGTCGCCGGATTGCGTTTCAAAACTAACTGCGATGAGCTTCGATCGACTTCGCGACATTCACTAGTAGCGTCGCCCTCAGGGATAATGTATATTTTCAGTAATGAGAATCAGCAGGGATATGAACGCAGACCTATAGGTCACCACTCGGCTGTTGTTGTTTACGGACTTACTGTAATATCTGCCAATGAAGTAATGAGTGTCGAAAATTACCTTGATGTTATAATTCAGAGAAAGATTAAAACTGAAACAAATACATTTTATTAGATTTTGTCAATTAAGTGTTTGTGTTCTTTCGAATGAATAATCCGGCAGCATCAGAACTTAACGAGAATGAAGAAATTCTCCAAAATATAAGAGATACCGCTATACAGGGTGTAGGAAAGACGCTGTCCGATAATAAGTGGCGCTGGTGATGGGTTCAGGGCAGTTCAAATGAGGAAACAACCATCTAACATGCAATTTTCATTCAACTGGAATAAAGCTTTGTATCCATAATTTAACAGGTGAGAGTCTCCACGCCATTCTGCTTGGTCTCAGTTCGATCTTTACTTTCGAACGACGGTGATGAATGAAAAGAGTAGTCTATTCGTTCAAACATTCGACATACGGTTTGACGTATCTTGACATTTCAAGATTGTCAAGGATTAATAATGATACATATAATTATCTTTGGTATTCCTGTATTTTGGACCGAGTATCGATATTTTAATTTGGCATGTGTGTGTAGTTGTGTTCTTTGGGTTATCCTGGATTCTTATCACTGCAGACTGATTTTTATACAGATTGTAGATCACTCTTCGTTCCTGATCCCGATCACCTTCAGAATCTCAAATAGCTTGGTCCAATCAACGTTATCAACGTTTAAGACACCCAGGACTTGTGCAGTTGGTTTTTGAGGGAATGTAGGCGGTAGGAACGGTAGGGGTAGACCAAGGTATGAATATGACAAGCAGATTAGAGCAGATATAGGATGCAGCCGTTACGTAGAAATGAAAAAGGTTAAAATAGGATAGGGTGGCATGGAGAGCTGCATCAAACCATCTATGGACTTATCATGAAGAATTATTATTATTATTATTATTATTATTATTATTATTATTATTATTATTATTATTATTATTATTATTATTATTATTATTCCTCCGATTCAATTGGAGTCCCATACACCAGGCACTTCAAGTGTCTCAACGTAAAAAAGTCAAGCGGGGTGAGGTCGGGAGAGAGAGCTTGTATTGCAGCAGACGGCCTCAGATTTGAACAGTTTTTTTGTCTTACAATTAAACTGAAATGTGGTAGCTTCATTATCAATCAAGTCAAAAAGTATCACAATTATAAGTTTCCGATCTATGGCATATTTGCTTTGCGCTCTTCAGTGCCGAACTGAATTTTGTTACACCTGGCATGTGTAAATGAATCTTATTTTTGAGAAAGAAGAAGCGAACCTATTTTAAATGTTACCTCTTCTGGTGTCCTTCATACCACCGTAAGCTGCAGGTGAATTCATTAATTTAAAGCAACGGTGAAGACGAACAATTAGATACCCTGTGTACATATGAGATATTATTCAGTATAACCCAGAGAAAGAAATGGGATTCGTTTACTGATCATAAATACATTATTTTAGACTAACTTACGTAACATTTCTTTCAAAATGGTTCCCTTGAGCAGCGACACAATTCTTCTGACGTGTGTAAAGAGTATGGGAGCATTTCCCGGAAATAAGTTCTTTGGTCGTCCGGCAATCGAGAAATCTTTACGCCGATCATAAACCTGTGTTTCTTAATCGCTACCTTCTTCAAGCTTCTTTAAGCACTTTCTATGTATCTGAAGGTGAATAGTGTTGGTCTGTAGCCAAGGATCGCAAGTACGACGAACCAAGTGTTGTCCATCCATTCGAACTAAGAATCGGTAGTAATCTTTGGAAAGATCAGTAGATTCAGCATCGTGCATACAACAGCGTCTGAAGAAGCGAAATAAATTTATTCGAAAACAAAGAAAAAAAGACACAATATGAAGACGTTCACTAATCAGTTATATAGGGTGTGTCAGTAACAGCGAGCAAAAATTAAACAAGAAATAGAGGATGGTCAACTGGAACATTTTGAGATAGTTAACCTAGAGCCTGAGAAACCAGGTTAAGGAGATACGGGCTTATCTAGCCTATATCTAGTCTACCAGTATCGCATACGTCGCTACCCCACCCGCTTTGGTATGTTTCTAAATATATTTTCTAGCATCTAAAATGCTACCTAAAGAACAAGATCCTGAAATACAAAGAGTGTGCAGAGATCGAATCACTTGACTTCCTTGCTTCCAGGAATCCTTAACTAGCACTGGACCATTTTCTGATTGCTGGTTGGGATGCAAAGTAATTAAATAAAGCAGTTTTGACGTGCCAGAGCTTGCACTCGGGAGATGGTGGTTTAGAACCACATCGCTGGCAGCTCTGAAGACAGTTTTCCATAGTTTCCCATTTTCACACCAGGCAAATGTTGGGGCCGAACCTTAATTAAGGTCACGTGCGTCTCCTTCCTAGTCCCTTTCCTTTCCCATCGTTGCCAAAATAACATAGTTGGTGCAACGTTAAAACACATGCAATAGAACGTAATTGGGGATGGAGTTCAAAAATTATTAGTATTTTAAAATAGATGAATGCACAAGACTTGAGCACAGTAGCTGACGGCATCATAAGATGGCCACTCATTTAGGTACGTCAGTCGCAGTGCGGTGTAGTTCGGCGTGTAGATGTCGCGCTGAGACGAGTGAACTGGAATCTGATAGGTCGGGACAACTGAAAGAACGAATGTGACGGCTACGGGAGCGTCGCAAACTTCAGCTGCAGTCCTGACCTCTTGTAAAAACAAACGACATTGCACATCATAAAATTGATAAAAATGTGCAAAAATGATTAAGTGTATTTTCAACCAGTTTATTATTTCGAATGACAGTACACGATAGATGCTTCGCGTAAATAACTCTAGCGGGTGTAGCCTACTCTACTGTAGCACAGCCTACCACGTCTTTTTTAAAACAAGATACAGTATATGTACTGTAATAGGCCTAATCATATTTGTCTTCAATATTTCATCTCCAAATTCAATCAATCAATCAATCAATCAATCAATCAATCAATCAATCAATGATCTGCATTTAGAGCTGTTACCCAGGTGGCAGATTTCCTATCAGTTGTTTACCTAGCTTTTTCTTAAATATTTTCAACAACCTTTGAAATTTATGGAACACTAGCTGTAGTACCCAACGTTGTCCGTATAGCTTTTGAATGTTTACCTTCAGCATTTGTATTTGTATTATTATTATTTATTTATTTTTTTGCTATTTTGCTTTACGTCACACCGACACATATGTCTTATGGCGACGATAGGATAGGAAAGGCCTAGCAATTGGAAGGAAGCGGCCATGGCCTTCATTAAGGTACAGCCCCGGCATTTGCCTGGTGTGAAAATGGGAAACCACGGAAAACCATCTTCAGGGCTGCCGACAGTGGGGCTCGAACCCACTATCTCCCGATTACAGTACTTGTATTACCAGTTAATTAAGTGTGAAGTAGATGCTTATTGATTTATTTTTTGAGATGTTGATATTACGACCTATTATGTAGTTTTAGAGTTATTTAGATGTATCTGATTTCAAGTTTTAGATTATTTAATTTTCAAGTATAACCTTGTCCTAGTAGAAGCTAGAATTGACTGGGAAGTATTTGATTTTTTCCAAAAAAAAAAAAAAAAAAAAAAAAACAGTAATAATTATATGTATTTACCCGTGGCAGATTCCCTATCGGTTGTTTACCTAGCTTTTTGTTAAATATTTTCAACAACCTTTGAAATTTACGGAACATTCCCTTCATAATTTATTTCAGTCCCGTACTCCTCGTCCTATAAATGAATATTTGCCCCAATTTGTCCTCTTGAATTCAAATTCATCTTCATATTATGATTTTTCCTACTTTTAAAAGCTCCACTCAAGCTTATTCTTTTACTTATGTAATTCCACGCCAACTCTCCAATGACAGCTCGAAACATACCACGTAGTCGAGCATCTCGTCTCCTTACTCCCAAGTCTCCCCAGCCCAAACATCATAACATTTTAGTAACACTACTCCTTTGCCGGAAATCAAGCAGAACACATTGCGCTGCTTTCCTTTGAATTTTTTTCTAGTTCTCGTACCAAGTAGTCCTGGTGAGGCTCTCATATACTGGAGCCATACTCTAACTGAGGTCTTACAAGAGACTTATACGCCCTCTCCTTTAAGCTACATCCTTATTATTATTATTATTATTATTATTATTATTATTATTATTATTATTATTGTTTGTTTTACGTCGCATCGACACAGATAGGTCTTATGGCAACGATGGAAAGGCTAACGAGTGGGAAGGAAGCGGCCGTGGCCTTAATATAAGATACGCCCCAGCATCGCCTGGTGTGAAAATGGGATACCACGGAAAACCATCTTCAGGGGCGCCAACAATGGGGTTCGAACCCATTATATCCCGGATGCAAGCTCTCAGCTGCGCACCCCTAACCGCACGGAAAACTCGCCCGGTGGCTACATCTTTACTACAACCCGTAAATACTCTCAGAACCATCTGAAGAGGTCTGTAATCTTTCTTGATAACCTCGTTAATATGATTACCCCAATATATATCTATTTCGTATGGCATGAGGATACATTGTTACAATTTGGTTATTAACAAATATGTACAATTACACGAAAAACAGTTTCATCTATACACATAGAACAAGTACGTAATAAACAAACTATATTTATACATTTTAGCTCATCAATATCTGCATTGCTGCTAAAGCTGAATTTCCAGTTTTGTTAACCAACTCACACCTTCATCACCGGCCTCGTGGATATCCTTTATTGTCCCACTGAATCTTCGGAGTGGGCACTCTGTGACGATATGTTGAACGGTCTGAGGCACGTCAGAGCAGTCGCAGTAAGGATCGCTGGTAATCTTCCACTTGTGTTTCCAGTAGTTGCATCTGCCATGTTGAGTTCTGATCCGATTAAGTGATGACCAGATTTTTCTGGGTAAGTTGAAACCAGGAGGATTACCCCAATGAAGATTGGGGTAATCATGACATCGTGCTCCTAAGGACAGGGCTTAAAGTATGTTATGCAAACTGAGTAATCGACCACAACCATCATAATCACCAAGAGCTCTTCCACCCGAGTATGTTGGGGGTGTTGCCCATTTAGCCAAGGAGTGCCGGGATATCCCAGAACGGGTTCGGCTCGCCAGGTGCAGGTCTTTCTATTTGACTCCCGTAGGCGACCTGCGCGTCATGATGACGTCGAAATGATGATGAAGACAACACACACACCCAGCCCCCGTGCCATTGGAATTAACCAATTAAGGTTACAATCCCCGACCCGGCCGGGAATCGAACCCGGGACCCTCTGAACCGAAGGCCAGTACGCTGACCGTTCAGCCAACGAGTCGGTGGTGGTGGTCGTGGTGGTGGTGGTGGTGGTGGTGATAATAACCTAATCTAATGTTTGCCTACTACTTAGACCCGTTTCGTGATACAGGGTCGAAGATAGACGAGATGGTTTTATGACACGTTTTTACGGCTAGATATCCTTCCTGACGCAAACCTCAGATGAGAAGCTACTGAAGATGAAATCAAAGATAATGAATGAAACTGGGTAAGAAGGTGGAAGGAATCGGCTGTGACCTATGGACAGGAACTGTCCCGGTATCTGCCTGGAAGTGAAAATTGGGAAACCACAGAAAACCATTCTCAGGACATCCGATGGTGAGGCTCGAAGCCACTCGTCTCCCGAATGCACAGCTTGGCTCTATAGCCGTAACGCGTTAACACGCGCGCTCACTCCACTCGATGATGATAATAATAACAATAATAATTGTACCGGGCGGTACACCTCCACGCCGCTAATTTAAAAATTGCGCCAGTTGAAACTCCTCTGCTGGAGGAAGTCTGAACTTTATCTACGCTATTAATTCTTTACCTTCTCAGAAGATGTCACCACGTGGAAAATTTTGAGTTTTTGAACTGTGTCATTTTTGATGTGTTTTTGTTTCGCTTGAAGTAAGAAGTGTGAACTTTCTCTTCTAGAGGACACTACTGAAGATCAACAATAGTGCACCCTAGTGCGGAGTCAAAGAACTATTTTGTTGGAGAAATTTTTATTTCAAATGTTTGTTTCCTGTTAAATTTCTTTCTGTTATTGTTTAAGTTGGCTGTATACCCCTCTTTTCCCCCTTGTTTTAGATTTATCCAATCCCGAATTTCTTTTAGTAATTTCCGACCAATCCGATGTATCTTCCCCCAACTTGGATATGTTTCTGTACCCTAGCCAATAAAGTAATTGTGGGCGGGTGTTTTCATTCCCCTAACGCCTAGAACCTTCCGCGAGAGGATATAAACTGCTGATTTTTGGGTCTCTGCGCCACTTCTGTTCCATCTTTCAGTGTGTAAAGTACATAGCGGGGGGCGGGAAGCGCCTCTTTCCTCGGCAGCGGTCAACAACAAGGTAATGGCCGATTAATAACTTCTTTCTTTGCTAGCTCAGCAGTTTAACTCTCGGGGCGGGTTCGAAGCGTTCCACCATGTAACCTTTTCCTAAATGTAACTACTCTTTTCATATATTCTCTTTTAAAGCTACATACTGGGATAGAGAGTGCTAACCCTCTCGAGCTCCCACTCATATTGTTTTGAGGTGAACTTATTTTTCTCAACCTATTCTTCGTTAACGTAAAACAAATTATTCTCTTTTTAAGTCACCTCTTTAGTATGGGATTAGCCCTTGTATTTACGGCCTAGTGCCAAGTAGGTCTTAATCAAAGTGTATTAGGAGTGCAAGTTCGCCTCCTCTCAAATTGTTATTTTAGAGGTCATTTAATTAACCTCCTTTTCATTTAATAGACCTCAGTAGATTGGGTATTTTACCCCTGTGTTTACGTCCGTTGAGGACAGCTTGAAGGTGGAGTTTGGTGTGGCCTGGGAGAGGCTTAAATTTGAGAGCGAGTGGCTCTTTTGAAAATTGAGTATTGTATGTCTCGTGGAGGCTTTTCAGTGTAATTTGGAGCAAGGACTCCTAGGCATGAATGGGGTTTTCTGCCCCTCTGTTGAAACTTGTGTCTGTGGGGTAAAACTGAGCAGATTGCCCTAGCATTGTGCAGTCAGGGCGCGAAGCCCAAATCCTGTAAATATTGTAACTACCCTGTGAACTTGCTACTTTGTACCTGCCATGCTTGTTATTTCTTTGTTTTGAAAAGAAAATATAACCTTGTTAAATTTTAAATTAATTTTACTCTTAGTAGCTTGAGACCTGTTCACCACCCCGCACCTTCTTTCACGCATAACTACCACAAAAACTCGGTAACAAGTGGTAGCAGAGCGTGGTTGAATGGGTCTCAATTTAGCCCCTTTTGACGGCTAAACATTGTTTGTTCCGAACCCTAACCATTTTTTCAGTTGCTGGAATTTTTGAGTTTTTCAAAATTGTTCTGTCATCATGCCCGGCCCTCGCGATGTTCTCCATCTTAACTATTTGCGCAAGGAGGAGTTGATTTACGAATTGACTATTAGAAATGTGCAATCTGGAGGCACGGTTGCAGTAGACACCAATAAGCTTAGAGAGTCCCTTGATTTGCCCATTTCCATCCCCACCTTGGGAGAGAAAGAAATTGACGACTCTCTTTCCACGATCACGGAGAATATTACTGGGCTAGCTTCTGTAGTTAGTTTTTTTGATGAAAATGATCCTTCTCCTAATCAAATTAAGCGTGTGCAAGCTAGGCTGTCTCATTTTTCAAATAGAGTTAATGATCTGTTGTCTCTAAAGTTGAATGACGTTCAGAAGAAGGAAGCTAGTACGCTGCTTGAAAATAGGTCTGAATTATCTAGCAAGGTCACTCAATTGTTAACTGGGGAGGTTCCTCCCAAAACTGATCAACCCGTCACGGTGAATGTAGGTAGCGGGGAAGAGCCTCATAAGGGAGAAGTCAATAGGAAAACCATTGCTGCTCAAACAACCTCTGCCCCATTGGACGAGTCTGAACGCCGTAACTCATTAAATAATGTACGTTCTGAATTAACTACTTTGCCATTGAAACCTTTACCTACTATGTCACCCGGGTTTAGTAGCTTGCCTCATCCCTTGGCAATGTTGCTCAGAGGTATCTCTAAGTTTTCCGTTAATACCACCAGTGACGTAATTTCATTTTTAAGATTTCTAGTTGAATTTCAGGATCATGCCCTTGTTTTTTTTCTTTCTCCATGTCAAATTTTGCAAATTATCTATCCGTATGCTATTGGTATTCTCTCTGATAAAATCGTAAGAGCCATTGCCGAGCAATCATCTATTGAGGATTTTCATGCACACTTGCTTGCAAATTTTATTCCCGCCCGCGCGAGGTCATCTCTGATTCAGAAGTACTATTACCGTGTACAACGCTTGGATGAAAACTTGGCTGATTTCATACAGGACATTAAGTTTTATACTAGGGTGTTTGCTCTTCATTTTCCTGAAGATCAGATTGTACAGGCTATTGTAGAAGGCATTTCACCATCTTATAGGTCATACTTGTGTTTCGCGGCGTGCCCGCAAACTTTCTCTGAACTTGAAGCGTTGGCCGTCTCAGCGGAAGGAGTTAGGTACGCCGATTCCTTGCGTGTGGCAAAAGAACCCCCTCCTTCGTTTAGTAATACTCGGCCTCCACCTCGCCGACCAGTCACACCCCGTAAATGTTATGCTTGTGGGTCGCCTGACCATCTGCGCAATAAGTGTCCACTGATCAAGTCTAGTAGGGCAAATAATGGAGCTGGGTCAGCACAAGGCTGTTTTAAATGTGGGGCTTTCTCACATATTGCCAAGAACTGCCCAAACTCGAATAGCACCCCCTCCTGCTCAACTTCTGGTGCAGATTCTACCTATGCCAATAATAATAAGTGACTAGTGGCTTCGGCTGAGTCGACTAGTCCATCTTCCCGAGACTCAGCCCCTGGTAAACAGGTTGTAAATTCAGGGAACGAGCAATTTTCAAATTTATCTTTTGAAGGTCCCAAAGAGTGTCTTAGGATTGCGGCGGATTTCCCCGCACCTGTTCCTTTTCTTAAGATTGAGCTAAATAACGAGCCTATAACAGCTCTCTTAGATTCAGGCAGTGTTTGTTCGATTATTTCGGCTGAATGGTATTCTAAATTGAAATCTGTTTGTAAACTACCTGACTATGTCTCATCTCCTGTTCAATATGTTTCGGCTAATTCATCCCCATTAGAAATTCTAGGTTCCTTATTGGTCAAAATTCGTATTTTTAAATTCACATGGAAAGTTAAATTGTTTGTGGCCAAGCTCTTGTCTTGCCCCATTATATTGGGAGCGGACTTTATTTCTCACACTGGTCTTGTGCTCGATCTTCAGAGTAGGTCTTGCACTTTCAAATTTGCCTCTAATTGTAATATCCCTCTATTAAAGTGTAATTCTGTATCATGTTCATCTATTTCGCCTACCCAGGATGAGATGTCGTTAGACCTTAGACATCTACCTGAGGAGCAGGCTGATAGTATTCGTAAGCTGTGTCAGTCGTTTCCAGAGGTGTTCTCGGATACTCTTGGTGTTACTGACCTTATTGAATACAAAATTGAGGTCACTGATTCGATTCCTGTCCGTTTTCCACCGTATAGGCTATCTCCACCTAAAATGAAGGCTCTGAAAGAAATTATCGATCAGATGTTGAAGGATGGTATTATTAGGCCCTCTAAGTCGGCGTATTCTTCGCCTATTTTTCTAGTTCCGAAACCCCAAGGAGGCTTCAGGCCTGTCATTGATTATAGGGCTCTCAATCGGAAGGTGGTGTTGCAATCTGTGCCCCTTCCTGACCTTCATTCTTGTTTTTCATGGTTTCGTAAGGCCAAGTTCTTTACTATCTTGGACTTGAATCAGGCCTATAATCAAATTCCCCTTGCCGAAGAGTCTAAACATCTTACAGCGTTTGCCACGGACTGGAACTTATACGAATACAACCGCGTGCCTTTCGGGCTCCCCACGGGAGCAGCTGTACTCACTAGGCTACTAGATAGGGTCTTCTCCGACATCAAATTTGAGTACTTATATCACTACTTGGATGATGTCGTCGTATTTTCAGAGACTTTTGAGGAGCATCTAGATCATCTGCGAGAAGTTCTCGATCGCCTTCGTAAGGCTGGGTTAACTGTTAAGTTGTCCAAGGTTGCCTTTGCTAAGCCCTCTATGTCTTTCCTAGGGCACATTGTGTCACCTGATGGTGTAGCCATCGATCATTCTAGAACACAGGCCATCCGTGATTTTAAACCTCCCAAGGACATTAAAGGCATCGCCAGGTTTATTGGTATGGTGAATTTCTTCAGAAAGTTCATTCCTAACTTTGCTAATAGAGCGGCGCCCTTAAACCTTCTTCGTAGGAAAGGCATCAAATTCGAGTGGGGACCTTCTCAACAAGCCGCTTTTGAAGATCTTAAATTGGCTCTCTGTAATGCCCCTGTACTTGCTATGCCTGATTTCTCGAAGAAATTCATCGTCCAAACTGATGCGTCGTCGTCAGCAGTAGCTGCAGTCCTTCTTCAAGAGACTGAACTAGGGAGGCGACCCATCGCCTATGCATCTAGGACATTGTCGGCTCAAGAAGCCAAGTATTCCATATATGAGCTCGAAGGTTTGGCAGTCTTATTCGCCTTAGAGAAGTTCCGTCTCTATCTGGAACATGTTAAATTCGACCTGGAGACAGATAATCAAGCCTTAAGCTGGGTCTTAGGTAGGCCGCGTCGTACTGGTCGCATAGCCCGCTGGGCCATCCGTATTTCTGCCTTCCAATTCGATGTCAGGCATATCAGAGGTACTGAAAATGTTGTTGCTGATGGACTCAGTCGTATGTTTTCTAACGACGTCGAGACCCACGACCCGGTCGACAGTTCATCACCTCCCGAGTCCATACTATCTGGTGTTAATGCCATCCTAACAGATGCTCCCATGCTTTTTAGGGATATCGAGAAATACCAACATGAAGATCCGACGCTGGCTCCGATAATGGAAACCCTTTCTTCTGGGGAACATGTTGTCCCTTATGTTCTGAGGAATGGTGTTTTATGTTGCCCTTCGAGGCATGACAAGATGATGAAGGTTGTCGTTCCAGCTGTTCTTGTGCCTATGATCTTCAAGTACTATCATGAGACCCCATTAGGGGGGCATCTTGGAATCTTTAAAACTCGTGAAAAGATTCGTGAAAGGTTCATTTGGAAAGGTATGGACGGTGAAATCCGTGAACTAGTAAAGGCTTGTAAATCCTGTTTGATTAGTAAACCAACCATGTCCACCAAGGTAGGCCTTTTGTCTTCCCATCAAGCGTCGCGCCCCATGGAACGCCTGTACATTGATTATGTAGGACCCTTCCCCCAGTCAAAGGGTAATGCTAACAAGTTCATCTTTGTATGCGTAGATGGTTTTACCAGATTTTCTTGGTTATTTCCGACTAAGCTGGCTACCGCTCAGTCCACCATTACTTGCCTAAATTCTATTTTTGCTTCTTTTGGTCCGTGCCAATATATTGTGTCTGATAACGCTAAGGCGTTTACATCAAATCTTTTTCGTAAATTCTGTTTTGATTTATCCATCTCTCATGTAACTACTTCCGCTTATTACCCTCAACCATCTCTGGCTGAACGGGTTAATCGTAATCTCAGGTCCGCACTTATTGCCTATCATCATGAAGATCATTCCAGGTGGGACACGTCCCTGCATTGGTTAGCTTTTGCTTTGAATTCGGCTGTTCATGAATCACATAAATTCACTCCAGCCTCTTTAATGTTCAAATTTGTTCCCAACTCGCCGCTCTCTAACCTCTGGTCTCTGAGTGACATTCTACCCGAGACAATAGATCCGGATAATATTAAAGATCTTTGGAAGAAGGCTAAAGCCAAACTTAAGGTATCTCATGAAAAGGTTAGGGAAAGGTATGATCGTGGACGGAGACCCACCCCTTTAAATGTAGGTGACCAGGTGATGGTCAAGAACTTTGTTCCCGCGAGCAAGCTTGCCCCCAGATTTCATGGGCCTTGTATCATTCTCGATTTTCTTACGCCAGTTACGTTGTTAGTAAGCAATCCAGCCACCGAGAGGATATTTAGGGTTCACCTGTCACAGGTGAAACCGGTGTAATTTCTGTGTTAACTTGCTTCATATTATTGTGAAAGGGGATATGAAGGTTATATTTTTTTGAGTTTTCAATTTCTAGGCATTCTGCCCCTTCTATAATATTTTGTTTTATATGTAAGCATTTGTATGAAACCTCCCCCGATTTGTTAAACTGCCATCCTGTCCTTGCCTCGGCCATTACCACGCTCCCGTCTCCTGCTCCAATACACACTGTGGCTTGATTAGATTAAATGCCATGGATATTTGCACGCCGCTGGCCCCTCTACCTCTCCAACAAGACTGTGCCCTCAAAAAATGATGATGGTCCAACAATATTCTGCCGCCTAGCTTTAATGTTTCTGTGCCCCCGCAGCCGCGCGGCGCTGTGCCGCGACCGGGTTCGAGGACGGGCCCCCTCGGCCCCAGCGAGGACGACATGTGCACGGCGAGCCGGAGCTCTCCTCCCGGCCAAGGCTGATGTGCGGCGCACGACCTGCTACTTGCCCGCAGCCTGTATTCCTCCACCGCGGGCGCGGCGTGTTTCAACACCACTGCTCCCCTCATAGTGCGGGTGAGCGGTATCTCAGGGTACTTGAGGGGTCCGAGCGGCCTCCTTTGGACGCAAGCTGCAACGGCCGGTCTGGCCATCCAACTTCATCAACATCAACTACATGAACAGTTACTATAAGCATTGACTACACTTGGGAATTCAACAGCAATATTTGGTGGACATTGCAAAATTTTTCATCACTTTTAAGTATTAAAAGTTTATCTTCAGAACTCAACTTCTACAAACATAAAGACTGTATTTCACCTGCAACGACAAATTTTGAAACTGAATCAAACCAAATTAAGAAAGTCTTATAAATTTTTTTTTGCAATTAATCTCCATATCTACATCAAACTTGGACCTTGTTTCCAAAAATTTTATGTGTCACCCCTGGAGGAACTTTTGGGGGGGGGGGGGGGAGGTCTGTACCGGGCGGTACACCTCCACGCCGCTAATTTAAAAATTGCGCCAGTTGAAACTCCTCTGCTGGAGGAAGTCTGAACTTTATCTACGCTATTAATTCTTTACCTTCTCAGAAGATGTCACCACGTGGAAAATTTTGAGTTTTTGAACTGTGTCATTTTTGATGTGTTTTTGTTTCGCTTGAAGTAAGAAGTGTGAACTTTCTCTTCTAGAGGACACTACTGAAGATCAACAATAGTGCACCCTAGTGCGGAGTCAAAGAACTATTTTGTTGGAGAAATTTTTATTTCAAATGTTTGTTTCCTGTTAAATTTCTTTCTGTTATTGTTTAAGTTGGCTGTATACCCCTCTTTTCCCCCTTGTTTTAGATTTATCCAATCCCGAATTTCTTTTAGTAATTTCCGACCAATCCGATGTATCTTCCCCCAACTTGGATATGTTTCTGTACCCTAGCCAATAAAGTAATTGTGGGCGGGTGTTTTCATTCCCCTAACGCCTAGAACCTTCCGCGAGAGGATATAAACTGCTGATTTTTGGGTCTCTGCGCCACTTCTGTTCCATCTTTCAGTGTGTAAAGTACATAGCGGGGGGCGGGAAGCGCCTCTTTCCTCGGCAGCGGTCAACAACAAGGTAATGGCCGATTAATAACTTCTTTCTTTGCTAGCTCAGCAGTTTAACTCTCGGGGCGGGTTCGAAGCGTTCCACCATGTAACCTTTTCCTAAATGTAACTACTCTTTTCATATATTCTCTTTTAAAGCTACATACTGGGATAGAGAGTGCTAACCCTCTCGAGCTCCCACTCATATTGTTTTGAGGTGAACTTATTTTTCTCAACCTATTCTTCGTTAACGTAAAACAAATTATTCTCTTTTTAAGTCACCTCTTTAGTATGGGATTAGCCCTTGTATTTACGGCCTAGTGCCAAGTAGGTCTTAATCAAAGTGTATTAGGAGTGCAAGTTCGCCTCCTCTCAAATTGTTATTTTAGAGGTCATTTAATTAACCTCCTTTTCATTTAATAGACCTCAGTAGATTGGGTATTTTACCCCTGTGTTTACGTCCGTTGAGGACAGCTTGAAGGTGGAGTTTGGTGTGGCCTGGGAGAGGCTTAAATTTGAGAGCGAGTGGCTCTTTTGAAAATTGAGTATTGTATGCCTCGTGGAGGCTTTTCAGTGTAATTTGGAGCAAGGACTCCTAGGCATGAATGGGGTTTTCTGCCCCTCTGTTGAAACTTGTGTCTGTGGGGTAAAACTGAGCAGATTGCCCTAGCATTGTGCAGTCAGGGCGCGAAGCCCAAATCCTGTAAATATTGTAACTACCCTGTGAACTTGCTACTTTGTACCTGCCATGCTTGTTATTTCTTTGTTTTGAAAAGAAAATATAACCTTGTTAAATTTTAAATTAATTTTACTCTTAGTAGCTTGAGACCTGTTCACCACCCCGCACCTTCTTTCACGCATAACTACCACAAAAACTCGGTAACAAGTGGTAGCAGAGCGTGGTTGAATGGGTCTCAATTTAGCCCCTTTTGACGGCTAAACATTGTTTGTTCCGAACCCTAACCATTTTTTCAGTTGCTGGAATTTTTGAGTTTTTCAAAATTGTTCTGTCATCATGCCCGGCCCTCGCGATGTTCTCCATCTTAACTATTTGCGCAAGGAGGAGTTGATTTACGAATTGACTATTAGAAATGTGCAATCTGGAGGTACGGTTGCAGTAGACACCAATAAGCTTAGAGAGTCCCTTGATTTGCCCATTTCCATCCCCACCTTGGGAGAGAAAGAAATTGACGACTCTCTTTCCACGATCACGGAGAATATTACTGGGCTAGCTTCTGTAGTTAGTTTTTTTGATGAAAATGATCCTTCTCCTAATCAAATTAAGCGTGTGCAAGCTAGGCTGTTTCATTTTTCAAATAGAGTTAATGATCTGTTGTCTCTAAAGTTGAATGACGTTCAGAAGAAGGAAGCTAGTACGCTGCTTGAAAATATGTCTGAATTATCTAGCAAGGTCACTCAATTGTTAACTGGGGAGGTTCCTCCCAAAACTGGACAGGTTTTTTCCGGGTACTCCGGTTTTCCCTGTCATCTTTCATTCCATCAACACTCTCCACTATCATTTCATTTCATCTGTCAGTCATTTATCATTGCCCCAGAGGACTGCGACAGGCCTCGGCAGCCGGCACATTTCCTATCCTCTCGCAAGATGAGGGCTTCATTCATTTCATTCCTCACCCGGTCGAATGACAGGAAACAGGCTGTGGATTTTCATTTTCAATAATAATAATAATAATAATAATAATAATAATAATAATAATAATAATAATAATAATAATAATACAGAATGGATAACAACATGTTAACCAAACATATCTTCAAATATGATTGAACAAAAAGTCAACAACAACAACCTGGATTCATGGGTTAAGAAAGATTTGGAAAGAAACAACACAAGGGAAGAAGCAGCAACAGAGGGAGATATTTTTTAGAAAGAAGGTGTTAAAAATGGAAGGATTCCAGAATTGGGAGGGAAAGAAATCAGGCTTAAAATGGTCCGAGGAGAGAAGGAGGTATAGAGAGCAGATGAAGGAGTATTGAAGGAAGAAGGAACACCAACGGATGAAGCATTGAAATTGTCATGTAGTTCCTAGAAGGCCCTAACGGAGAAATAAATTAATGTTTCATGAACTATTCACTACTTCTACGGGTTTCGGAGGCTTCGAAGTACAGGAAATTTTCTCCCGCAGGAGCACTTTTTTTTTTTTTATTAATTTATTTGGCTTTAGATCAGTTACAGACCAAACAGCCACCTGGATATTACAGTACGCTAGTTTGAACTTTACAATTCATTACAAGTCATTGTCACAGTGTAATATATATATACATATAAAAGACATAGATGTTGCACATCATTACATTAAAATCACATACATTTCCATAGAAAATCAATGAAATTTGTAGACAAGTTGTTTTTAAATAGTTCCCAATAATAGTATACACTTTTTTGTTTTTGGTCGCCAGTAGTGTATTTACACAGGTTGGTAACTGTTGCTTAGCATGAAGTAGAGCTGTAATAAACACAATTTGCTGTTGGTGGTAATGAGCACATGCAAAAAAGAGATGGTTTATGTCCTGAATCGACTGGGCATCGCAGGAACAGTATGGTGTGTCCACTACGTTGATGCGATAAAGGTGACTTCTAAAACTTCCGTGATTGAAGCGCATTCGAGTGATAGTCGAGATGAATCGTCGTTGAGTGTTCCATTGTCAGGAGCACTTTTACCTGCCGATAAATCTAGAGACACGAGGCTGGAGCACCTTCAAATACCACCGGTCTGAACTGAGATCGAAGCCACGAAAAATAAATTAATATAATGAAATTGGATCCATGTACAATGGTTGCTCGTGAAAAACAGAACCGCTGCAGCGTAAGAAATACTGTTATGTTCGGTGTCACATAAAACGCTGTTAATCGTCAGAGACAACAATAGCAGTTAGAGACAACAATAGCAGTTGTGTGGCCTTGAAGCTTTTCTGCTGATCATTTGAGGCAAATAAGGGTAGCGTCGTTATTAAATCGTGGAAGAGGTATAACGTAGCCCTATGGCCTTAACAAGAGCACAGGCAATACAATAAGTGACGATATAATAGCCCATTAGTTGGAGACCAGCACCAGCATACTAATACTAGCGCTGGCTGAATATGGGTCAACCAAGGCTCCTAGATACTCTCCTATTCTATGCTGAGCTCATAATCCCTGAGAGGCGAGCCACGACAAATGTGGCTCAAAAGTTGACCTCTGGACAATAAGTACCACTGAAACATGAATCTATCTGTAGTCAGCGAGGTGGTAAATCAAGTACCGTACCATATCGTTGGAACAAAGAGTCTGGCTCCTGGGCAGAATAGTCAGCATAGTAGCCACGGAACCAACTTCCGGCCGGGCCGGGAATTTTAACTGCGTAAATTAAATCCCTCTAGGATAGTGCGTTTCTGTTCGTCTTAACATACATCTCTTCTTCTAAACACTACATACTAACTATCACAGTAACATACCATACTGAATGCATCCTTCCACATCGGGTTGGCGTCAGGAAGAGCATCCGACCATAAAACTGGGCTATGTCCCCATGAAGTTCTGATTCTAAGAATTTGGCGAAAAGACCAGCAAGAAGAGGATCGTTGAAACAAGCAAACTTGCATCTTTACGAGGTTGTTGCCAATGGTAGCGGACCTTGCAGCCTATCTGTAGTTAATCATCCTCTTATACGGAGGCCCCGGGTTTGATTTCCAGTCAGGTTAGGGATTTTTCTTGGATCTGCGTGCTGCCACGACGTCCATTCGGCCTTCGTAAGAGAAATACACTGACAGTGAAATAGCGGCCCCGATCTAGAAAGCTAAGAATAACGGTCGAGAGGATTTGTCGCGCTGACCACGCATCATCCGGGTCTTCAGGCTGAAAAGAAAGATCGGTTCGTAGGAACACCACAGTTAATTGTCTGTATTTTTTAATTCCGATTGAATATATGCATATATTGCATATATGCCATACGACAAATAATCGATAAATACAAATAAATGACCTCATTTTCAACATATAACGTTTCGAAATGCAGCCAAATCACCCATGGCATCTTGGCTGAAAAAGACATTAATTCAACGAGAATGGTTGGGGAAACTGTCTTATGAACTTAATAAAGTGTCAAACGAAAATAAAAAGTTTCAAAACCAATTAAATGCCAGCGCTGTACCTTAATTAAGGACAAAGCTATCATCTTCTCAGGTCTGAGTCTTTCATGCAACAAAGTTGACGAAAATAACCTGTTTGTTAGAGCGATGATAAACACACACTCACTTAGTGATCGGTAGAAATTCTTAGACAGTGCATTAGAGAGTTGAAAGTGAAGAAGTCAACAAGGCTAAACATTTTAGATAGCGATAATTGTAGATAAATATATCTTGTACCCATCTTGACCAACATATAAGAAGCTGCTATAGTGACTAACGTTTTGTTTACAACTTGTTTTACGTCACACCGACACAGTTCGGTCTTATGGCGACGATGGGATAGGAAAGGCCTAGGAGTGGAAAGGAAGCGGCTGTTGCCTTAATTAAGGTACAACATTTGCCAGGTGTGAAAATTGGAAACCACGGAAAACCATCTTCAGGACTGCCGACAGTGGGATTTGAACCCACTATCTCCCGGATGCAAGTACACAGCTGCGCGCCCCTAACCGCACAGCTAACTTGCCCGGTCAGATAGCTCTTATAGCGTCAATGGGAATATGAATGCTATTTGCTTTACGTCGCACCGACACAGAGAGGTCTTATGGCGTCGATGGGACAGGAAAGGCCTAGGAGTTGGAAGGAAGCGGCCGTGGCCTTAATTAAGGTACAGCCCCAGCATGTGCCTGGTGTGAAAATCGGAAACCATGGAAACCAGTCTTCAGGGCTACCGACAGTGGAGTTCGAACCCACTATCTCCCGAATGCAAGCTTACAGCTGCGCGCGTCCCTAACCGCACGGCCAATTCGCTCGGTGTGACGAAAGGAACTAAGAATTATTTTGTAGGCAGATGAAACGAAGTTCCTCAGTTTTTGCTACTAGAAGACAAGAAGAGGCCAAATAACAAATAAGAATACGCGATAGCGAACCTTATTTAGAAATGCGTTTGATATCTTAGAATTGACAGGTGAGGGAAGATTTTGTTCGTTAACTTTTCTGGCTCCTTTCTTCTAATCTCTCTATTCCTTCATTCTGGTTGAGACCTATTCATACTTTTCATACAGCTCTTGGTTTCGTTTCGAACAAAAGTAAGCACGTTTGTAGTTTTCGTAATCGTATCGGGGAACCCGCGAAGCGAAGTCTGCAAAATTGTTTACCCGAAACAAAGGGATTCGAAGCACACCATGGGGCCAAAAAATGAAAAAATTGAAGCGCACTATCGATAGTAGCCCACTTGGTGACCATGATTGTTTAGGCGTCTTTATGGCCTAATGCCGTGGTTAGCCGGTTCGAGTCCCTTTGATGCGAGGCAAACCATGTCGTCTGAAAAGGTGAGACTTTCAAATCTGAGTTCATTCTTTCGGGGGTATAATCTGACTCTGTTAGGAAATTCGCATTCTTCTTCTTGTGTGTAACCTCCGAAGTTTTACTGGCTTAGTATTTAGGTAGGTGGTATGACAACTGTCCAAACTAACTGCCTTGAGCAGTTTCTCGTAGATACATATGGTGAACTCAGTAGGCTCTTTTGATATAATTCCAGTTGCTGAAATTGCAACAACAGTAACTGTTGCTGTTTCCGGGCACGTTTAATATCTGCTGTGAATTCCAAGTATTTGTTTAAGTTTTCTTGAATCTTAGCTATAATGTTCTGGGAGTTTGGTACAGCAATGTTTATGACCACGTGTTGTTATGCAGTCTTTCTGTAACAATAAGGCCAGAGATTTTAGTAGCTGCAACACTTCTGAACATATTTAGAGTAGCAATGTTTACTAAATAAACACAAAATTTCAAGATTTTTGTTATGTTGCTTTATCGTTTTCAAGCTCGTTATGTATATTTCCACCATATTCTGTATTTTCTCCTCAAATTCTTTACCACTGGCCGCTATTGCTTATTTCCATTTGTCCCGGATTGTTCTTAAGAGGATATTCACTTGTGTAATTCCAAGATCTACAAAACGACCATTACCGTTACAAAACGGTGCTTCAGTTGGTCATAACTACAGCCCGGGCTATTTGGTTTCAACCTACTTTTTCCTTTGCATCTTAATTAGAATATTTCAATATACTTTTGCGTTTTAAATCCATAAGATTGTAATGTGAGAATCTTATTGAACCTAAAATGGGGATTGAATACCTAAAAATCGGGTTAACCTACGACGCAAGCGTGTTAAACAGTTATAACTTGAAAACAATATTCTCTCACCCATGAGTAAATAATGCAAGTGTCGACCTCGAATTATTATTATTATATTTTTTTATATCGTTATGCCCTACTCAGGAGCACGGTTGAACTTGCTTAGCTGATGTATTGGCCTTCTTTTCCTCCCAAAATCTCTTCATCCTCTCGCTGAGCTTCTGCTTCTTCTCCTTCTTCTTCTTCTTCTTCTTCTTCTTATTATTATTATTGCTTGTAATGTATGGCTATGAAGTGTTACATCCAGTTAGTATTTGTATTATTACGATAGATCGCGTTGTTTGTGAGGTTATGTCAAGAAACATGTGTTGTACATAAATATTTATACGAGTTCAGTTAATGTAAATACCTGTAAATTAATATCACCGGTATATAATTTATTATCACCTGGATATGATGTGTAATCCGCTACAGAATTGTGAAACTCGCTGTAACTTCCAGAATGGCACTAGATGATGGTAGAATATTCTCTACACTATAATCATATTGTTGGGCACTCTAGAATTTACGAGAAAATGTATCTTTCTAGAAGCCTGGCCAGACACCTATATAAGGAGGCGATCTTGACGGTAGAGACGAGTTACTGTTTAACAGAGGTGTAGCAGGAGAATACTTGTGACCTCGTGTTGTTGTGACATGCAATGGTTGCAGTCTCCATGTTGAAGTGATAGGCAGTTGTTAAAATGGCGACTTTGTTGATGTGTGTATTTTGCTAGCGACAGCAGTGATTAAGGTTATGTGTGTGTTTAATTTGTAAATAGATGTGAATACATAACTGTACCAACTGACAGCATTTCGCGTACGTCTTTGTGGATACGTTAACTATCCGCTTCAAACTTCATTAGGCAAGTTCTTTTTAATCCATGTGGAGCTACAAGTTGTTTTGAATTTTACACACATTACCCATGTTACATGAAACGCGTAGAACTGCTCACAACTTTCTTGGGGGCTGCTGACAGAATAAAAAGGAATGGAATGCAGTATTCTGAAAAGAGAATATATAGGGGAAAAAATACTTCTGACAATGAATATTGAATTTTTATGACCGCATTATAATCGAAATAGACTTTCAACCTATAAGGTCTGGTTCTGTACATACTGTATAGTACGTGTTGAAGAGATGTTAAGTACGGAACAAAACTGGCCAACAGGACACCAGTGGGATCCGAATCCACAACCTCCCGATTTCTGTACTTAACATTAGTAATTCAATCGTTGTCCTTCCCTCTCCAAGATAGCGAGTTCGAGCACAGCCAATGTACACTCAACCATACAAAAATTAGCCGGAAAAGAAATATTTAATTTTATACAGTCTCGAAACGTGAGGATATTCGTAAACTGCGGATAGCCGTGGCAGAAAAGACGATACTGGAATCCTACCATCTGCACAGTATGTCATCCTATTTCAAACAAAAGGATTTGAAAAGAAAGTAGTCATCTGCTAAGGCCAGTGTGTGTACAAGGCATTGGAGGGGAGGCGGTGGGGGGGGGGGGGGGGAGGGGGGGAGTTTAAATGTGATTAACCGAGTTACTTGGGTATGCAGAAAGGACCGTACTCTTGAATCGGGAGGGTTGCTTTCGAACATCACCAGCGCTAGCTCAGAAAATGATTTTCCATGGTTTCCTCATTTTCACACCTGTCTGAGTTAGAACGATGCTTAATAACTAGCTCAGGTGGTAGAGCGCTGGCCTTCTGAGCCCAACCTCGCAGGTTCGATCCTGGGTCAGTCCGGTGGTATTTGAAGGTACTCAAATACGTCAGCCTCGTGTCGGTATTCCAAATCTGTACAGGAAGTATTGGTAATAGTCTTACCTGGCACATTCCATGTCGAGTATTTGTCGCCATGTTGGTGTACCAACAGGGATGCTGCATTCTAATATAAGACGTCCTCAAAATGTCGACCATACGCCAGAATGCACGCCTGAACGGGGTTGGAACACTTGCTCGGAGTGACATTCGCACGGAGTGGCACTTGCACGGAGCCCTTCCTTTGTATTTACTTTTCTTGAAATCTATGCGGTAATAAGTCAGTTTATCTTTATTGGTATAGTCCACAATTGTATTGATGCCCGCTGTAAATCAACAAAGGTTTACCCTTGGTGGTCTTGAGCTCCATTGCTGTAGAACAATTATCTCTCAGCAGTTCAACACGGAACACGTTATCACCATGTATCAAATTTAACAATGAACTCTAGAGCCTTCATCTATCTATCTATCTATCTATCTATCTATCTATCTATCTATATTTTTACCGGGTGCGCCTTCCCCTCCCCTGCTTCTGCATTCTAACCCTCCTTTGACCCCCGTGCAACTGTCACTGTTAGACATACCCATGCTTAGTAATTTCCTGGAATGTTTGGTGTTCCGTGCGACTGTCAACACATTCCATCCCCGTGCAAGTGTCTCTCCGAGCAAGTGTCACATCTTCGCCTGAACACGCCACCTCATTGATCGTTGCACACGTTTGAACACTCCAGGCATTGCACGTATGCTCCACACGCTGGCGAAGTTCATTGTCCAAAACGACATGGCTGGCTACAAAATTAATCCAAAATATGGAACTCTCCTCCCATTCTATCTGATAATTAAAAAAAAAGGGTAGCTCCTGAACGAATAAGCGTAGGGCATAAGTTTTGTGGTGTATTGTCAATCCCCCTATTAATTCCCACATGTTTCGGAACACACTATATAGCCTACAGTGGACTAACCATTCGGCTCCAGACCGCACCCTTCGTCAGACAATGAAATGAGTGGTTAAACTGAAAATATTAAAATTAAAGGCCCATCTAGCAATTTAAATTATATTTAAAATGAAGGACCTATCCAGAAATTTTTAGTACTATATTTTAATATAAAATGTTTTAAACTATATTTTGAAACGTGTTAGGCTCACAAAATGACTAAAAAATGGCACGTGCCGTTATTGTAAGCGAACAACGTTGTTTCTTGTCCACGGGCGCGGTGAAGTGGGAGGCATTGTGGATGCACTCGATAGTAAAAAAACCGGAAGCGACATCATTTGTCGGGTCCACCGGTTAATCCGAGGCCGGTTAAGAGGGCGTCCACTATAAATATAGACTAATAAAAGTATTTTCTATATACAGTGTGAACTTGTTTCACAGTTTGTAATTACAGGTACACTAGGCCTTCTCTCTCTCTCTACCCCCCCCCCCCCCCCACACACACACACTGCGAAGTCCTTATTCTGTTAAATACGATAGAAATGCCAACGGATGCGAATTGTTTATTCACTGACTCACCACCTTTAACTCGTGACTGTATTTGTCTTGCTCTTACCATCCGCGAAAAAAATCACCAAGGGACCACTCACCTGGAAATATAAGAGAAAAACAGGTATTATAAAATACTGAGTGGCTATCTGATGGCAAAGAAATAAAATCTGCAGAAAAGTATTGAAAATGTTGTTAAGTGTAAGAGAGGCACGGGCGTCCTAACTTCGCCACCTGAAATAAATAAATAAATAAATAAATAAATAAATAAATAAATAAATAAATAAATAAATAAATAAATAAATAAATAAATAAATAAATAAATAAAATAAAATAAAATAAAATAAAATAAATAAATAAATAAATAATCCAGAGGAGAGTCCATGTATTGTTGGCTGACCAGCCGTCCCGAATTTTAATTTCAATGCTGATCGTCAGAAGGAGTTAATATACTAATGTTATTTGTTTTACGTCCCATTAACTACTTTTTTAAGGTCTTCGGAGACGCCGAGGTGCCGGAATTTAGTCCCGCAGGAGTTCTTTAACGTGCCAGTAAATCTACCGACACGGGGCTGTCGTATTTGAGCACCTTCAAATACCACCGGACTGAGCCAGGATCGAACCTGCCAAGTTGGGGTTAGAAGGCCAGCGCCTTAACCGTCTGAGCCACTCAGCCCGGCGAGTTAATATACAGTGATGTTATCACTGAAGTTGGCAAGCACGACAATCTTTCAGCCCCAGAGGCCTCATACTCGGTTTTCATTTGTTTGAATTTTAGTCTTGGGTGTGTTCCAATAAATGTAGCAAATATAATGCCTTAATTAAGGCACAGGCCCAGCATTTGTCTGGTGTGAAAATGGGGAAACCACGAACAACCAACTTCAGGGCTGCCGACGGTGGAATTCGAACCCATCTCTCCTGAATGCAAGCTCACAGCTATGTGACCCCAACCGCGCGGCCAACTCCCTCGGTTAGACTTAGCTTTTTTATGCTTTACTAAAACGAGGTCATTTGACTTTCTGTCCCTCCAGCTCGTTCTATTCATTCTCCAGAACTACATTTCCGCGACCTGTATGTAGCCTTGCTTCTTCCAGTTTCCCTTGAGTCCATATTTCGTATTTGTACGTCAGCATACTCCAAACAAAGATCCTGAGGAGCGACTTTCTTATCTCCAAAGTACCTCATTTAGTAACAAATTCTTCTTTTGAAAGACTTGTTTCGCGAGCACTAGCCTTATGTTGATTTCTGATAGACATTTATTATCAGTTATTTACACTTCCCAAGCAGCAGAATTTCATGGCTTGTTCGATGGTCGTAGTATTTAAAGTTACATTAGCTTGAGTTAGTTGTTTATTTTTTCATTACGATGATGATGATGATGATGATGATGATATATTAATTTCGTGTGGCTATTTCTAGCCGGGTGCAGCCCTTGTAAGGCAGACCCTCCGATGAGGGTGGGCGGCATCTGCCATGTGTAGGTAACTGCGTGTTATTGTGGTGGAGGATAGTGTTATGTGTGGTGTGTGAGTTGCAGGAATGTTGGGGACAGCACATATACCCAGCCCCCGGGCCATTGGAATTAACCAATTAAGGTTAAAATCCCCGACCCGGTCGGGAATCTAACCCGGGACCCTCTGAACCGAAGGCCAGTACGCTGACCATTCAGCCAACGAGTCGGACGATGATGATGATGATGATGATGATGATGATGATGATGATGATTATGACACGAAGAATACTGCTACTCAACATCACATCACAGAAAGCCAAGCCATGCCTGTTATCGTGACTGGTAGCGCAGTCTTCTGAAGGTCGCAGTGCAAGGAGAACCTCGTCTGATCTTGGCACTCAAGTAGTGTGGGTACATGAAGGGCAACCTCTGTGTTATCTCAAGAAGCCGATTGCTCGTTACAGTGACAATTAAAATACTTGGAGACAGAATAATTAATTCACCGGGCGAGTTGGCCGTGCTGTTAGGGGCGCGCGGCTGTGAGCTTGCATCCGGGAAATAATGGGTTCGAATCCCACTGTCGGCAGCCCTGAAGATGGATGTCCGTGCTTTCCCATTTTCACACCCGGAAATGCTGGGGCTGTTCCTTAATTAAGGCCATGGCCACTTCCTTCTCACTCCTAGCCCTTTCATATCCCATCGTCGCCGTAAGACAAGTCTGTGTCGGTGCGACGTAAAGCAAATTGGCAGTTGATGCCATACGATTATTATCATTATTATTTTACAGGGTTTAAGACCTACTGACTACTTGTACGGTTTTAGAAGACGCTGAAGTGCCAGAATTTTGTACTACAGGAGTTCTTTTACATGCTAGTAAATCTACCGAGGTGAGGGTGGAGTATTTGAACACCTTCAAATACCACTGGAGTGAATCTCAATCATAGTCGTTTCCAGCTCCCAAGAAAGGGAAAAAAGGACTGACGAACTTACACTGCTTGGCCATGTCAATTAAAGAATTTATCCCGAAAGTAGCAGGTATGATTAAAATTGATAGAAGAAAGTATTTGACTACTTTATCGGAATGATGGTGGGAAACTTGATCCTTTGTGTTTTAGAATATATTTTGACATAACATAAAAAGGATGGATTTCTGCAAAAGGGAAGCCCTCTAGAGCTAGTAAAGTGAATGCTCGTTTTGAACGTATACAAGGTTGTCAAATGTGAACCGTCAGAAGGTTGGTCATACAGATAAATAATTTGAAAAAATCGATATCTCGCAACGTTGTCATTTTATTGCCTGCTGACGTTATAATAAGATCGCTTAGCGGGCGAGTTAAAATGGGTTTTGCGAGGCGGTGTTTCTAAATCTGCACGCGGCTTGAGAGTACCAATCGAAGAAAAATAACTTCGCCAAGGGAGGGATATTCTTAACAAATACATCGCAACCGGGAAATGTCCCGGTGGTAATGATCACCTACAGCAGTGTGATAATAAATTAAAGTTTAAACAATTACACAACAACAAAAACAACAAATACAAGAGTACAACAAGCAATACCATGGAAAGAAAATATTACAATAAATACTAACACTTTAACATTATAAGTCCAACACCACAATATACAAATTCACACACAACTTTAGAATTTCCACTGCTTAACACTACGGCTTAGCAAATGTCATGGGGTAGTCACCCAATAGCGTGTGGGCCCTCCGCTGGCCCTGCGAACTGCAGTGAGACGCCGTGGAAGTGAGCCGACAAGTCCCTGGAAGTCCTCTGGACGCAGCTGACACCAAATCGTTTGCAGAGCGGCCGCCAATGCTGGTCTGTTCGTGGGTGCAGGATCCGTGACACGGAGCCTGCGTTCCAGGACATCCAAGATATGCTCGATAAGGTTCATATCGGGGCTCCTGGGTGGCCATGGCAGTCGTTGGACCTCCGCTGCATGTTCCTGGAACCATTCCTGGGCGACGTGGGAGCGATGTGGAGGCGCGTTATCATCTTGAAACACCGCTGAACCGTCTGGGCGCTGGAAGGCCAAAAATGGGTGAAGATGGTCTCCGAACAGCTCAACATACCGCGTACCATTCAAAGTCTCTTCCAGAACAACTAGGGGGCTCATTCCATACCAGGAAAATGCACCCCAGACCATAACAGAGACACCAGCGCCCTGGATCACACCTTCGAGGCAGGCGGGATCCATCCCTTCATGTGGTCTGCGCAATACACGGTGCCTCCCTACGGCAAGGTGCAGTTGAAATCGTGATTCGTCCGACCATATCACGTTACGCCATTGTTCCAGTGTCCATCTCTGGTGACTGGCGACAAATGCGCGTCGTTGTGCCCGATGACGTTGGGTTAACAGTGGCCGCCGTGTGCTGCGCCGGCTCCCATACCCCATAGAACCCATGTTCCTACGGATTGTCCACTGGGAGACGTGTCTAGCACGGCCTGTGTTGAATTGAGCCGTGATTTGTTGCACGGCTGCCCGTCTGTCACTACTGACAATCCGTCTCAGATGTCGCCAGTCACGTCATCGAGGGTGGCTGGACGGCCGGTCGTTCGTCTGTTGTGGACGGTGACACCTGCATTCAACCATTCACGATACACCCAGGACACGGTCGATCGTGTGAAGCCGAATTCCCGCACCAGTACCGAAATCGCACTTCCCATCCGTCGGGCACCGACCACCATACCCCGTCCGAAAGGTGTCAGCTCACGACGACGTTTCAGGTTACACCTGTCACATGCACAGCCAATGCTGACAAGGTCTCCTATACAACTGCCGCTGGCACAGGGGGCGTGTGGTGCGCAGACAACAAACCTGCGCATCAGTGCTCCACTATCCCATGACATTTGCTCAGTCAGTGTACTATAGGTTGAACTTACTACTAGCTTAACATTACAACACCTTCATATACCTTAAGTATTTCAAAATTTTACACTATGACTGAACGCTTCAATTACTATTATCTTAGTATTGTAAATACAGGACGTTCATATACAAATTCACAAATATCTTAAATAATTCAGATGCCTTAATACTGCAATTTACAGTGAGTTGAGCGTTGCATTAAAATATGACACTATCACATAGAAATTTACACCAAATTTATAGAATGCTGGAGTCTATTCTTGAAGCTTCTCACATTTTTGGGTAAAGGCTCTAAGACAGGGGCAGGTAATACATTCGAATCATCAATCTCCCCGATTCACAAACGAATATTTATTTTGTTTTTCTACCATTTACCTTTTACTTTATGCGGATGGTCTGTCGGTACTTATGTAACAGGGCTTTTCTAGTCTACTGTTCAACTCTGCCCAAGCTGGCTTATTCGTGTGGGCATTATACATGGCGCATGACGGTGTTCGTTTCTTTCTAGTCCCCAGTGTCTCCTACCCGAGTTGTTCTATCATAATTGTCACACTACTTCTAGGATTGAAATCGTTTAACATGAATCTTGCAGCCTTTCGCTGTGCCATCTCAAGTCCTGCTCCGTACGGATCCTTTACGGCTGCTCCATATTCCAGGACTGGTTTAATGAGCGATATATAGCCGTGCGCCTTCACCTGGGAAGTGCTGCCCTTAAACACCCACATCACGAAGTGTAAGGACTTGTAGGCTACGCTTTAGAAATGAAATGAAATGAAAATTAAATGTCGTATGGCTTTTAGCGCCGGGATATCCCAGGACGGGTTCGGCTCGCCAGGTGCAGGTTTTTCTACTTGACTCCCGTAGGCGACCTGCGCGTCGTGATGAGAATGAAATGATGATGAAGACAACACATACACCCAGCCCCCGTGCTGTTGGAATTAACCAATTAAGGTTAAAATCCCCGACCCGGCCGGGAATCGATTCCGGGACCCTATGAACCGAAGGCCAGTACGCTGACCGTTCAGCCAAGGAGTCGGACGCTTTAGAAATTACACTTCCTAAGTGGGTTTTAGATCTCTCTTTACGTGGATTCCTAGGTACTTGCATGAGTCACTCTCTACCAAAACATGGAACTCCGAGCCGACAGGATCGCGCCATAGCAAGTACGCTAAGGTGACAGGCTGGAACGCACGGTATGTTTGTGTTTGAAGCTGATGTTTCTGCATCATGAATATACTTCGAGAATAACATTAAACGCCGAAGTTCCGTATTGAAACTAAATAAAAATGTCGAAGTTTTGAACATTAAAATCTTCGTGACTTTTTTTCTGATCCTCAAGTTCCAGAAATCTGTGATAATTCGTCCGTCATACTGTGGCAGTCCGTTTCAATATGTTAAGAATGTCGTCTAAGAGATAGCGAATCAATAAGGCACGAAAGTACAGTTGGAACGTAAACATTCACCCTGTGTGGTGTTCCGTTACTTAATGTATGTATGTCCCGTTTCTCTACGCTGTCGGGTATGAAGCGAGATGAAACTTCGTAGCGAATTTTTACGACCGGATGCCCCTCCTGACGTCAACCTCACCAGAGGAGTTAATGAGATGAAATTAATGACGTGATATATACGACAGTAAGAAAGAAGATGGTGAAAGTCTGTGGCGGCACATAGCCTACTCCTCTCGAATAGCACCAAGGGGTCTGCTGATGGCTTCACATCACTATCCGACGGACGAATCACAATCAAGAATGCCATATTATGCCCTCACTTCATACGAGCACTGCGGAGAAGTTTGGAAATGAATCCCGGTTGTTGGCACGCGGTCCAGTGATTAGAAATTGTATACCACCACCTCGCCCTACCCTGCCGGCCAACATTCTGATTATGACAAATTTTCGACCAACGGGACTCGAACCGGGCAACGACGGTGTCAGACCATATAGACTTCACGCCTTAACGATCATGACCACCCAACCGTATGTGTTCCGTTACTTAATACCAAATCGTAATCACAGAAATCCTCCAAATGCTTTCGCAGTATGTACAACTTGCGAGTAGATATCACAGTGTAAAAACATATTGAAAAATGTTCAATTAATGTATTCAACAAGCAAATGTTGTTGAGGGCTCAACCCGGAGGCTGGTTTGGACCTCAATTGCTCCACCATCAACTTGTCCAGGCGTCGCTGAAAAGCCGTACTAGGAAAATGAGGAGTAGGGTAGTTTCCCGTGGCTTTCCTCACCGAGCCAGAAGTTGCTATTACATCTCAGTCTGCCAAGCCCACCAACTCTACGAGCGACATTTTCACATCATTTTTAACAGGGACTGGCTGTATAACGAAGGGCATTACTAGCATCACTCATACCTAGGTCACTTTCATATTGTCAAAGCCGAGGATAATAATAATAATAATAATAATAATAATAATAATAATAATAATAATAATAATAATAATAATCTCGTGTGGCTATTTCTAGCCGAGTGTAGCCCTTGTAAGGCAGACCCTCCGATGAGGGTGGGCAGCATCTGCCATTGGTAGGTAACTGTGTGTTATTGTGGTGGATAGTGTTATGTGTGGTGTGTGAGTTGTTGCAGGAATGTTGGGGATAACACAAACACCCAACCCCGGACCATTGGAATTAACCAATGAAGGTTAAAATCCCCGACCCGGCCAGGAATCGAACGCGGGACCCTCTGAACTGAAGGTCAGTACGCTGACCATTCAGCCAACGAGTCGGACAAAGCCAAGGATGAGACAGACAGATAAATGAAAGTAAAGCATTTGTTTTACCCACACCAGAAGATATAGTGCACTGGAAAAAACTACATTTCGCCAGAAAAGGCGTCATAAACAAGTAATGTCTACAAAGTGAACATTAATCTCATCCAGGCTAAATGGGGATGTCTATACCGGTATTTGTTTGGAAGCGCGAGTTTTCCTTGATGAATGTGATAGGAGGGACACATGAGTGTTCAAGCTAGAAAGACATCGTCGCTCCAAAATCCCGCGAAAACAGTCTTCCTGGATGTCAGCAGACATCGTGGTACAATTCATGCGTGAGTCACCACCATGCTACTGTAGGTATGTCGGATTTCTGCTACATAATCCACACGAATTCGATTTTAAAGAAACGGTGTGAAAATGGACATACGGTAGACTACTGTGATTCATCTCAATAAGTCTGCAGAAACATTTACTCCCTTCTGCCGTAATCATCCCTAGACTGTCCGGCTCCGTGGCTAAAAGGTTAGCGTGCTGGCCTATGGTCACAGGGGTGCGGGGTTCGATTCCCGGCAGGGTCGGGGATTTTAACCATAATTTATTAATTTCGCTGGCACGGGGGCTGGGTGTATGTGCCGTCTTCATCATCATTTCATCCTCATCAAGACGCGCAGGTCGCCTACGGGAGTCAAATCAAAAGACCTGTACCTGGCGAGCCGAACATGTCCTCGAACACTCCCGGCACTAAAATCCATACATTTCCTTTACCCCTAGATTGATTTGATGCAACTCACCAATTTGAGTATCCTACACTAACCTGTGGCTGCGAGGTTTGGTCCAGTAGCAATCAACTTATAGTGGGTTCGAACCTCACTGTCGGCAGCCCTGAATATGGTTTTCCGTGGTTTCCCATTTTCATATCAGGCAAAAGCTGGGGCTGTACCTTAAATAAGGCCACGGTCGCTTCCTTCCTACTCCAAGTCCTTTCCTAATTCCATCGGCGCCATAAGACCTGTGTCGAAATTAAGCTATTTGTTATATTCGGATCTCCCGTTCATGAACAACGACTTCCACTTGAGAAAGATTTAGATGACTCGAAAAGCGCCCACCAACATATTTCTTCTTACGATAACATTTCGTCGAAGATTTATTTTCTCACCAATTCTCATCAGTACCTCCTCATTCTTCTGAAACAATATTCTGTTCCTTTTCACATCACTGATCATCGACGATTCACTTCTATACAGTGTCTCCCTTTATAACAAAACTGCTTTAAACGACGTGGAGTTAACTCTGTGTAAGTTCTGTAAATGCATGTTTTTAGCCTTTTCTATATTTTATTGGATGGTGGAACTGTTGAGGATCCAACCAGCCTTCGGGATGAATATTGAATATACTAGAAGCTATCTACCCGAGGCGGTAAAAACGTGGTCGGTTATCTGGAAGGACGCGAATTCGATTTCCCGTGAAGAAGTCGAATACTTTAGTAAAAAAGCTTATACTTTTGGAGAGGCACAATGGTTCACTCAGCCTACACCAAATAACGAGTACCAGTTTAATTCCTTGGAGTAAAGCCGGCTGCGCATGGAGCTAACCACTCTATCGCACTTACAATAGTGCCTGGGTTACGTTAGTGGAAGCTTCCAAGCTTCCAAGGGCGTCCATAGCCCATACAGATATGGCCTTATTTTGCTTTTGCTTTTTAAAGCTACTGTAAAACGTATAAGCCCAGGAATGCCATCATGTACTCGTAAATTATAAAATGTTAACATTTTCCTTTACCTGCTGGTATTTCACAACACATCAATAGATATAAACTTGTCTCACAGCGAGGAAATTACTACACCCGCAAGGAATGTTGATTGTCTAATCGTCATCTTAAGCTTTATCTAGCGTTGCGATACTTAATGTATGTTAAAGCGCATTTAGACGAGCAACAAAATGTCCGGCAATATTGGTAACTTCCCTGTAACACGTCTTCGGCAATACTGGCCAAGAAAGATTACGGAAACTTGGCTCGGAAATGTAGAGCAAGTGAATGGATTGACAAGCAGGTATTTAGACGAGCAAGAAATTCTCACTCTTTAGGTTGCCTGTCGGTTCTCAGAATTGATATCGCAGTAGCAGCAGGGTCGTATATAAAAATTCACAAAATAATGTTTAAACCAACCGATGTAAAAGTAGGAAGAGGCGTTTGTGGATAAGTTCTTATTTGGATACAATACATTGGAATACGGAATTGTGTCGTGAAATAAGACTTGACAGTGATCTGTTTATAACAATGTAGTGAAGTTTTCAAGGTCCAAAGTCCAAACGCCAGATGTTTGTAGAGAAACCAGGGACACACTTGTTCACCACCTCCACTACTACTTTTATTTTTGGCCAACAGTGTATTTTTTTTCACTTCTACCATATGTCCTTAAATTTTTAAATTTTGAACGCGCCACGTCTGCCGAAACATCAAACTTAATTGCGATTTCAGACCATTTATCGTTTTAAATTTTCGGTCTCTGTACTTATCGGATGACATGTCCTACAGTTCAGGATGTAACTGGGTAGTACTGATAAGTCGATGAATGTCTCTTTACTCGAAGACATTTTAACTTGAAAACCACAAAACGGAATACCACACACACGTATATAGCGTCTGCACGCGTCTGCGTCTCATACCAATCTGCCAATATTCAATATTGCCGTGTTTCCCACCTCCGTTGGAACACTCGGCAACTTTCGGCAATTCTGAAGGCAACACGAAGGCTGCCGGAAACAGTGTCAGCAGTATATGTACAGCAACACTTCCTGGTATTCGAAACATATTGATTGCTCAACATTGCCCCACATTTCCTGGCCACACTCGGCAAGTATGTTGCCGCCATACATTTCCGCAAAACTATTACCCGTCCAAATGCGCCTTTACAGGCTGTTAGGCTCTCGCCACACTAGACGCAATTTACGCTGCGCAACTTAAGTTACGTGTGTACAATCCTACGCTTTGTGCAGAAAACACCCGCGTGCCATACTTGCGCGGATATCGGATCTGCAGTAGCGGCGATTGGAAATTTAAATGGGGGAGGGGGTGTACAGACAACAAAAACTACCCGGGTTAATGATACAGTGGGCGGTGGGGGGAGAGGGGGGGGGGTGAAGATGGCGGGGTGCATGCATGAAAACTGGAAAAAGCTACAAAGTTTTTTGATGCTCTCTGAGCGAATTTCCACAAAGAGATAAAGGTTTCACCAACTTAAATGTGGTAATAATTTGAGATTTTGATTCAATACTAGACTATAGAATAAAACTTCCACCAAAGAGACAATATACACATCTCTATTAGTATTAAATATACAGACATGGACAAAAGTATTCATACCCCTACCCATCCAATACAAAATACTTTATTGCTGGACCAATACGGAGTACAGGTCAAAATTACAAAACCAAACGTATACCTTGTACAACAGTGGTCATTAAAAAGCACGAAATAAGCTGTAAGTAAATAACAGTATATAACAAAGCAATAAATTCGTACTCCATGACACTACTTGTCTGGACATAAGTATTCATACCGTATCCCAGAAGAGTTCATAACTCAATGAAGAAACAGATATTACTAACTCGATCAGTAGCGCGTTTGTTTGCATTTCCTGTATATTATTTCTTTTAACCTTCTGCGCATTGAGAACACCAGTTTCCGTGTTAGTTCAGAATAAATGTTCTTCCATTCTTGTTGTAGTAACTGTTTCAAGTGTGCTCTACTTGTTATGTGGTATTTTCTTAGTCTAGACTCCAATTCTCTCCATAGATGTTCGATGGGGTTGGAATCCGGCGATTGGGGAGGTGTTTTTAGTGTGTGCGGCGTATTGTAGAGTACCCACAAACGAACAGTTTCTGCAGTATGTTTGGGGTCATTGTCGTGTTGGACGTAAAACTCGTTGGAAATCCCAAGCTTTTCGGCGCTTTTGCGAAAGTTTTCTTTCAGGATATTCAGATATTGAAATCTGTCCATGGTCTCCTCGATAAATACCAACTCCCCAACACCTGAAGCGGCCATTAAGCCCCACAACATAACCCCATCCCCGCCGTGCTTCACAGTGGTAACGAGGTTCTGCTCGTCAAGCTCTGTGTTGGGGCGTCTCTACACTAAAATGCATCCATCACTTCGGAAAATATTAAATTTTTTCTCATCTGTAAACATCACTGTCGACCAAAACGCATTATCTTTCGCCACATCTTCTTTTGCAAATTGTAGTCTCTTCCGTCGATTCACTTTCGTTATGGGCGGTTTCATTCTCGGGAACCTAGATCGATAACCAGGGAGCGAAGGACCCCCCTTACTGTTTGTGTGACACTGCATGATGGAAATATTCTACCAGCTGCGGTACTATTGCCGAAGATGTAGTGTGTGATTATTTTTTTAATTGTGGTTACTATGAACCTTTCTTCTCACGCGGTCAGTTTCTTCAGACGTTCACTTCTTTTCTTGCTTATAAGAACATAATCTTCTTTTAACCTTGTATGATGCTTTTCACAGTTGGTTTACTTCTTTCTATGATGTTTCCGATCTTAGAATACGATTTTTCTTGGTGGTGAAGGCGTAGAATAAGACGTCTCTCTTCAACAGACGCTTCCCTGGTTTTCCTCGCCATTGGACTAGTACCGTCTCTGACCAGCTGATCAGCCCTTCTATGTCTGCATCTACTACACAACTAATGTCACGGAACAATACAGGTTTCTGTTTACTCGTTTAAACCTCATTTTTACACGTAAGGTATGAATACTTATGTCCAGACAAGTAGTGCCATGGAGTACGCATTTGTTACTTTGTTATGTACTGTTATTTATTTCCAGTTTATTTTGTGCTTTGTAATGATCACTGTTGTACAAGGTAAACTTTTGGGTTTAGAATTTTGACCTGTACTCTGTATTGGTCCAGCAATAGAGCATTTTGTATTGAATGGGTAGGGGTATGAATACTTTTGTCCATGTCTGTAAGTAAGGCGTGATTATGCAATTAAAATCATTTAGTATTTGACTAGGCCTATACACTAAGAAAGTAACAGACACTAAAGAGACTGCCAGGCGAACGACAAGTCCCTGAATCATACCTCAGTGTCCATGATCTTGGCAAAAATTTATACTCCTGCTACCCTTTCTCACAGCACATGCTATGTCTCCACTACTTGCTGTGGCGGTATGCAAATCGGTTAGCCGCGACGAACGACATTTGGTGCGTATTTTACGCATATAGGAATGGGAAGGAAGCGGCCGTGGACTTAATTACGGTACAGCCCCAGCATTTGCCTGGTGTGAAAATGGGAAAGCACGGAAAACCATCTTCAGGGCTGCCGACAGTGGGATTCGAACCCACTATCTCCCAGATGCAAGCTCACAGCCGCGCGCCCCTAAACGCACGGCCAACTCGCCCGGTTGCAAATAATTAAAGAAAATAAAGAATTAGCTGATAAGACAACAGGGCTTGTACAAATTGCTTTTTAAATAATGCCTATATTCCTAGTTTCAGACGGCTAAAATGGAATAAAAATATGTTTTCTCCACAAAGTAGAGGAGGCAACTGCGCCCCCCCCCCCCCTCATCCCCCTTAATCGCCACTACTGCAGATCTGCGTTAGTACGTTCACAGTGTTCATAGCGTTCTGTCAGTGTAATACGCCAGGCATTTTATGTGTCGATGTTGATTGCTAGCATTGCTACACGTACATTCCAAGTGGGAAGACGCCAGACTAGCTGACTTTACGTCCGGAGAATTATGTACAAGTGGTTTCAATACAACGTCTGATATCAAAAATTTAATTATTGAAATACATAATAGAGTTTGTTTATAGAATTTAGGAGACAAATCGTACAGTGATAGAGTGACCAAAGAGAGAGCATGGGAAAAGATTGGGAAATGTTTTCATGACAACTTCAATACTTACAAGATTGCTAAACAACACCGTATCTGATTTGTTTAGAAATATATCCTTTTGGCATTTGTAGTATCACTTGAAATGACGTTTGTGTCATATAATAGTAGCCTACACAAAAAATGTTGTATGGATATTTATTCGGGTCTTTGTACAACGCATGGAACTGGCCACTAGTGAAAGTTTGCACATGGAGAGGATGAATCCAATATTTTATTCTATCATCATCTTCAAGGGCTGCGTAAATACACGCAATTTGTAAAGGGGCAATTTGAAGTGGGGAACAACTAATGTACAGCTAGGAATCAAACCGAATGAAGTCGGTCTTAATTATAGATATAATAAGGTAAGAAACAAATGTTATCGACCGAGTGGAAGATGTTGACAAGGAAAAAAAGAAAGGAATATTTACAAAGGGTGCATTCCTATCTTGAAGGAGGAGTATCGTGCCTGCTTCAGAGATCAAAACTTCAATGTCCATGGCCTCCTGTTTCGAACCTCGGGGCCAATATTTTGCCGTCACTAGGTGTACATAAAGAGAGCCTGCACTCTTTGGTGGAAGGCATTATTGCTGACATCGCTCAGCATCTCATTTACTCCGAAACACGCTTCTTAATAATTTAATAATATCAAATATTTTAGTCTCACATTATTGCCATTCGTTGCTGGTGTGCTGTGTGTTGTGGAGAAGCAACCAGCTTCATTTTGTAAATACAGAGTTTCCACTGCAACTAAATTATTCTACCCTACTCATACTAATACAGTATACCTGAAAATTTTAAAAGGAACAATTTGCCTTTAATAATTGTACACTCCTAGAAGTTATTCAGAGAATGTATTCTACATTTGCAGGACACGTTAATAATAATAATAATAATAATAATAATAATAATAATAATAATAATAATAAATATTAAGAATAGAATGAAAAACAACCACAGCAAAGCGCTGCCAATATATGACATTAGACAATCTTCAAAGTTTAATTATTTCATTTTTCCTTTTTGTGTTGCATCTTGGTTACTGATTACAAGTGAAACATTAAGAATACTGTATTAATAATTTGTTTACATCATTAATAAAGCTTACTTTCTTGCCTATACATTTCTTTCATTATTTAAGCCACAAAATTCCAAGATAGTCGAACGCTATGTATTAACAAATTTCATCAATAGTGGTACATCTCACAAAAACGGTCGTAGCAACAACAACGACGGGGTGCAGTTTTTATGACATTATTATCAACTGAACCCTTACGGAGCCACTTAGTACCTCTTGGTACTTATTCCATTTATTAATCGTATGAATTTTGCATTTCAGTAAAAAGGAAAATTTTAAACTCAGAACTTGTTTTATAGACCGAGGGAGCCTTTCATTTTCACGACCTTCGTATTCATTCTCTTTCTTTTGTTCATTCTTCGAAGAATCGAACCACTTCCTTCTTTCTCCCTTTCTGATTAGTGTTAAGAAGGGGTGGTTGCCCAGTTGCACTAGTTGTACTACTTCTTCCACTACCACCATTACTTTAAAACAACTGAGCGAGCTGGCGGCGTGGTTAGGGGCGAGTAGCTGTGAGGTGACATTGGGGAAATCACACACAAATCACACAGTTCGATTTTCAGAAAGGGCTCTATCTTAATTAAAGACAGGGCTGTTTTCTTCCCAATCTCGTTTCTTTCCCATCTTAGAGACGCCGAAAACCTGCCTGTGCTACTGTGACGTTAAATGCTAAAAAATCTCTGAACAAGCCAGAAATGTATCCGAGTACTCTGTCTAACCTTACGCCATGGGGAGTGGCCTCATTCATCCATTATGTGCCTTAAATTGTTGTCATTTACAAATACTGATAAGGGTCTGCGTTTAGTGCGACAAGCAATGTGGCACAAGGGCAAACTTCATAAACAGTGGACGTTCATTAGTAACAAACCGTTTTTGGGTCATGACCATACTCGTGTTGGTTTAAAGACACAAGTTTTTATATCCCGGCTACCTCCAGCAAGTGTAATTTGTCTAAATAAGATACAATTAACGTCGTTTCACACACTTCAATACTGTTGTTTTCAAATACTAATATTGTAGAATCGTTACGTTGACCGCGTGCCACTCCAGTGTCTGCAGTCCATCTGGCTGGGTAGAAGTCGTCTTGGCAAATGAAGGGTCTAATCCTTAGTTGTACCGCGAGTTTATTTGTTTGTTTCTTTGTTGATGCCTACCTAGTTCGATGTCCAATTATGCAAATTATTTAATAGTTGTTTGAGGGGCTGAATTGGGTTTGCTCTTTTATTCAGATGATTATGATAATAATAATTTTACGTCCCACTAACTACTTTTACGGTTTTCAGAGACGCCGAGGTGCTGGAATTCCGTCCCGCAGAAGTTCCTTTACATGCCAGTAAATTTAGTGACACGAGACTGACGTATTTGAGCATCTTCAAATACCACCAGGCTGAGTCGGGATCGAACCCGCCCACTTGGGCTCAGAAGGGTTTCTACCCCTTCAGCCACTCAAACTGGCAGATTATGAGAAAGGAACTGGGTAAAATTTCCTGCTCAACTATACAGGAAGTACCTTTCCATGGTTATCCTACTCTGTCTTCAGGTAATTGTCGGAATGGAGGTACGTAATACGTTATACACGATGTACGGTATCTATTGTTTTAAGGAACAACACCGTGGAATTATTAGCATTTTTGACATTAGCATTAGAAGGAATGTTTCCATTCGTCGATGAAAGAGGATACAGGGTAAGAAACGGGAAGGGCGACTAAAATGGAAGGCTTCCTAGGCCTAGCAACCGTAATACCGACGGGGACGGTTGGGAACACGACTTAACCAGGAAAGGTCGAGAAGGAAAGACGCAAGAGTTTGGACTAGCACCGTAAGTGCACTGTCAGACTTAGTGGAGGTCTCATGGTCATCATCACAAGTGTTAAGTCCCTAGCGCCAGCGTGACACTCAACACAGGCACTTCCTTCTTAACAGATTACAAAATACGCTCTGCCGGGCTGAGTGGCTCATACGGTTAAGGCGCTGGCCTTCTAACCCCAACTTGGCAGGTTCGATCCTGGCTCAGTCCGGTGGTATTTGAAGGTGCTCAAATACGACAGCCCCGTGTCGGTAGATTTACTGGCACGTAAAAGAACTCCTGCGGGACTAAATTCCGGCACCTCGGCGTCTCCGAAGACCTTAAAAAGTAGTTAGTGGGACGTAAAACAAATAACATTATTATTATTATTATTATTATTACAAATACGCTCACCAATATAGACTTCACATGTGCTAAATATACGTGACTTCTGGCTTCGATATTCAAAATCCGTAATATCATCAACTAAGAATAATAATAATAATAATAATAATAATAATAATAATAATAATAATAATAATAATAATAATAATAATAATAATAATAATAATAATTCCTATCTTTCCCGCTAGATATGGTATTCATTCATTTTTCCGACCCAGTCAAATGGCTGAAGCAGGCTGTGTATTTTCATTTAAGTCAGCTCTTGGACGAAATTATCTCCACATCACTCTGTTTTCAGACCGACTTTTGCTGAACGAAAATAAAAGCTGGGTGGACTCAAGCTATTTTATTCATACGTTGGAAGAAACAGACATGAAGGCAGAGAGAATGATTGCTGGTACAAACAGGTGGGAACAATGGCAGGAGGGTACTCGGAATGAGAAGATAAAGGCTAGGTTAGGAATGAACTCGATGGATAAAGTTGTATGTATAAACCAGTTTCAGTTAGGCGAAATGAGAAGGATAGGTTACTTAGCCTACATGTGGTTTTGTCTACTTACAATAAAACAAAATAATTTAAGGAAAAAAGTAATAATGGTAGGAAAGTCAACTCTGAGTCCTGATGTAGCATATATGCTACACGAATAAAACAACTTAGTGAAATACACTAATTTTCTATGGTGAACTTTTTAAAATTATTTGAGCAAAATATAATGCATTGAATGCATCAACAGGCTCGGGACTGAAGAGGTTAGGAGATTAAATAACTAAGGTAAGAGAAATAGAGGGAGACCAAGGCGACGATGGTTACATGCAGTTTATAATTATTTCTAAATTATTTCTAATCATGTACGGTAATGATAAGAGGTGTGGAAATAAATGAGGCCACGGAGCTAGTTGTGAAAACAGGATTGTGGAGGCACGTAGTTCATTCACAGTTGTTTGCAGACTGAACGCTGAAAGCCATGGTAATCTTTAATGAAGAGTTATACGTACGTAATAAAATAATAATAATAATAATAATAATAATAATAATCTATGGCCTCAGCTATCACGTGCAGGCAATTTTTTATTGTTAGATATTGTTTATAACCTGCCTGTGTCGATTTTAATGTTCTGTTTCATTCTACTAGATGGCAGAGAAACCTGAAGTCTGGCAGTGACTTGCTGATGAGTTTCAATTAATTTTGTCGGGTAATTAGCAAATGTGTCACCAGAGATCATTTACATGCCGACATCGTACGACATGGAGAACCAAGGAGACTTTGTTCCACCCTTCAATAATCCGACTACCGAGCTCGATAGCTGCAGTCGCTTAAGTGCGGCCAGTATCCAGTATTCGGGAGATAGTGGGTTTGAACCCCACTGTCGGCAGCCCTGAAGATTGTTTTCCGTGCTTTCCCATTCTCACACCAGGCAAATGCTGGGGCTGTACCTTAATTAAGGCCACGGCCACTTTCTTCCCAGTCCTAGCCCTTTCCTGTTCCATCGTCGCCATAAGACCTGTCTGTGTCGGTGCGACGTAAAACAAATAGAAAAAAAAAATCCGACTACCTCTGCTGGGTTCGAACACCTCAACCTGGGATCGGAGAGACACACACTACCACTGACCCACAGAAGGAGCTACAGACAGCTAAAATTCTATTAGTCACTTGCTCACAATATTCATAGCCTATATATTATTTTAGTAGTATAGATCCCTTCTGCGGCGCTCACAAGTAACCAATCGTGGCAAATGAGTATTCAAAAGAAAGAGAATAGACATTAGAAGTGATGATTTGCACTCTCATTTCATAAATATCGATAATTTCTTTTAAAAGTTGAGTTTAAAAAATTGTACGAAGTGTGCGATTTGCAAATACTGTTGATGTAGGAAAATACTCGCCATCATTACTGTCCACTTCACATTTTGGCCGCTGCGACGTCTGTTTTTATGTCATTATAATATGCTGCAATTATCAGTTCAGAAAAGACTGATAGTAAAACAAAAAATTACTTCCGGAACATTCGTCAGTATAATAATTCACTTGCATTTGCTTTCGTTCAAGTGGATACCACGTTTTATTTTTTTTTAATCAAAGATTACATTAACTGTATAATATTTTGTATTCCTTAGTTCACCAGGAGGCTACTCCACCGCATACTTTATGAACATGCGAGATTTCTCGCACGGGTCGTCTAGTCTTATTTATAATTCGTTTCCATTTTCTTCAAAGTCAATTTCGCACGTTTACGTGAGGTTCAGTGGAGCACACAGGCTCGGTGTGGGATATGGCTAGTGTTTTAATGCTGGAGGCCCTTTGCCGCCACGTGTTAATCCAACCGAAAATCTCACCCGAAATCTTTGTGCTATTTGCTTTACGTCGTACGGCGACGATGGGACAGGGAAAGTCTAGGAATGGGAAGGAAGCGGCCGTGGCCTTAATTAAGGCACAACCCCATCATATGCCTGGTGTGAAAATGGGAAACCACGGAAAACCATCTTCAGGACTGCCGACAGTTGGGCTCGAACCCACTATCTCCCCGATGCGAGCTCACAGCTGTGCGCCCCTAACCGCAAGCTAACTCGCCCGGTAGTCTTTCATTTTCACTCCCTTCGTGTCGTTCCCTTTCTTTTGCAGATACCTTCATTCTTCCAAGTATCGGACCTCTTCCATTTTCCCATTGAAACATGGTACAGCAAACTCTCGATTATCCGTGCTAATCACCGGACAAATTCGCACGGATAACCGAAAAACGGAAATACGATTTCGTGCATTTTAATGTAAACCAACCTGACGATGCACGAAATAAGCATTCCAAGCCTAAGGCCCCATGAAAGAAATTATTCTCAGCGCACATAGCACCCGAAATTGGTATACCTTCCTATCTCTTCTGATGAAACCATTGCAACAGTACTGCATCAAAATGATTGCAAGTCGACTTCTTCATACATTTTCGTTTTGAGGGGCCTGCTCACTGCTGCAATTTCAAGTGAATTTTTCTGTTTGCTATTTTTAATGTCTCTAACTGTCTGAACACAGTCCCTCAATAATTCTCTAATTTATTTACTGATTCTCCCTTCTCGAAATTTTTCATTGATTCAAGCTTGTATTTTAAAGTTGAAAGCACTTTCTTTCGCTTTGTATTCATGACTGCTATCACAGAAGACCATCAAAGAACTGCTATACAGTACATTCTTTAGTGTTTAGTTCTGGAGCAAAGCATGCCGCTGGCTCACATCACGTTCACACGTATTCAAAACGCCGAGACAAAAATAAAAGAAATACGGTGGAAATAAGAATACAATAAACCTCGTGGGTGCACGGATAAGCCCCAAACAGCATAGTCCGCAGCCAGATAATCGGGAGTTTGCTGTAATTATGCATAAAATGCCTGAGGGTGTCGGGAGCACATTGTAATAATAGCCTATATGAAGCTTCAACGTGAATCAAAACAAAGATCTAAGGCAGGGCTTCTCAGGGTGCATGTGCCGTGCAGTGCACGGGTGCAAGGTGCAGGAGACGACTTCACTAGGTTGACCAGAGTGCAAACCCCCACTCCAATTCCCCTACACCTGTCTCACCTGTTCGGCCTGCCTTCGCCTTCTTCACCTTTGCCGCTGATTCTCCCCTCACTGCGAAATGTTTATGTGCTGTGAGCGATGACACTGTTGTATGGGACAATGTTACCGGTGTTAAAGCACTCGTCTTTCAATTTGGTTTGAGCAGACAATTTATCTTCTTTAGCTCTCCTTTTCGTTTATCTTTGCAATGATACCAGTTATGCCTGGAACAAGGGACCGGCTGCCAGCAATTTGAGAGCCTTCTTTAAATTAAAATCAGAAATAGGCCTACTCGCACGCAATCTAGTTTTCGTACAAGTCTAAGCAGGAAAAAATACCTTCCACATATGCATGTGGAACCAAACATAGAAATAATCTTAGCTGCTTTCTCGATGCAGCTTAGGAAAATCTTTCTTCGACAAATTCTCGTAGAATTTGAGCAAAGCCTTTGTATTGGAAAATAGATCTTTTTGATTAACTTATCACATAATTATTATCCCACGGATTAAGCATTTGGCTTTATCGTCATGACTGACAAAGAAATACGAAAGTTCCCAGTTTGACTGAAATGGACTTTCGGAAGTCTTTGCTTTCTTCGAAACAGGTTGCTCCATTATTATGTTGTTGTCTTGTGCTTATCTATTTCACTGATAAACAGGCCGTCTATCACCGAACGCTTCGTCGCTCTCAGCGCAATACACCATCCGAGTCAAGCCGAGTTGAGCCGAGTCGGAACGATGCACAGTGCACGGAGTCTACGCCTCGATTTGCACACGTGAGATTTTGAGTGTTTGAGAGGCCCTGATCTGAGGAGTACTCCAGAAGCAATGCGCATCTCCTGCGTCTCCAGAGAGATGCGAGAAGCAGATGGAGGTCAATGATTCATATCCCGAGCCAAGAGTTCCCTGTATAAGGGTGAAGGTGGAAAAATTAAGTGAAAATTTATTCTCCTCGACCGCATTGTAGTTGAAATAAACTTTCAGCTGATTAGGTCGTGTTGAGTACATGCTGAAGAGTTGTTATGTACCGAAATAAAAATTGTAAACTGGGCACCAGTGGAAACTGTACCCACACCCCCTGATTTCTTTACCGATGTAACATTTTATTTTTAATTTCTTTTTGCTTTACGTCCCACTAACTACTTTTAGGTGCCAGTAAATCTGCCAACACGAAGCTGACGTATTTGAGCACCTTCAATTACCACCGGACTAAGCCAGGATTGAACCTGCCAAGTTGCGGTCAGAAACCCAGCGCCTCAACCGTCTGAGCCACTCAGTCCGGCACCAATGTCACAAACACGACCATACGTCAATCGATGGAACACCCGAAGCAAAATCAGAAGGTTATGTGTTCGGTTCTCATTGGTGTCCGGTTGGCTATTTTTGTTCTGTACCGTTACGTAACATCTCTCCAGCACGTACCACTTCATGGTCTGAACACGACATAATGGGCTAAAAGTTTAAGTAAAATAACTTTGTAGGTGCTAAAGGTGAGACTGCTATGAATATTAAGACAACCAAATAATTTCTTGCGGACGTTTTAAGACTGTGTTCATAGAGATCATTCAAAGTCTCATATTTACAACATTGTTAATTTTAAACTGTCCTTTGTTGATAAATTTCTCACGCGACCTCGTCGTATTCAATTCTTTTCCGCACATATATTTCCTGTATCAAAAGTGGCCAGCCTTCAGTAGCCACTGCAACCTTGAGGAACTCGCACGCAAATAGCTGGAGGACCACAAGCTTGGAATACCCCCACTAGAGCCAGTATTGTATTACTGTTTCTCTTCTTTAAGGTTAGATACACTTCCTGACACAAAAAGGGGATCGGCTGAAAATATGCTGGACCTCAAGCACAAGTGCGACCGTCAAGAGAAGGAAATTACCATGGAGATATCTTGGCTAGTTAATACACGGAGGTTTATCTGCACTTTGCTATTGAAAGAGTGCGGTTTTGAGTGAATATGTATGAAAACGACACGCGGCATTTTTTAAACTCTTATGTCTTGGAAACTATAAAACCTAGAGGTAAGTGACATGTAGGCCTACCATGTATAGAGGAGATATTTCGGCACGAAATGACATTACAATCACAGCCGCTGATTGCGTCATCACAGCGCAGCGAGGGAAAACAAACTGGCACCTATTAAAACACCTTTTTTTTTAAATTTTAAATGTTTCAATTTACTTTGCTTTGCTTTGCTCGGACACACATAGGTCTTATTGCGACGATGGGATAGGAAAGGGCTAGGAGAGGGAAGGAAGGGACCATAGACTTAATTAAGGCACAGCCGCAGCATTTTCCTGGTGTGAAAATGGGAAACCACGGAAAAGCATTCGTAGCTTCCGACAGTGAGATTTGAACCCACTATCTCCCGAACGCAAGCTGATTCCTACGCGACTCAAACCGCACAAACACTTGCTCGGTGGTTTTGTTCCAGTACCAGCTTTAACTTCAGGCTGAGAGGACATATTTCGATGACCGAGGTGTCAATAATAATGTTATTGGTTTTACGTCCCACTAACTACTTTTTACGGTTTTCGGAGACGCTGAGGTACCGGAATTGAGTCCCGGAGGAGTTTTTTTACGTGCCAATAATTCTACCAACACGAGGCTGACGTATCTGAGCACCTTCAAATACCACCAGACTGAGCCAGGATCGAACCTGCCGTCTTGGGGTCATTTGAAAGCGAATAAAGAGTTCTCTAGGGCTAAATAGACTGCTATACAAAACGGTGCGCGTGTACATTGAAGTGTGGTGACAATTTCAAAATGTCGAAGACTGTCGCTCAAAAAGCCAAGACGAAAGGAATGAAATGGAATCAGGCTGTTGGAGGACATCAAGACGAATCGATTGGTGTGCCTAATGGCAATGATGAACGTTGTTGAGAGAATAGGGCACGTCAGAACGAAGCCGCAAGCGAGTGCAGTATTTTAGCATCTCGTGTGCCTGATATCGACACGAAAAAGGCGTCGTGAAGTACAAGAGCAACCAGCGCCTAAAAGTAAAGCACAACGTTACAGATAGTATAATACATGTTTAAAAGCTAAGCGACAGAGTTAGTGCGATACAACACTTGAAGCCAAGGAGGGCGCTTCTACGTCTACGGCTCAGATGGATATTGGCGATAATCATCAGAATGTTAATATGCTACTTTCAGAGGAAACGATCCTTAAAAAACAGCAGCAGTAAAATCAACCATAGTTTGAGATACGGTCATCCAGCAACTCACATTTCGCTGAGGTGTTTCAGGAATTTGGCCACACGTGTTCCGTGTGCTTGATCGGTTGTGATTGTGTGAGGAGCATAACGAAGCAATAAGTTTGGCCTATCCTTTATAAGTTTTGTAACTAGTACTAAGGAAGTATCTGAATAATCTAAGCTAAATATAAATTGTAGTAGTTTTTATTTTTTATTTTTTGCCAGACCACACAGACGTATTCACGGGTAGAACGCTTGTGACAGTATCCGATTCAGCCTAACCACGATGTTCTTTTATACTTTTTGATCAACATTTGCTATAAAATGCCCTAAACGCTGCTTGTCACTGTCCTAACCTAAAGGAACTACACATGTATACAGGCAAAGCGTGTATTGAACAAATGTGTATTCAACAGCAAGTCAAATATGACATACCACAACACGAGCTGCACTGAGTTTGCTAATTACTGATTCTTCCGTGTAAGAGGTGGTGGTGATTATTGTTTTAAGTGAAAGGACAACTGAGCAACCATCTTCTATTAACACTAATCAGAGGAAGGGGTGAAGCACTTCGACGAATGAACGTATTGGCCAAAGAAAGACAAGGGCCACCAAGGGCGTGAAAAAGAAAGACTCTCTAGCCCTCCATACGTAATACCGTCGGGGTCGTAAAAGAACACGAGATGACCAAGGGTGGTCGGACAGGATATATGACAGTGTGGAGCCTGGCCCAAGTGGAAGCAATTCCAGGACTCAGCTAAGGTCTCCGTGGTCGCAACCCACGCTCCTAAGTTAAGAGCCTCTTAGGACAGGCAGGGTATACCATGGGTATTATTCTACCGCCCCCACCCACAGAAGGTTTCTATGTACGAGTCCGCTCAGTTTTTGTCAGGAAGTTTACTTCACATACAACGTGTGATCCTCTTGTCCAATAGTGTGTTTATTGTTAAAGGAAGGGGTTTCGTTTGCTGAGAATATTCGTATTAAAATCGAAATTATGCCCCTGAGTAGGGTCTTTTCTTCTTCCTGGCCTTTTTCCAGTTATCTGGGGGTCAGCACATGTATATGGAATAAGCCCAGTTTTACTGCCGGATGTCTTGACGCCAACCCTATGTGGAGGGATGCATTTGCTATTACGTGGTTCTGTGGTAGTGATGTGTTGTATTTACATATAAGACCAACACACACCCAGGCTCCGAGCTAGAGGAATCAACCTGACAACGTTAAAATATCCGACCCACCGGGAATCGAACCCGAGAACCTCTCAAACGAAGGCCACTTCGCTGACCATTGAGCCAAGGAGCCGAACGGGTGTGGTTTTTCATGACCAGAGAAAATCATATAGTGTTTTATTCTCTGGAACAGTTTACTTCTCACTACCGTAAATTATATATTATTTTCTTCCCCTCCTATTCTCAATTCTCGTTTCTTCAGAACTTAGAATCTAGGATCGCAATCTTTATTTTGCAATATCTTTCTACCATCACACTTTCAACTTCTTGCTCCAATCCTCTATGTTTCTTCTCCTCTAGCCTTCAGTCGGTAATGGCAACCATTTACTTATTATGCCAAGATACTTAAGTAATCCATTTGGGGAGGGGCGTGTTAGTTCGGTGGTTTAGCTCCTGGCTTCCAACCTGCAAGGCAGAGGTTTGAATCGCGGTCGATTTTGGATTGAGATTTTCATCTCAAGAAACACGTGGCGTCAGGAAGGGCATCCGGCCAAAATGAAAGTGAGCTGTGGTGTTTCCAGCGACCTAAGAAATAACTGGGATAAGCTTCAGAGATAAGATGCTCATTTAAGTAATCCATTTATTCAGTCTCTTATTTAAACTTTTGATAGCCAAGGTTTCTCACGTATTTTCTCCAATGTATCTTCATTCTAAATATTTATGTTTCCAAGACATTTTCTGTATTCTTCTCTAACACCAGATTTCAAATTATAGATTATAAATAAGACATAACAAAAACCACTTTCGGTAATTTGTATATCCGTCTTTCTCGTTAACTAACTATCTATATCATGAATCGAGGGGTGTGATAGCCAAGTGGTATCATCACTAGCTTCTTGCCATGGCAGCCGCGGTTCGAATCTCGGTCAAAGCATGCGGGATCTTTGAAATCGAAAGTTACATTCCTTTGGTTCGGATTCCATGTAAAAGTGAATGTCCCGTGACTATGATCACGATATCAACAGTCACGCAAAACTATAAACTTGCTTTGGTAGCTTGCAAAAGTCTGACCACTAAGCTGACTGGGTAAACTACCAGTGAAACCCAGTGAATTTTGCAAACGTGTCTGTAATATGTTACCGCACAAGAGCAGTATCGCAGAAGCCATCAGATGAAATCTTATCTCTTATCGTACTGCTTCCTAATCATGTAGCGCCACTGATAAAGTTCGCACTTGATCAGGTCTTACAGCATGGCACTGTCTGATCGTTACTGCTCTCTCGTAGAATGGGCACGGTCAGAGCATACTGTGCACATTGAAATTTAATGGTACTGTAGTAATATGTCACGCACCGGTGCCAAGGACGCTGTTTATTGGGTGAAAGTTGTCTCTCCAATGGGCTGGATTCACGCAATTCTGAAGGAAACTAACAACAAATTGGTGATGCAATTAATGACGTTGAACAGATCAATGTTTAATGAATAATGACCTAAAAAAGACTTTCCACGAGGCAACATTAAAATATTTTAACAAGCTTTAGGAGAAGCGAACTGGATACAACTCGGCATGTAAGCCCTTTCCCTATTCCTATTCAACTGGAGCTGAAGACCACGCAGTTTTGTTGCACCTTATAAAAACTATCACTTCCCCCAGTTAACTCGTTACCATGACGACGATAATTCTACGTCAGCAACGCTATATAATACTAGCCGTAGTACCGGGCCTTGCCCGATTGGTTTTTGAATGTTTACTTTTAAGATTAGTATTAATAGTTAGTTATGTGCGAAGTGAATTTTTATAGAATTCCTTTTTGGGATATTGATTTTAAACATCTATTATGAAGCTTTAGAGTTATTTAGATGTGTTTGATTTCAAGTTTCCGATTATGTAATCATCAAGTAAAATTTTATCCTTGTGGAAGCTCGAGTTGACTGGAAAGTACTTGATTCTTTCAAAAAATTAATAAGGGGTGACTACATGTATGTATTAGTCGCGCTATAGATATTTTATGATCTACACGATTTCAACTCTATTTGATACTGTCACCAATCAGCCTTGTGACTCCAAAAGCAGTGGATTCAACACTAATCTCGCGTCATTTTAGACTATTTACTATCAAACTCCATTCTCCCTCCCGTCTCAATGGAGGCTGAACGTGAACTTAAACGGTATTCAGAGCGTCACAATCTCAGCGACACATAAACATTGGATTAGACTTTAATATCGGTTATTTTCTATTAATTTAAAATGCAGTCTCCTCCAATTCCCCCCCCCCCCCCCCAGCGGGGGTTGGTATGTTTTATCTCCATAGTATTATTCTTTTAGATGGTAAGTCATATGTGTACCAAGATTCGTTGAGAGTTATTCTGGAACATACCCACATACACCCATATGTAAGACTTAACCATCCAGACCATCACAGTTCAGCTCAGCGACCTCGTAAACGATGGTATTCGACATTGATATCAGTCCGTTTATTTTCATATTTCACCACCTCCGCTAGGAGTGTTAGGGGTGTTTTACACAACAGTATTTTTTTAGATAGTAAGAATATGTGTACCAATTTTGTATGAGGACTACGTTGGAAGAAACACTTATACATCCGTAATTTCGGTCGTTTTGGGCAGTTTCCTTTCCATCCCTTCTCAACTCCATGCCGACAGGGGCTGAAGATGAACTTCAGCGACGTTCGGAGTGTCACTATTCTTCTTAGCGACCACGAGAACTATGGATTCGACACTATTTTCGATTATTTTTACATCTCAGCCCCTCTCACAACACCCCTAGGGGTGCTAGGGTTACCACACCTCCTCGCAGTTTGTCTCCTGGAAGTAAGTCATAAGTGTGCCATGTTTGGTTGAAATCTCTCCCGTAGTCCAGAGAAGTATGGATTCAACACTAATATAGGTCGTTTTTAGTTATAATTATATTTCGCCCCCTTCTTTAGGGCTTCTAGGTGTGCCTTGCCCCCACAGTATTTTTTCTAGATAGTCGGTAATATTTTTACCAAGTTTAGTTGACACATATGCTGGAACAACATATAAACATCCATAATATGTGGTCATTTGGACATTTTTATTTCTTCGTTCCTTCTCTCGCCCCTGCCGATTGGAACTTAACTTTGACTTATACGACATCCGGAGTGTCACTATTCATCTCAGCGACCATGGAAACTATGGATTCGACACTATTTTCGATTATTTTTATGTGTCACTCCCCCGTCGCCCCTTACCCTAGAGGGTGCTAAATATGGACTTCAGAAAACCCGGCGTGTAACTATTCATCTCAGTGACCCCGAAAACTGTGGATTCAAAACTATTTTCGACTATTTTATACCTCACCCCTTCCTCGACCCCTACCTGTAAGGGATGAAAAGTCCGGAGTGTCACTTTCCAGTTCAATGCCCCCAAGAACTATGGATTCGACACTATTTTCGATTTACTCACTCCCCCCTCACCCCCACCCTAAACGGGGCTGAAATCGGACTTCAACACATCCGAAATGTCACTATTCATCTCAGTGACCCCGAGAACAATGGATTCGACACTATTTTCGATTATTTTTATCTCATTCCCCCTTGTCCCCAGCCCAAAGGGGGATGGAATAGGACTTTAATAAATCCACAGTGTCACTATTCATCTCTGCGACCCCGAAAACTATGGATTCGACACTATTTAAGATTTTTATATCTCACTCGCCCCCGCCCCAAACGGGGCTAAAATTGGACTTTACCGAGCTCGATAGCTGCAGTCGCTTAAGTGCAGCCAGTGTCCAGTATTCGGGAGATAGTAGGTTCGAACCCCACTGTCGGCAGCCCTGAAAATGGTTTTCCGTGGTTTCCCATTTTCACACCAGGCAAATGCTGGGGCTGTACCTTAATTAAGGCCACGGCCGCTTCCTTTCCACTCCTAGCCCTCTCCTGTCCCATCGTTGCCATCAGACCTATCTGTGTCGGTGCGACGTAAAGCAAGTAGCAAAAAAAAAAAAAAAAAAAAAATTAAAAAAAAATTGGACTTTAAAAATCCAGAGTGTCACTGTTCATCTCCACGGTCATTTATGAAGCTCCTAGCAAGGGATGGTACTTTATAAACCATGGTTACGTGTTCCCATCCTCCTATATATAGCATTTCTTAACGGACTATCAGGATATAGCGTAAGCTGCTGTCGTCTAGCATCAATTTGTCCATCAAATCGATTCAATCTTGGTGCGGGTTTGCAATTTAATAAAATTACATAAAATTACTCATAATAATAAAACTACCTATCCGATTTCGTTCAAACCACTTCATAATCTCTCTCAGATGTAATAAGAACAAACTGTGAAAATTTCAGCGAATTCGGTCCAGTAGTTTTGAGTCTATTAATTACAAATATACCAACATCCAGTTATATATATAATCCCTAATTTTGTCTGTCATTAACATCGATATTGGAAATGCAAGAAGGTTTCAACAGATGAAATTTGTAACAGTTATATTATGTCTTTTTTACACGAAAAATGCAATGAACCTCTCACGACCACGACTTCTGTACTTCTTAAAGAAACATATGTTTCTATCAGTGAAGTAGTTTTCGCATATTCATCATGATGACATAGGTACACAGTTATATCTATCGGCATGATGTCGAACTGGCTTCTGTTGCCTTACACCGCCTATTGACAGATATATTTGAGACAAACTGATACGAGCCAAGAGCAATGCAATGGTGACCATCGTATATGAACTGTTCAGTAAAAGATTGAATCTTTTCTTTTTCCGTTCTGGGGTTTGTGTGTATCGATAAGGATGAGATAGCACAGCCCACTTGGTGGCCAGGGTCGTTAACACATTAAGTCCACAAAGTCTGCCAGCGAGGTTAGCCGGTTCGAGTCCTGTTTGTTGAACATATTTTTACCTTCGTTGAAAATGTTTTTATCATCAGGAGGTGGTGTTATAGAATTTATAATCACTAGATTGCGTACCAAAAAGCCTGGATTACATTCCAAGCCTCTCCACAGCGCTCATATGAAGTGACGGCATATGGCGCTGTTGATAGTGATTTATTTTGGACAGTTGTATATAGCTTTCTCAAGTGTACTCAGATCCGTACACGTCAAACAACTCCGAGCTACAACTGCACTCAATATGGTTTCTAAGGAAATACTACAATACCTGTTTTGATTTCATTCGAATGCCATAAAAGCTGGCAAATGTAACGTTTATTTATAAGATGAAAATGAAATAGCGTATGGCGTTTAGTGCCGGGAAGTGTCCGAGGACTTCGGCTCGCCAGGTGCAGGTCTTTTTATTTGACTCCCGTAGGCGACCTGCGCGTCATGATGAGGATGAAATGATGATGAAGACGACACATACACCCAGTCCCCGTGTCAGCGGAATTAACCAATTTTGGTTAAAATTCCCGACCCTGCCGGGAATCGAACTCGAGACCCCTGTGACAATTTTTTTTGCTACTTGCTTTACGTCACACCGATACAGATAGGTCTTACGGCGGCGATGGGATAGGAAAGGGTTAGGACTGGGTGGGAAGCGGCCGTGGGCTTAATTAAGGTACAGCCCCAGCATTTTCCTGGTGTGAAAATGGGAAACCACGGAAAACCCTCTTCAGGGCTGCCGACAGTGGGATTCGAACCCACTATCTCCCGGATGCAGGACCTATTTGTGTCGGTGCGACGTAAAGCAAAAATAGCAACAAAAATGGTGTGAAAATGTTGCTTCTAGGGTCGGTTGGTGCATGCATTGCAGTGGGCTTGGCAGAAAGGTATGTAATAGCAACTTCTGGCTCCGTGAGGACAGCAACGGGAAATTACTTCTCTCCGCATTTCCCTAGTACGTCTCTATGACAGTTAATGGTGGAGCTGTTGAGGATCCAATCTGCCTTCAGGCTGAGGACTTAACATACATCCTGTATATTACTTTATTAGTATCAAAACTAAATGGCAAAATTTCAGGAATGAATTCCTTATGAGAAGGGTATGACATCGTGCGTCCGCTAATGCTCAACTGTCCGAGCGTGTATTTTACTGAATGCACGTCCGGATTGCCAGAATAAAATGCGAGACACTGGTTACAATTGTTACACAAGTAATCACGTTGAGGGGACCTGACCTACCTCTAGGTCCCCGCACACGATTTCTTGTCCCCTCCAGTTCTTGGCGATTCCTTCTTTGGGACCCTGCGTTCTTGCTTACAGGACGGAACTACACAGATTTCTTACGTACTTCATTGCCTGATTATTTAGAAGACATGCCACTAGCACCCCGTCGATAGCCGTACTTCATTCTTGTTGGTACTCCTGCATATTTCTGTCTTTTGCGTGCAGGGACCTTAATGCGAATTATCCTGGGCGGTGGATACGTAGAGGTGGACCAATTGCTTGGCCAGCACGCTCCCCTGACTAACTCCCAGGACTTTTAACTATGGAGACACATTAAGTCTATACTGCACCCAATTCTCCATCACTTCGTGACTTCTTGTGTTCATGCCTCACAGTTAGAAATCCACTCACCTAGGGGTTCATTACTTATGTGTATAGCAATGCCTCAATTTACTTGTGCTAGATACGTTTCTTTCAATTTTTCTACCTGGCCCTGCTTGAGCAAATTTTATTTTCTTCCGAATGCTTTTTGTTTTAACAAGTTGCTTTACGTCGCACCGACACAGATTGGTCTTATGGCAACGAAGGGATAAGAAAGGGCCAGGAGAGGGAAGGAAGCTGTTGTAGACTTAAGGGACAGCCCTAGCATTTTCCTGGCGTGAAAATGGGGAAACACGGAAAACCATATTCAGGGCTGCCGGCAGCGGAGTTCGAACGCACTATCTCCCGAATGCAAGCTCACGGCTGCGCGCCCCTAACCGCACGGCCAACTCACTCGGTCTTCCGAATTTCAGTGGTACTAATTTCAGGGGGAAAATAAGTCCTGCATTTTTCTAGATTTGTTTAGAAGCCACAATTTTCAGTGTTACACCGCTAGATCTAAATACCAACTTCAATTGTTCAGTGTGTTCACAAATGGAAAAGTTACGAATTAACTAAGGTAAGTGATCCAATTAATCAATGTAACGGCGTTCGTTAGAAAGATTTGAATCGAAGAGTCATAAAGACGACATTTACTACTGTTTCTAATAGTAATTCTTTGTTCCTTTGAGGGCTTTCAATGGATTTTGACCGGTCCTTCCCAGCAAATGATTTCTGAGAGAAGAATGGTTCTTTTTTCTTTCTAAAAAACAATTATATTTCTTGATTCTATAAATTTAAGCGAATGAAGGAAGATAGGTTACTTAGAAGATAAATTAGGGACTCGGCCGTGAAGAGTAAGAGAAGAAGGGGGAAAACCAACGCGACAATGGTTAACCTGTGTTTTTAATGTTTCAGTCATAAGAGGTGTCGGACTAAACGAGGCCAGAGAACTAGTTGTAAATAGAGGATTGTGGAGGTGCCTAATTAATTCACAGAGGCTTCCAGACTGAACACTGGAGGCCCAGCAGTCTATATTTCAATTTCGTTTCTTCTCAGTTATATAAACACTATACTGAAGATGTGTGTACGTATGTTTCAATATATTTTCTTCTTAGTCATATAAACAACCTGATTATTTAAGCGGACGGAACACCTTGCTGCAGTGTTGTGTCCCTTAAAACAACAATCGGAAGCACCTGAACGAAACTTGGAGACGACACAGAGTTTGTAGTGTCAGCTGCAAGTTTTTGCTCTCCTTGAGTACACTCCGCTGGAGGTTATCTCTGGGTGAAGTGTTATCAGTCCCCTTGAGCAATAAATCATGTTAGGGTACCGCACACCAGTGCGCACAAGTAGTGTCGTAAACAGATAAATAGATGTGGCACACCTCCTGTCAACTAGTACGTCCGAGGGCAGCCACCTTGATTTCCTAATCCCAGTTATAGCGGACAGGGTGTAACAAAAAATACGGGGAAATTGTCGTCAACAATTAGTAACAGAAATAGAGGAAATTTTCAGGAACAGATTCCTCATGTAGCCTACGATAGACAAAATAAGTACTAACAGTATTGGATCGGAAATGCTTAATTTCTGCATTACCGGGCGAGTTGGCCGCCAAGCCTAGGCGTCAAATAATAACATTAACATAAATGAAACAAATACACATTTGAGAATGCACGACTAATAGATATGATTCAATATTAAAACCGAAGATCACATTTCAAAACACAAATATTATAAATACTGGGTAATGCCGCATGCACCATTTAACGATACACCTGTTAATGACTCGCAGTGAAGAAGGAAAACCGATTAACCCAATCTTTTAATGAAGTGGTATGAATGTATTTTTGTGGTATCAAACAATGCCGTCTTGGTGTGGCTCCTAGGCTGAATGATCAGCGCACCGTTCTACGGTTCAGAGGGCCCCAGATTCGAGAGCCTCAGGGGCTCTGAAGTTTGGAGCGTGGGTTGGCGACCACGGGGTCCTTAGCTGAGTCCTGGCATTGTTTCCACTTACTTGTGCCAGGTTCCTCACTTTTAGCTATCCTATCCGACCTCCCTTGGTCAACTCTTTTTCTTTTTCGACCCCTAGGGCTTAGGGAGTCTTTCATTTTCATGCCCTTCGTGACCTTTGTCTTCCTTTGGCCGATACCTTCATTTTTCGAAGTGTCGGACCCCTTCCGTTCTTTTTCTCCGATTAGTGTTATATAGAGGATGGTTGCCCAGTTGTACTTCCTCTTAAAACAATAATCACCAACCAACCCCAGATTCGAGTCCCGACCGGGCAGGGAATTTTAAACTTATGTGGTTAATTCCTCTGGCTCCGGGGTTGTGTGCTTGTGAAGGTCTTAATACAGATCTTTCACAACGCATCACACTACCAACCAACAAAGAAACACGCAAACCGTGCGGTTGTGAGCTTGCATTCAGGAGATAGTAGGTTTGAATCTCACTGTCGGCAGCCCTGAAATGGTTTTCCGTGGTTTCTCAATTTTCATACCAGATAAATGCTGGGGCTGTACCTTAATTAAGACTACGATCGCTTCCTTCACACTCGTAGGCCTTTCCTATCCCATCGTCGCCATAAGACCTAACTGTATTGATGCGATGAAAAGAATAGTACATTGTAGAAACACGCATTGGTGAATGCATCCCTCCGCGTAGCTTAGAGCTGCCTTTAATCCACGTTAATGCCAACCCCGAATAACTAGCAAAAGACTAGGAAAGAAAAAATAATGTAGTACTGTTGCAGCACACAATAAAAAGATCCTCCTTATCACTTGTTTTGGTAACTCACGGAATGTTCACAGCATAAGTCCGCTTGGTGACCATGATCGTCAAGTCTAAACTGTCTGACACAGTGTTTAGCCGGTTCGAGTTCCGATGCTCGAAAACATGTTCACTATTAGAATATTGGCCGGCAGGGTAGGGGAGATGGTGGTATACAATTTCTAATCACTAGATTATGTGCCAAAAGCCTGGATTATATTACAAACCTCTCCGCAGTCCTCCTATGGAGTGAGGGTATATGACGCTGTTGATGGTGATTCGTCCGTCGGATGGAGACGTAAAACCTTGAGCAGACCCCTTGCTGCTATTCGACAGGAGTCAGCTAAGTGCCGGCACCGGGTTTCAGCCTCTGCCTTCCTACTACCGTATGTCTCGCCATTCATTTCATCTCATTAACTCCTCTGATGAGGCTGACGTCAGGAAGGGCATACGGTCGTAAAAGCTCACTACGAAGATTCATCTCAGTTCATACCCGACCCCGTACAGAAACGGGACAATGGTTGAACATATTCGGACATTTCACAACGTATGCTGCAATCCTTAAACACTAAGAAGAGACTTGTGTGAAGTTTTTGATTCTCGGTATCTTTATCACGCCGTACGGGAGAATTATCACAATAAACACTGGCTAATGGCCAATTTGAGCTCGCGAAATCACTTGGAGTTTTTCCTTACTGCATTTATTTTGTCTGTTTTTGCAAAGCGAGGTTAATTCGGAGTGTCATTGCTGGAAATAAGAAGTGCTTGAGATGTCATAAACAGACTAAGATAAGCAGACAAGAACTGGGTCTTGTTTACTTCCGCTATCGTGTCAGTTTGCTTTGTCGCAAAGTGTAGTCGCGCAAGAAGTACACGACTTAGCTGTCACCTAGCTACCGGGCGTGGCAAAGACAAAGACTGTTAATGACTCGCTGTGAAGAACAATAACCGATAAACACTGTGTAACGTGTTTTTTACAATTTGCTTTACGTCGCACCGACACAGATACGTCTTATGGCGACGATGGGATATGAAAGGGATAGGAGTGGGAAGGAAGCGGCCGTGGCCTTAATTAAGGTACAGCCCCAGCATTTGGCTGGCGAGAAAATGGGAAACCACGGAAAACCATCTTCATGGCTGCCAACAGTGGGGTTCGAACCCACTATCTTCCAGTTGCAAGCTCACAGCTGCGCGTCCCCTAACCGCACGGCCAACTCACCCGGTACTTTGTGTTTTAATGTTGAAAACACTTTCTTAAACAAAGTAGGGGTTCCCATACAATGAAAAACGTAAAGTTAAGCAATTTCCTCGATTGTGACGAAAGTTGAAGGGCTAGAAGGCCTGGAAAAATTTCAAATTGCAAGTCTTGGATATCTGTATTAAACTTTAAAAAAATAGAAAATCACTTCTGGCCTAAACGCAGTTCCGGGAAAACAGCCTAAAGTCGCTTGTTTCTTTATTAGTTTTTTAAAATCCTAGCCAAATTAACTTATTTACATAATTCTTTCTGTAATGTGTTCCTTGGTTCAAACTCTCAGGCTTTTTTGATTTTTTTAAAATGTCCACACCGATTGTAGTTATAAGGCCTTAAGTGAAACTCTGCATTGAATCACATTAGCGCTCGTAGTGCAGCTAATCTAATCGATCGAACAACGATGATTAAGAAAAGGATTGTAATTATTTTTAGAAATAAATAAAGAATATATTCTCATATTTTATTTACCTAAAATTCATAGCTCATATCCCTAGGATGTTTTCAACATTGCGTTGCTTGTCTGAAGGGTTAGAACTGTGGATTTTTGTGGTATCAAAAAATGTCTTGGTGCGGAGTGGGCAAAGACCAAATCCTTGATAAAATGCTCTTTGGTGCTTTAAACACTACAAATCTTCACTTTTATTGGTTTTTTAATGCACCTGATATAATAGCACATCTTCCTTCGTCTCAGTACGAATTTGCATGCAGAAATTCTGTAGTTTTTATTCGATTTTATATGTTTGCATTTTAATGAAGAGTGGGAGTGACATTCCTTGTTTCAGATCCATTGTATATTCACATGATCGATAAATAAACAACGAGCCAAACTATTCTTTGAACCTATATAGTGTGTCATAAATAACTGGATGATTCATTTTTTTCAATTCCTTCAGATGCGGGTATCCTTGAGGATGAAACAAATGGTCACATTTTATTTAAAAATGAGGAAGTTACAGGCAAAAAAACCACCGAAAAGTTTCCTACCCATTTTTCTTTTTAACAATATAAATAACCTCACCGGACAAAAATTAATCACCCTAGGAGAATCATTACGAGTAGAGATAGGGAATCTGATTCATTTAGAAGAACCAATTCATTTGAAACGATTCACTAAAGTGATTCGTTCATTTGAGTCGTTCATTTGATTCGTTCATTCGATTACCACGTGACGGAGAGCCGAAAACTAAACAATAGACTCGGATGAACCATTCCTTTCTTAGAGGTTATAGTCGAAAAATGCTACACAACTGTCCGACTAATACTTTCTAAACTTAAGTAGCTACCATTCGAAACTATACGACAATCGAATTTGAAACTGATAGTAGATATGAACATTTTTATGGCAATGTTCCACACGTTAGTTCAGAGTAGTTCACGAGAACGGGAATGGGAACCTTGAAGTAAACTTAACCTAACATTTCGCTACGAGCTGGAAGTTGAGTGTATAACAGTTCCGTGAAGTGAGTGACTTGAAACGACGTGATAATTTCTTATTAAAAAAAAAAAAAAACTGTAAGGTTAGTTTAGGAGTATTCGACTTGTGAAACGGACTTTAAATTCAGGTTAAATAAAAAATAACAGAGTCGTTCTTCACAAGTTATCATTGATTCAAAAATGGTGGATACCCGATTTGGTGGTATGAATTAGAACGAACGAGGAACCAAGGAACAAGTTGCGGCTGCCATCTCTCGATTCACCTTTCGATTCACAATCGAGTCGATTCATTTCGTTGACTGAATCATGATTCAGTCGTTCAGTGCAATGATTCGTTCATTATGAATCACTCGTTCAGAATCTCCCCATCTGTAATTACGAGCATCATTTAATATCGTATAACTCCGCCTCTGGACTTGATAACCGCCTGGATTAGGTTACGAAGTGAGTCCACAAGGTTGTGTAGGTACGTCGCATATAGATTAAGCCACTGACTGAGGATTTGATCGCGCACTTCCACCAATTTCGCGGCGATGCTGATGTCGGCATTTTATCCGTTGTACCAAATGTTCCACAGATTTTCTATGGGGTTCAAGTCAGGTTACTTTGCAGGCCAATTGAGATGTAATAGGGTGGGGCAGCATCCATGAAACCAGTTGAATATGCGTCCATCCCGATGAACATCGCTGTTATCTTGAAAAATCCGGGTATCAAGAGCATAATCATCATGCAGATGTTGACTGAAAGGCAACACCTTATCATCCAGAATGTTTATAATAAACCTGCTGGTTCATGTTAGTGGTCACCTCAATGAGCGGGCCAAATCCATGAATTCATGATATGAAAAATACCCACAAAACATCAAAGACCCACGTCCGGCTTGAACCTGACCTTGTACACATCCGGGATGAAATACTTCATTTGACCTTCGGTACACTCGACGACGTGCGTCATTGAAAAAAGGCAAAAACGTGATTCGTCAGACCACATTACGTTCCGCCAGTCAGCTACTGTCCACGTTCGATGATTTCTAGCCCATTGAAGACGCGCAGCTTTTTGCGTCTGTATGGTGACCGACTCCAAATGTTCATTGCCTCATGCCTGCAGCAATTCCTGTCGGGTTTGGAAGCTATTTTGATTCACAAGCCGCGGGAAGTGTCTCCAGTCCCTCTCAGTCAGGATATTTTTCCAGGCACTATTCTGGGGTGTTTCGTGTCACGTGTAGTTCACCGCTGTTTGTAAACACGTTAACCAGTCCGCTGCGAAACACCAACAAATCCAGCAACTTCACACACTGTATGGCCATGGGCACGGCCAAACATAACTGGCTCTTTTTACCACTCCATCACATCCTTAGATCTACCCATGTTAGTAGCGTATACGAGTCCAACACTCGGCCACCTGGATTCCTCGCTGCACACCCTCTTTTCTGCACAACTTGTAAGCAAAGAGAATGCTTGTAAGGAGCGGTAAGGAGTAATAGCCGTTTGAGCTCTAAAGGTGTGGTCTGTATGTGCCATCTGTCGGTTCAGTATTCAACTAAACTATTGGAATGGCTGCAATAGCCAGTAAAATATATATGTATTATATTATCCAGTCCAACTGTAAGAATAATGACCCTTATGTTATTTTCTTTTCTGCCTTATTATTACCATATATATTTTACCGAACTCGTACGCTCATGTTCATCGACAGTACTGATTATATAGGCTACTTGCTGAACGTATATCTAATTATTATGAAAAGTGCTGTCAATATAATTTGAGGTTAGGTATATACATAATTCGTAATGATGTTGACAGGAAGGAAATATCCATGTAAGATTCATCTGCGGTGTTAAAAGAATCTGTTGAAGTAAATTTTAAAAAAAATAGTATCTGCTACATATAGCACACTTGAATAATATTTTATATTGATTTAAAGGTGGCGTCCGCGGTATGTTCGATCTCTAACCTAATTTTCGCCCAGTGGGTACCGTAAGTTTTACCGATTGATATATACATGAATTCACTTTGGACACTCTTAATCTCTTCTCGCTGGTTATTGCGCAACGCTACGAAGTACGTCCCTCTAAAAATTCAAATCATCGACCCTTGCCGCCAAACGCTAGGAAGTAGAAAGCGGTGAAAATCCAAACTCGCTAGGAAGTAATGCGCGACAGAAATGCAAATCGCCGGGCTATTGCCCCCATTTTAATAGTTTAGTTTTAGTTGAATGCTGACAGATGGCACATACAAAACACCTTTAGCGTTCACACGGCTTTTACTGAAATCAAGACTCATAACTGCTCCTTACAAGCATTCTCTTTGCCTACAAGTTGTGCAGAAAAGAGGGTGTGCAGCGAGGAATCCATGTGGCCGAGTGTTGGGCTCGTATACGCTACTAACATGTTGACGTACACTGTCCGCTTGAAAAAACTCAATGTCTCACCGATCGCTACTGTCTTATGCTCACGTAGAGGCAATGCGTGTGCGGTTGATCACGGGACTCGTTCGTTGCACCATCTGTACAGGCTTAACGATCCATCTATGCGTGCGCACTAGGGTCACTAATTATTGTCTGATGAGCTTAGATAGACCATTTAATCTCACAGTGCTTCATCCTCCAGCAGAAAATCTCTGCTCTCAAGGGGAGCGAAAAGAATTGACTGTTTTTGCTTTACATTTTGGGAAGTCGTGCCTTGAAGTAGTTTACGATTATAATTCAAAACTGTACTTGGGCCGGCGAGCCTTACAAATACATGTAAGTTTTAATAATTTCTAGACAACGAGTGCGACGACAGTGTTGAGTATCTCATAAGAGGAAGGACCAATGTATCTAGCAACAAGAGTCTGACTTCGGTATGACGCCAGCACGTGACGCAACAGCTCCACCATTTTGAGGTACTAAAATCACCGTAACGCACGGCTAACACTTAGTATAGCTGTGGACTCCGGTGTAGTTCCACGTCGTGCGAGGTGTCGTTTGATTTGTCTCTGTGAATTCTATTAGTATACGGCGAAAATTATCCAAAAGAGAACACTTAAAAGCAGTATGAAACGAACAACTGCCAAAAATGTATGTATTTCACAAAATATCGTAACATACAGAGAGTAAAAGGCTACAAAATATTCTAACACACATTGAAGAGGACAAAGCGACTTATAATAATTCCATGAATGTCTAAAATCGACCGCGTCGATCACCTGAGGTGGCTGATCGTCATGACGTAAGTTGTGCTCTGCACGATCCCCAGCCGAGCATATCTACTGTCACGGAGCGGAAGTGGAAAGTGATCTGAAACTCATAGGTGTAGTGAATACTGATCACGAAGGTGATGACGATGATGATGATGGTCCTTGTTGTTTTAAGGGGCCTAACATCGAAGGTTATCGGCCCCTAATGGAACGAGATGGACGGCATGATATATGACAGTTAAAATTTTAAAATGTATCCACTGACTAGAGTTAAAAAATGGTGATGAAGAAAAATGAGTATGAGATTAAAACAATCAGTGGATCTAATTCGCAATGCCTTATTTCTAATAAAATAAGAGAAAATACAGGAAACAAAGCAATAAGGCATTGTCTGGAAGTGCAGATATATATATATATATATATATATATATATATATATATATATATATAAAATTTACGTTAGACGTTAAAATAACACATTAAAATAGGCAACACAAACTAAAATAAGGTCAATGGGATAAAAGCGCAATTAACACAAATAAACTAGGACAAAGGACATCATTACACGCGATAAAAAAGACCACTATCTCTCATAAAGCGGATGACGAGGTCTGCTGACTGCTCGTCATCTCGCAGGATGAGGGAGATGGTACGTGGGAGTTTTAGACTACTGCGCAGACCGACCAGGTCCACGCACTCCGTAAGGATGTGTACCACGGTAACATGATCGCCGCAAGTACACACCGGAGGGGGTTCTCCTTTCAATAAATAGGAGTGCGTCAGGATACCACTGCTTCCCTCCGAGAAGCCCGAAGGGAAGTCCTCCATACCTTCGTTGTACCTTTTATCGCTCTCAGCTTAGTTGGAAGAGGAGTGACCTGCCCCTCCACTTCCCAATTGGACATAACCAGATGTCTCAGCTGAGAGCGAATATCACTTGCTGGAACCTAGTACGGCATCGGGGGCAGTGTAACTGCCTCCTTGGCAGCCTGATCTACTAACTCGTTTCCCTCTACACTCAAGTGGCTTGGGAGCTAAAGAAATGTGATTCTGGTGCCGGCATCCGAGCACCCGGCCAGCAGGTCCTGGATCCGCTGCACCAGAGGGTGCCGAGGGAAACACGTATCAATAGACTTTAGCGAACTCAAGGAGTCAGTACACACAAGAAAGTGTCGGCGCTCATCGGTCAGTGCGTACCGCAGAGCTTCACAGATAGTATAGAGCTCTGCTGTGTACACACTACAGGTTTCCGGGAGAGCAAAAAGAAACCTATCAGCGTCGGCAACGAACGCACAGCCCTATTTAGTGTCTGTTCTCGAGCCATCCGTGTAAACGACGACTAAGGTGATGACGAAGAGCCCTGGTGCGTTCATGGAAGCTCCCACGACTCTGTATGGAACAAATACAGATTTAACTTTCATCCGTAATTTCTTTCCTTATGTTACTTCTCACTGTATACTTCGGGACAAAACATGACGACCTCGCCTCACAGCACTCCTCTCCAGCGGCAGCCCGGTGTCCATTAGCGGCTTCACTACGTCTACTGTAGCCGGAATTGCCGAATCGTGTCCTGCACTCAACATAAAGAAAGAGTAAAGACCAACGAGCTAGAAAGAGGACTACAGAGTGGTTATTGGACCGCCATATTTGAATCTACTTGAACGCCGCAACCGCCATATTCTAAGCGATCAAAACAAGTGGGCATGGTGATGAAGCAAGTACGCAGGCTTCACGAATAAATACCGTTTAAGAGTTTTCTTAATTAAGAAAGCACTCAAATATGCATAATTTCTTTTTTAAAGAGAATTAAAAATACAAGATACAGGCTACATACTTACCTATATTTGTTGTATAAGAAGGAAAATTAACACATTTCCGGCAATAACAAAAGAAATCACAATACAATTAAACAAATTTAGCCCTACTTACAGACAATTAAAATATAGAGCAGAAAACCTTGAAAAAAGTAATATAACAACATGGAAAAATAATTCACAGTCTATCACTTGAATAATAATAATAATAATAATAATAATAATAATAATAATAATAACAATAACATTTCCTGGTCTCTTCTCAGTTACCTGGAATCGGCATTTTGTATTAATTCATCCCAATTTCACGGCCCGGTGCCTCCCCTGACGCCAACTTTAGGGGAATGATGTATTTACTATTGCGTGTTTCTGTGGTGATTCTTAATAGCCTACTGTATATTCTGTTGTGTGTAGATGAAGATGGTTATCCAGTCCCCGATATGGAGGAATTAACTATCTACCCTGTTAAAATCCTTGACGCGGTCGAATCCGGGGCCTGTGAACCGAAGGCCAGCACGCTGATCATTCAGCCAAGGAGCCGGGCACTAAGCAATAATAATAATAATAATAATAATAATAATAATAATAATAATAATAATAATAATAATAATAATAATAAAATCAGTACAATAAGTTGTAGGATAAACAATTTCAAAGTAATTCTTTAAAACAAGGACAGCCCTTTTTGAGTTAATGATTTTAAATCATGTACTTACCTGAATAATTCGCCTCCGCATTTTTGGACTAAGATTCTGGTAATACCGAATCTTTTTATTTGCCTTATGTGCATCCACTCAAACGTCTTATGGCTAGTGTGGGATAGTACAAGGCTAGGACTACGAAGGAAGTGGCAGTGGCCTTAAAGTACAGCAGCCCCCGCATCTGCCTGATGTGAAAATGGGAACCACGGAAAACTAGATATCGGTGCTTTCGACAGTGGTATTCGAACGCACTATATGCTGAATGCAAGGTAAGAGCTATATATATGTCGCGAACAACGTAGCCAACTCGCTCAGTAGTAGTGGTGATATATACCGAGCTCGATAGCTGCAGTCGCTTAAGTGCGGCCAGTATCCAGTATTCGGGAGATAGTAGGTTCGAACACCACTATCGGCAGCCCTGAAGATGGTTCTCCGTGGTTTCCCATTTTCACACCAGGCAAATGCCGGGGCTGTACCTTAATTAAGGCCACGGCCGCTTCCTTCCCACTCCCAGCCCTTCCCTGTCCCACCGTCGCCATAAGACCTATCTGTGTCGGTGCGACGTAAAGAAACTAGCAAGAAAAGTGGTGATATAGGACTAAGTCCTCATATTACTCCATATCGTAGGCAGAGGGTATGAGGTGCCTAGGAAATTCAAAACATTGTAGCTGTGGCGTTGGACAGCAAGCGTCTTGTATCATCGTTGTTCACTGTTAAATTTATTTTCAAAATGCCGGGTTCTGTGCTCTGTATGATACCATTTAATAATAAATAGAGTTGCTGGGTTTTCGTCCTACAACTAGCCTACTTTTTACGGTTTTCGGAGAAGCTGAGGTGCCGGAGTATTGTCCCGCCGGTGTTCCTTTACGGGCAGGTAAATCTACCGACACAAGAATGGAGCACCTTCAAATACCAAATATGCCAACTTGGACTCAGGAAGTCAGCGCTCTACCGCCACTCAGCCAGGCAGGAAACAGTTTATTGTGTTTAGCTGTTTGGTCAGTTCCTACAAGAAAATAAATGTAGGCCTACTGTACACATGCTAGATTGTGTTGCAACGTAATTCTGCTAATCGCCAACTGTGTAGGCCTACTTTACTAAAGAAAAACTTATTTGAAATATTATATATCGTTTGTTTTTTTCTACAATTTATGCAATTGTGAGCCGCACACTCAGTGAGCATAATTTACACAGTTAATTTGTTCGATCTAATTTATCAGAAGTAACGCACTGTAAGGGGAGGAAGATAAATGGATGGCGTTTAAACTATGGCGTCGCTATTTCGCCTTGGCACCACCCAGAGCGCTGTAGCAGCCACGTTAGCCACTCTATAGTCTTCTTTCTAACTCATTGGTAAAGGCTGAACAGAGTGCGGAAGAAAGTCTGGCAACTTCTCCACACTAAACGACGATCACTTTGAACTTGTTAACTCAGCAGGGTGCAGTGTGTGATTGAGTGCTGGCTTCCAACTCGCTTCCAGGAACTGAGGCCGTTATGTTTGTCCCCAAGTATATATCGACTTTGTCTTGAAGATGTGCAAATTTGTTTAGAATTAAGAACTAAAATGTCGCAACATTTCAAACCCATAGTAACTAGATACTTCATTTCGACAATAGGCCTACCTATCACACGGTAGGTATTCTACGTAAAACATTCGGCCGTGGCCTCGACGCAGCCTCGTTCGATTTGTTCGAATATAATAATATATTCTTGAAAACTAGTTAATAACTAACTGCACCGCACACAGTACATTTTCTTTCAAATTGTTCTAAATGCTCCAATAATTACGTACACGTGGACCAAATTTTAAGAAAATTCACCAAAAAATGACAGAGATACTGAGCACTTTCTGGAATGTAATTTCGTTAGTGTATTAAATTTATTTATTTATTTATTTATTTATTTATTTATTTATTTCATTTAAGGCCCCAACGAACCAGTATCACTTCAGGGAGCTGTATACATAGGACATATGAGTAGGCCTAATATTCAAAACAGAATTTGAACGTATTCATGATGTGTGATGAATCAGTAAACTACAATGGAATTTAAAATTGAAACTACTACAACAATGCAAATAATAATCTAAACAAAAACTAGAATAAAATTGAAAGAAACTAAATCATAACTTAATTAATAACAAAAAAATTGTTTTTTTTACATACGAATATTTTACACCAGGTAGGACTGAAACAATAATTTTCTTAGTTTAAATTTATTAATAGTTGAAATATATTTTAGTTCAAGGGGTACTTGTATATTTTAGACTCTTTGTTTCGTAAGTTGCTGTACCTGATTGCCAGATATAAATATTAAGATTTTTGCGATATTTGGCGATACTGGTGGCACGGGGTAGCGGTAGAGGTGGTCACCTTGGATCGTGGTTCAAAAAATTAATGAGGACAAGGCATTACTGTATATGTTTCACGCATTTAATATTTTATCAGACTTAATTTTAATTATTATCAAAATATACTTCACCACTTTATGGATACTACAACACAACTTACATTTTATCTATAGGTGAGATTGTATCTAGGTACAGCGTACTGTACTTGCAAGGATCTTATGCAGTACCATGCTCTCATTTTCTTTTCAGCGACTGTACATTACCCGATAACAAATATAACGGACGGACTGTTTCAAAGGTAGCACCGCGAGGTTTATGGTGTAGAATGCGTCTTTCTGACGGAAATGAAAAAATGAAATGGCGTATGGCTTTTAGTGCCGGGAGGGTCCGAGGACAAGTTCGGCTCGCAAGGTGCAGGTCTTTCTATTTGACTCCCTTAGGTGACCTGCTCGTCATGATGAGGATGAAATGATGCCGAAGACGACACATACACCCGATCCTCGTGCCAGAGAAATTAACCAATGATGGTTAAAATTCCCGACACTGCCGGGAATCGAACCCGGGACCCCTGTGACCAAAGGCCAGCACGCTAACCATTTAGCCATGGAGCCGGACTCTGACGGAAATGCAGGACAACGAATTAGATGTAACACAGGCTTCACAGGCGCGCTAGAAGTGCAGGGCCGTACGTCCTGCTACGCGGACGACTCCACTTTCTTGCGTTGACATATAACGCCGCAGCCTTCTTGGAAGTACTCAGTTTCTCAGATTTCCCTCTACCCTATTGAAGATGTTTACGGTAGCTTCTGATCCATTTAAACCGAAGCTACGTTATCCGTTCAGTTTTCTTGTCCAAAAATTTTCTCCGATATGAGAATTTCGTATAACCGATACTTACCACAATCCATTTCATATCTGGAAATGTGTATTTTTGAGAAATAATTACGTTTTTTTTTTGAGTGGCATACAACAGTGATAATTTTGAAGGGGAAATGAAATATTCAAGTATATCAACTGTTGACAGCTCTGAAGATGGTTTTCCGTGTTTTTCCATTTTCACACCGGGTAAATCCTGGTTCTGTACTTTGGTTCAGGTCACGGTCGCTTCCTTACCGCTCCCAGACCTTTCCTACCCACCATCGCCGTAAGACCTATCTGTGTCGATGAGAAAAATGGACGGATACGAAAGTGTAACGTAAGATATGCAGTTCGACCACCATACGCGATGTTTTCCAAGAGTGAGCAGCGTGCATGGATTAGGACTACACTGATTCGTGGCATGTATGTGAGAAGCCTGTGGTAATAAAGCCCTGCCATACCGGACAGTGGCTCGGTGGATAGCAACTTTTCGACAAGGCCATCGTAGTGTAGACTGTAGAGGATGCGGCACGTGCAAAGTCACCCATTCTCGAGATACACAGCTAAAAAAATTAGGGGAACATGATGTTAAACGTATGTCACACTCCACAAAACAATAACTTACTTCACACCCAGGTATATTACCAACTAAACCTTTACTCCTTACCGTTGAATTATACAAAAGAAGATCGATGGATTCGAGTGTATTTTCGAAACACGAACAGAAATGTTCAAACAGGGGCGAAAACAAAGTGATATCAGTCCTCCAGGGTGGATTTTTATCACAGTTACAGAGCTTCAGTATGGTGTATGTCCTCCACGAGCATTTATCACAGCTTGGCACCTATGTGGCATGCTCCGTATAAGTCGACGGAGGTCACATTGCGGTATCATGTCCCATTCTTCAAGGAGAGCCTGTTCGAAGTCTTGAAGAGTCTTTGGTGGAACAAGACGCCCATGAACACTTCTGTCAAGCCTATCCCACACATACTCGATGGGATTAAGGTCTGAACTCACTGCTGGCCATTCCATCTCTTGAATGCCCAGTTCTCGCAAGGCAGCTCGGGTGATGCGCGCTACATGAGCCCTGGCATTGTCGTGCATGAGTACGAATTCAGGGCCAACACCGTATGCAGCAACAACATATCCTGTAGTAGTATCTGCTCGATGTACCCCGCAACGGTAAGAGTACCAAGGACGACAAGATCCGTACGGCCATCAATACTGATGCCACCCCACAGTATCGCAGAACCTTGTCCGAATCGGCCGCCTTCCTGGACAACATTTGTCATGTACTGCTCACCACGGTGTCTCCATACACGTGGACGTCCATCACGTTGTGTCAGGGGAAATATGGACTAGTTAGTCTGTGAACAGCAGAGGTCTCCACTGGCGAAGTTCCCAGTTGACGTGGGTACGGGCAAACAGAAGGCGACCTGTGCGATGTTGCTGCGTTAAACGGGGCACTCCAACAGGACGTCTTGGTCGTAAGGACACTTCTCTTAACCTGTTCCTTACTGTCTGGTCAGATACCGTGACTCCAGTGACCCTCTCGAGGTCTTGTTGCAGTTTTCTGGCAGCTGCTGAACGATGGCGCAACGCACAGATGGCCAGATATCGGTCATCCTGTGGGGTTGTCATGCGTCCACGACCTTGTCCAATCCTCCTTGTGAACTGGCCTGTCTCACTGTAGCGACTCCACAAGCGTTGAATAACTGACGGGGAGACATTGAGATCCACAGCAACACGACGAAAAGTCCAACCTTCCTGGATCAAAGTGACGGCCCTTGCGACTTGAACCTCGCTAAGCTCATGAGATGTGCTGGTTGACGTACAACGTGCTCAAATGACCGCAGTAGTCTGTGTACCTCACAACGACACACGGGCGCACCGCTATTCACTTTGTTTTGAGGGGTCACCTGACAGTTAAGCGCATGGCTACGCCTACAGATGGCGTATAACTTCTATTTGACGTACCCTGAGTAGCTAATGTCTCAAGGTATGCTGTACGACTATTGTAACCCCATCTACCAAATTAACGTTCACTTACCAGACGTTACGAAACATGTTCCCCTAATATTTTTGAACTGTGTATATTACGTCGATATTATCCAATCCAAGGTGGAGGTGGGTCGATGGTGGACAGTGAGGGAATTAGCCATCGTCGGACCATAATACTACCCGTGCTGCACGACGTACTTAGGCGCTGGAAAATTGCATCACTTATAAAATAGACACGACTACGGCCCTGTAAGTGACCATTTGACGCGTTACAACACGAAAGCTGCGCGTATCTGCACAAAATCTATGTCGTGGGCCAAACGTAGATTTTATGCTATGACCCAGAAATAAAATGCCAGTTTCACGAACAGCACCACACATCAAGGTCTGAGAAAACAAAATGCACAGGGAATCCTGGAATCTGAGAAAGATACTGATAGTGGTGTATGACGTGAAAGGTATTCTTACTTTATCAAGCAGTTTCTCCGGGGCAGACCGTGAATGCATACCACCACCGGTTTTCGGTGCCCTGATGTGTGTCCTACACTGCGGCGGAAACAGCAGAATGTCCGAAAACATCTGCCCATTGTCCTGAACGTCAATGCCCACTGTAACAATGCTGAATCAAGTGGGACTAGCTTCACCGGTGCTGGGGTAGCGCTACTCGAAAACCCTTCATATTTCCCTGACATGAGCGTCTGCGATTTCGATCTCTTCACCAAACCTGAGCAACCACTCACGAAATTGTATTTCCCAACCAGATGAGCATTTCTGCAACCAAGACGGTGCTTCGTCAGGGGCATCAGCAAAAACACTAACACTTGTGTCCAACGTATTCCAGAAGTGTAGCAGCATGTCATAATGATATAATCGATATGGAACAATCTGCAGGTGCAGTAATATATGGATGAATTTCCATTACTTTCTTTCAAACCCTCGTTTTGAAAACACTACATTTAAAGTTTCATATATTATGGAAATTTGTCAACCAGTAGAGGTAAGTTTCAGCATATAAAACTCATCATACAGAGAACATACTCAGAAGCTACAATATTGAAGCATCTCAGTCAGGAACAGGTTAAGTGTTGTGCCCCATCACTTCCTGTGTCTAACCTTTGACTACAGGAAACCTGTGGTCGACGGGGCAACAGAGAAACAAGTCTTCAAAGAGCTCTCTCAAGCTACGGTATGACGTCAAGGCGCCAGTCCATCTCTATGAAATAGAGCTCAACTAGACGCCTTAGACATATTCTGTTGAACCTATCGTTGACGAGTTAATTTTTTGTACAGTTGCAAAACTAATATCCTTAATACCTTCGGCAGTAGTGTAATTCAGCGGAGATACGTTCAAGCAGAAGAAACAGAGCAAACATCCACCAACTATACACTGCGGACCATCATTTGAATGTGAAGAAACGTGTCTGATAACCAGTATTATTGCAGTGGCTGCAGTAGTGTATGTACTGTAATTATTCAGGTTTCGATTTGGGTGGACGTCACGGGACTTGAAATAAGGTACAGGGTGATCCGTACGGATTTTACGATTTTATGTCATTACTTGTGAACCAATAATAGCAAAAGTGTGTCATCTATATGAATTACAGAGCTGTGGCAGATTCCTCAGAGCTATTGTTTCTGCGTTTGGTTATTTCAGTTCAATTCAGTTCCTGCACTAGATATACTCTGTAGAAGCGCAATTCCTTTGCAGCTCTCTGCCACATGCAATATGATAATCCTGTATCCTGGCTCAGTCGACAACTGATTTGTTCTGTGAGTTCAGTAAGTCCTCGAGCATCATCAACACAGTCTTGACTCGTTTAGGCCATTCCTTTCCATTCTCGCTGAGGGGCAACCCAGTTGTCTCCCGCTTTCTTACCGTCAATAAAACTGTTGTCCTGATTTCAACATCCCCGCACAGCGAATTCTCTTTGCTACCTGTTTTAACGTCGCACTAACACTAGACAAAAGAGTGACTGAATGGGTGGCTATATTTCTATAAAACAGAACTCAGAGATTTAGAGTAAGCGAAGTGACTGAATGGGTGGCTATATTTCTATAAAACAGAACTCAGAGATTTAGAGTAAGCGAATCTTTATCTGGCCCTGTAATAATTAAGAGGGGAATTCCTCAAGGCAGCATTATTGGAGCTTTATTTTTTCTTATATATCAATGATATGAGTAAAGAAGTGAAATAAGAGACAGATGATGTTATTCTGTATAGGATAATAAATTACTAGATTGTGAGCAACTGAAAAAAGACGTCGACAATGTTGTGAGACGGACAGTAGGCAATGGTATGGCGATAAACGGGGTTAAAAGTCAGGTTGCGAGTTTCACAAATATGAAAATTCCTGTTAGTGTTAATTACTACGTTGATGGTGTGAAAGTTCCATTCGGGGATCATTGTAAGTACCTAGGTATTAATATAAGGAAAGATCTTCATTGGAGTAATCACATAACTAAGATTGCAAATAAAGGGTACAGATCTCTGCACATGGTTATGAGGGTATTTAGGGGTTGTAGTAAGAACGTAAAGGAGAGGGCATGCAAGTCTCTGGTAAGACCCCCAACTAGAGTATGGTTCCAGTGTATGGGACCCTCACCAAGTTTACCTTATTCAAGAACTTGAAAAAATCCATAGAAATGCAGCTCGATTTGTTCTGGGTGATTTCTGACAAAAGAGTAGCGTTACAAAAATGTTGCAAAGTTTGGGCTGGGAAGACTTGGGAGAAAGGAGACGAGCTGCTCGACTAAACGGTATGTTCCGGTCGGTCAGTGGAGAGATGGCGTAGAGTGACATTAGTAGACAAATACATTTGAGCGGTGTCTTTAAAGGTAGAAAAGATCACAATATGAAGATAAAGTTGGAATTCAAGAGGAAAAATTGGGGCAAATATTCGTTTATAGGAAGGGGAGTTAGGGATTGGAATAACTTGCCAAGGGAGATGTTAAATAAATTTCCAATTTCTTTGCAATCATTTAAGAAAAAAGGCAGGAAAACAGCAGATAGAGAATCTGCCACCTGGGCGACTGCCCTAGATTGATTGATTGATTGATTGATTGGCCTTAATTACAATATAATCCCAACATTTTCTTGGTGTAAAATGGAAAGCCACGGAAAACCATTTTAAGGGCTGTCGACGGCGTGATTCAACCCACTATCTCCCGAATGCAAGCTCACAGCGGCACAAGCCTTATTGTACGGCCAAATTGCGCGATAATTCTCTTCCAAATGCCTACTGTATCTCAATCAAGAATGTTGACTTCCAATACGTTCATCATCATCATCTTCATCATCATCATCATCATCATCATCATCATTAGTCGTTATGCTCATTACTGAGCGTTGTGACCTCATAACTCTATCATTTCCGTGTTGCAACCTTGACAAGTTTTCTCCATCCCGAGCGGTTTTCACATTTCGTTAATATGATCTGAAGTGGTAGACCAGTGATCTTCCTTGCCTGATCTATCCACCTACTTGCTGTTCTTCCTCGTGGTCTGCTGCCTTCCATTTTGCCTAGTAAAATTATATTTTCCAAGTTCTCTCGGTCTCGTCTGAAAATGTGGCCAAAAAACTGGAGGTAACACTCACTCACACGGGAAGATAGACGTTTCTTGACGCAGAGTTCGTCCAGAATAGAAACATTAGTTCTTCTTTCTGTTCCAATGCGTTATAACAATAAAACAAAGCTTCTGATAATAATAATAATAATAATAATAATAATAATAATAATAATAATAATAATAATAATAATAATAATAATAATAATAATGCATGTTCGTGATATAACTGCAAAAACTAGAGACTGAGAAATTAATAAATATCAACAATCTGTCGCCATTTCTTGATGGATGCAGTACTTTTGCATCCGTCTCTTGGCACAGGCCAGAGCAAAGTGTAGCTTCCTCGGATGTCCCACTTTCATCTATGGCTGTGATAATATGGGAGCTGCTGAAGTATAGGTGATGCTGGGTAATGACATTCAGAGCACGACCAGTGTGTCTGAGTATTGCGAAAGGTGTTGGTCGTAGGACCAGTCGTGCTATAACAGCAATTTTTGGCCCAATGAGGAAAGCAATGGCAAACGACCTCACTCTTCATCTTGCCTAGTACGCCTCATTTTGACACTGCCATCTGCTTCAGTGGTTTCCTTATAAACGGGCTGAGTGGCTCAGGTGGTAGAGCGCTGGCTTCCTGTGTCCAAGATGGCAGGTTTCATCCCGGCTAAGCAGACCAAATATGCCGGCCTCGTACCGGTAAATTTAACGGGACGTAAAGGAACTCGTAGGAAACAAACTTTCTGGCACCTTGATCTCTCTGAAAACCGTAAGTACCGTACGTGGAGGAACCATTCTTTAAAACATTCTATTAGCGTATGGTTGTCAATGCCGGGAGTGTTCGAGGACATGTTCCGCTACTCAGTTCTGTGACGGCCTTTCCCGGTACACGCCATGAGGGTGTACTACGTGTACCTCTGTGTGAGGGTGTTGTCTGTGAGTGTAGGTGTAATTGTACGGGCTAGGAATGGAAAGGTACCATCTCTGCATGGGTTCCACAGAAATAGGCTGAGAGCATTAATTCATTCATTCATTCATGGCTGTGACAATCATTCATTCATTAATGAATGCTCTCTCCCGGTTGGTGGCTATCCGTGACGTGGAGAAGTGTGTTTATTCATTCATTCATCATGGCTGTGACATTCAATCACTAATTAATTAATTCTCTTTCCCCAGTTAGTGGCTATCCGTGACTGGGTAGAAGTGTGTGTATTCATTCATCATCCATCCATCATGACTTTGACATTCAATCACTCATTAATTAATTAATTAATTAATTAATGCTCTCTCCTCAGTTGGTGGCTATCCGTGACTGGGTGTGAGAAGTGTGTTTGTTTATTCATTCATTCATCGTGGCCTTGACACTCATTCATTCATTCATTCATTCATTCATTCATTCATTCATTCATTCATCCTTCCTTCATTCATTCATTAATGCTCTCTCCCCACATGGTGGCTATCCATGACTGGGTGAGAAGTATGTTTATTCATTCATCATTCATTAATTAATGAATGCACTCTCCCCAGTTTGCGGCTATCCGTGACTGGGTGAGAAGTGTGTTCATTCATTCATTCATTCATTCATTCATTCATTCATTCATTCATTAGTGAATGCTCTCTCCCCACTTTGTGGCTATGTGACTGGGTGAGAAGCGTGTTTATTCATTCATTCATCATGGCTTTGACATTCAATCACTCATTCATTCATTCATTAATGAATGAATGAATGAATGAATGAATGAATGAATGCTCTCTCCCCAGTTGGTGGCTATCCGTGATTGGGTGAGAAGTGCGTTTATTAATTAATTCATTCATTCATTCACCCACGGCTGTGACATTCAATCACTCATTCATTCATTAATGAATGGTCTCCCCCCCAGCTGGTGACTATCCGAGACTGGGTGTGAGAAGTGTGTTTATTCATTCATTCATTCATTAATAAATGCTCTCTCCTCAGTTGGTGGCTATTCATGACTGGGTGAGAACTGTGTTTATTCATTCATTCATTCATTCATTTATTCATTCATTCACAGCTGTGACATTCAATAATTAATTAATTAATTAATTAATTCATGCTCTCTCCCAAGTTGGTGACTATCCGTGACTGGGTAAGAAGTGTGTTTATTCATTCATTCAACATAATGGCTGTGACATTCAATTACTCACTCATTCATTCATTCATTCATCCATTCATTCATTAATGAATGCTCTCTCCCCAGTTGGTGGCTATCCGTGACTGGGTGAGAAGTGTGTTTATTTATTCATTCATTCAATTCATGCAAAATGCATGTTGTAATTGCAGTATAACTCTATAAAGACTTGTGACACAAAAATAAGTACTAATGCAACTTAGAGAGGGTAGGATACATGTCTGTCCTAGACTATAGGCTATAACTCTGCTAACGTCTAGGGTAAAATAAATAAGTAGATTTCTAAAAAAAACGGCAATTTAGAAATTGGGTGGAAGTAGTTAATAAGTTTAATGTAGTAATAGATAACTAAAAGCAAAAAGCAAAGTCATCTCCGTACAGGCCATGAAGGCCCCTCGAGGGGTGGAAGGTAAAGGCTTCCACTATCCGTAACCTCGGCACTTGGTGGGGTAGAGTGGTTAGCTCTACGCCCGGCCGCCTTTGCCCCCAGGAATTAACCTGGTATTCATTTTTGGTGTAGGCTGAGTGAACCTCAAGGCCATGTGCACCTCTGGAAGTGGAGATCTCTTTTCTTAAATTTTACGACTTCCTGACGAGAAGTCGAACCCATGTCTTTCCGGGTGAACCGAGCACGCCTTCACCGCCTTGGCCAGGCAGCCCCTAGTGATAGATAACTAGTAATATGGAAAAGAATGCATGTATCAAAACACATCTTGGATTAAAAGAAATGATTACTCTCTCCCCAGTTGGTGGCTATCCGAAATTGGGGGATGGGAGTATTTTATTCTAACATCCCGGGAATTACCCGGAGTTGAAATGGGAAATAATGGAAAACCATTTCAAGGATGGCCGACGGTGGTTTCGAACCCTGCTGTCTTCCGAGAACAGAGTTAACAACCATAACTGGCCGTGTCGATACGTACCGAGTTAACCTGTTAAATGATTTTTAAAAAAAGCAGTAACAGGTGAACTAGGAAAGTTTCTGCAAGCTTCCCTCAACGATTTGGCACTCTGCGCTGCAATTCTTGTTTGGTGGCCATTTTGGAGACATAGCACTGTGCTCGTCTAGACAACTAAGGAGGATCTGATTTACCATAAGTCCCATTTTCAACTTAATCTCGTTTACAAACGATCTACTTCACTCATCAGGACTCTGGTAGAATGTGACAAACTGCAGGTCCAAACCTGTACCAAGACAAGACAAGCTAAGCACGGAATATGTGGTCTGTATTCACTCTCTAGGGACAGAAAGTAGAAAGAGAAAAAAAACTGTTCAAAAAGTGCAAGGGTATTATATGTATGAAGGATCACATCCTACTTGGTACATCATGTGCAAGTGAACGCGAGTTCGATCACGGGCACTGCTTTTATTTAAATCACCAAACTGGCTATGAATATTATTGTATTCACAATTTTGTGCGAGAAATAGTGAGTTCAAAACCACCGTGAGATGCCCTAAGACGGTTTGCTAGTTTATCAATCATGCTGGGGCTGAACTCTTACTTCAGGGGCCGGTCGCTATCTTCCCAGTCCTAATCTTTCCCAAACCACAGTCACCGAACACCTAGATGCATTAATGCGATGTTAAACCACCAGAAATAAGAAACTATGATCCATGAAAAAAAATCTCTGACCTGACCGGGAATCGCACTCGGGGCCTCCGGGTATCCAGGACTCGTATTATACACTGGCACCAAAAAGTATTGGCACAGGCGCCTTTTCGCTTGTAATACAATTGTATAAATACTAGGAACATTATATGTATACCACTAATCCTTACTCAATAAAGGAAATAATTTGTATATTAAACTATTTTCCCAACACAACAGAAACACATGTAATAAATTAAATTAGGGGTTTCTCCTGCTCAAGAAAGTATTGGCACACTGTACGACGTTTGTTATTGAGCTTTGCAGACAGCGCCGCGTGTACCAGATTTGTGCAATCGGAATTGACAAACAGTTCAGTCGCTTGCCTGACGGCCAGTGTACGGGTCATTTCCCGACTCGTTGTCTGAATGGTCAGCGTACTGACCTTAGGTTCAGAGGGTCCTGGGATCGATTCCCGGCCAGGTCGGGGATTTTAACCTTCATTGGTTTATTCCAATGGCCCGGGGATGGGGGTTTGTGCTGTCCCCAACATCCCTGCAACTCACACATAACACTACCCTCCACCACAAAAACACGCAGTTACCTACACTTGGCATATGCCACCCACCCTCATCGGAGGGTCTGCTTTACAAGGGCTGCATTCGGCTAGAAATAGCCCCACGAGATTAATTACTTGTCACGATGAGTCCGAAGGGGAAGGAGGATTCCGTGTCGTTCCGCGACAAGGTAGTTTTCTTGCATTCGCAGCGTAAAAGTTACCGTGAAATTGGTAAAGAACTTTTTGTTAATTATACAATAGTGCGGGCAATCGTCAAGAAATTTCAAGAGACTGGTTCAACAGACAATAAACGCAGATCTGGACGTCCAAGAGTTCTTACATGTAGGTAGCGTCGAAACATAGTTCGCCTTGCACTAAAGGTAAGGTAAGGGTGTATTCTGCCCGAAGGCAGGTCCGAACCTCCGCAGAGATGTGCCTGAGCCGGAGTTCACGTGCGGTAGGGTGGCCAGTTCCTTTCCGCTCCTCCATTCCCTTACCCCCACCAACAGCGCGTGGCAACTCATCCAAGTCTCGACCACGCCCAATGTTGCTTAACTTCGGAGATCTCACGGGATCCGGTGTTTTAACACGGCTACGGCCGTTGGCTCTTGCACTGAAAGAGCCCTTTAAAAGTGCAGGGTCGATTATATCGGACAACCAGTCAACGTCTAACGAACAGGTCAGTGCTCAAATTGTTGTGATGTTTTGAACGCAACTGACATTCGTGGGAGATCTCCCAGAAAGAAACCTTTTATTTTGGAAATTAACCGAAGAAAACGCCTGCAGTTCACTCAGAGATTATGTCAATAACCGATTGAATTTTGGAATTCTGTGATATTTTCTGACGAATCCAAGTTTAACTTGTTTTGATCTGACGGAAATGTAAAAGTGTGGGGCAAACCAAATACAGAGCTCCAATCACAACATGTTCTACCTACAGTAAAATATGGCGGAGGAAGCATAATGGTTTGGGGATGCATGGCAGCTTCTGGTGTTGGTGACTTGGCAATTATTGAAGTCGTCATGGATCATCGTAAATAATATGAGGCCACTTACGTAGCAGTGCACAGAAACCGGGTCTAGACGGCGTCTTTTACTTTCAACAAGACAACGACCCGAAACATACGGTTCTGCGAACGCGGGAGTGGTCATTATATAATGCACCAAGAAGAGTTTTCACTCCATCAAGAGGCTCTGATCTTAACCCGATAGAGCATCTTTGGGCTTACTTGGAGACAAAAGTTCGAAAACGTCGTTCTACAGGGAAGGGAGAGTTTCAGACGGTGTTGTTGGAGGAATGGTCGAAGATCTCATGAGAGATTACTCGCAACTCGGTTCACTCCATGCCAAGACGTCTATAAGCTGTCATCAATGCCAACGGTATGTACACAGGCTAATAGACTTGAGTTACGTGAATTACAGAGACTAACTTCATTTTGTGTGTAGCCTCTTGAGGCCCGACTACATAAAGTGTCCTCAATTGAGGACATTGTGTTTTATCAGAATTTTCCATTTTAAATCCACTGACAATATTTCAGACCAACTGTACACATTTAAGGACAATTAGACTGCCCTCTGGTAACAGAATTGTCAACTGGAATAGGCGGGATTTGTTTATTTTACATCAAAAGTCCTATTGTTTACCTATGTGCTACTTCACAGCAAATTATTGATATCGTTTATGTACAATTGTTGGTACTCATTCTTTCTCTATTGATATGGTGTGTTCGCAGTTTTCTCTCACTCCATGATTATTTACTGAAGGTGATTCAAGACATTCTGATCGGTATTCATCATCATAGAATTTGTCCTCAAACGAGGACATCAGGCTTCAAGTTAGTATTTTCAAAGTATTTACTTATTTCATTCAATCATTTCTCTTACTGATTAGATTGGGTTATTTAGTCTTTATTTTTACAATTTTATTTTGTTTACAGAGAGAATGTCACTGAGGAATGCTTATCTGCAGATGAAATTCTGGATTTGATTGAAAATGGCAATGTATCTGATTTTGAAGATGGCAATGATACTGAACACAACATTTCAGATCCTTCCTTTCCTGACATTGCATCGTATGAGGTTGTTGAGAATCGGGGAGTGGTTCAAGGGGAGGATGATGTGGATGTAGTTACATCTGAAATGACTGAAAATGAGTTGGAAGGGGATATTATCCAGCCATCTGTTTCTTCCAAAGATGATTTACGCCTTCATAAACGGAGAAAGCACTACCAGTTTCAAAATCCAGAAATTGGGGATGACATTCAGCCTTCCGCGGAGGATGTTCATAATAGTCAGAGTGGTCTGCAATTCATTTTCAACAATATGTGACTGAAGACATTTGTGAAACAATGGCCTTGAACACTAACTTAAGATCTGTACATAATAATGGAAAGAGTTTGAATGTAACCAAGGGTGAAGTTAAGAAATTTATTGGTGCTGGCATCCTTATGGCTAGTTTAAATTACCCACAAATTAGAATGTTCTTGAAGAAGAGTACCAGGGTTCCTATGATTATTGCTAGTTCTATTTCAAGGCAAATATATTTTAACATCAGGACTAACTTCAAATGTGTCAATGACAAGACAATGATGTTACTCAAGAGCAGCGAGATAAAGATAAGCTGTGGAAAGTTCGACCATTATTAGATGCTGTTCGCTCAGGCTGCTTGAGGCTCCCACGTCCCAAGCACATGTCAATTTATGAACAAATGATTCCCTTCACGGGGAACACATCTCTCAAGCAGTATGTAAAAGGAAAACCCAATCCCGTTGGACTGAAAAATTTTGTTTTGGCATCACCATCAGGATTAGTGCTCGATTTTTGTGTTTATCAGGGGAAAGGAACATCATTTGCTAATTCTAAAGACATCGGGGATGTAGGCGTTGGTGAATCGGCTGTCATTCATCTTTGTGAGACAGTGCCACCTGCATCATGCATTTACACAGACAGGTACTTCACATCTCATAAACTGGTCGATTCCTTGCTCCAAAAATCTATCTATGTAACCGGTACCATTCAAAACAACCCAGCTCCAATTGTTCCCCTAACATCAGACAAAGAATTCTCGAAACAACCCCGTGGGTCGTCCGAACAATTTGTACGTGACGATGGAAAAATTTCTTTAATAAAATGGTACGATAACAAGGGAATTATAGTCAAGTCCTCTTGTCAAGATTCTTAACCGGTTGGCAAGTGCAGGAGGTGGTGTAAAAAAAGAGAGTGATGGGTGGAGTGGACTTGAATGACCGCATTATTGCATATAATCGCAATAGATATCGCACAAACAGGTGGACTCTCCGCACAATTCTCCATTTCATCGGCCTTTCTTGTGTTAACGCCTGGTTCCAGTATCGAGAAGATTGCAAGATACGGGGAATTGCTAAAAAAAACATAATACAGCTCTTGAACTTTCGCATTCTTCTTGCTGAAGAACTAATTACAGGAAAGGACAGCCCAAACGAAACGAGTAGTGAAGATGATGACGATGAGCCACCCAGTAAAGTAGTTAAACTTCCTTGTGAAGAAGCAAGGAAAAAGGGGGCGGTTCATCTTCCTGAAATTGTGGAACTACCTAACCCACAACGCTGCCGTCGTAAAGGATGCCGTGAGAAGAGCAGAACGCGTTGTATCAAGTGTAAAGTGTTCCTGTGTCTCAACAAAGGTCAAAACTGCTTTGTTCTGTTACATTCATAAGTATGTGATTTGGATTTCGGTGTTGTTAATGTTAAGCATCATTTCAGACCCAATGTCTTCAATTGAGGACACTATTTAAATCACTGTTGCTGATGAACAATGTGAACTTTTTAATTATTATTGGTATGTGTCGTCATAGAATAGTTAAAACCTGTATTTGAGTATGATTAGAACGAAATATATTTCCAAACATTTTCCGGGCCTCAAGAGGGTAGGTCTGCCATTACTATTTTGATGTGTAGAGCAACTGATTTTGATTTGTAAACTATAATTTTTGTTGTGAAGAACCAATTACACTCGAAAAACCTTATGTTTACTACTGTACATTTCAATAAATATAACAGAGTCCTAGCATCACTTCTATTTGTGTGGAATGTATATATAATGGTAGGTGTGCCAATACTTTTTGATGCCAGTGTACATCCAGTCATCTCTACCTGTACACGCATAGATAGACTAGATGGTTGTGTAGAGATCACACGCAGACTGTTGGCTATTTTTCATTGGGCTGGAGTTCGGCTCCATGGCTAAATGGTTAGCGTGCTGGCCTTTGGTCACCGGGGTCCCCGGTTCGATTCCCGGTAGGGTCGGGAATTTTAACCATTTTAACCCATGAGGAGTGGGTGTATGTGTCGTCTTCATCATCATTTCATCCTCATCATGACGCGCCGGTCGCCTACGGGCGTCAGATCAGAAGATCTGCACCAGGTCTCTCCGGAGGCCACGCGTCATTATTATTATTGGGCTGAAATCGATTTGTTCTTGGTATCAGGTTCTAGAAAGGCGTTGACCCCGTCTTGCGAGGTCAATAAAGGAGGTGTCTATGATCCAGTCCGGAAAACCGATATTAACGACAGAGAGATTAGCAATAGTAACGGCTTGCCCCTAGTCAGTCTGACGCGGAACTATTCATTTTGTAGATCACATGCAGTACTTCATCTCTTTTTTCTATTTTTTTCAACTTCTTGTGCTGAGGAAGTCATTTAAATTTTACACTTGAATTTTAATCATTTTTGCTGTTATTGTTTCGTGCGTGGGTTTGGAAAATGTTGGTTAACAGCACCTTGCAATGTGTATATGTGTGCGTGCATGCGAGAGAGAATATTGGTTTACTGTAATCCAAATTGTTTTGCTACAAGCATATTACACAACCCTGCTCAAAAGGCATAACGCCCCATCTGACGGACGAATCACCATCAACAGCGTCATATACCCTCACTCCATGTGAGCAGTGCGAAGAGGTTTCGAATTTAATCCAGGCTTTTTGGCACCCAAACTAGTTATTAGAAACTGTATACCACCACCTCTACTAAACTGCCAGCCAACATTCTGATGGTGACTTTTTTTTTTTTCCGACTGACGGGACTCGAAAAGGCTATCAAGGGTGTCAGGTCATACAGACTTCATGCCTTAACGATCATGGTCACTACATATACGTTTTCTTTAAATTTGCTCGTCTTTCTGATGGGTAATCAAACTCATGTATTTCACGACAAATCTAGCACATCTTTACTGTCCAATATGTCACGATAATCTTATTATTCTTATTGTTCTACCGCTTTTCTCACACCTGTGGGGTCGCGGGAATAATAATAATAATAATAATAATAATAATAATAATAATAATAATAATAATAATAATAATAATAATAATAATGTCAGGTGATGTATGTTATGTTGTGGGGATTAATGTTCTTTAAGAGGGAATCCATGGGGTTATTGTGTATTTACAATAATTTAAAAATAATATTAATAATAATTTTTGTTTTACTAACCACTTACTATTTTTATGGTTTTCGGAGATGAGATGTCGGAATTTTGTCCCGCAAGAGTTATTTTACATGCCAGTAAATCTACCGAGTCAAGACTGGTGTATCTGAGCACTTTCAACTACCACCGGACTGAGACGCGATCGAATCCGCCAACTTGAGTTGAAGAGTGGACGGTCCATGAAGGGGCAGAAGGATGGGAGATTCACAGGAACTCGTAAACACAGTGTGATCCTGGAGGAAGAGAACAAGTGTTGACCTGGAAGTTGATAGGAGCAGTCTCAGACAGGAAGTGAAAGCAATGCCAGACTTAGATAGACCCCCGTGGTCGCAACACAGCCATGCAAGTTGAGAGGCCTTGTGGAATAATGAATGTCACGCGGAATTGGCATTTTTGTCCAATCTATTCGCCCATCAGAAGCTTAATAACGATCTGCGGTGTAGTCGGTTGTTATGAGGTTGATAGCCCTAATCTGGGACAAATACAACACGATTCTTTTTATCTAACAAGTTATGACCGCGGAAGAACTTCGCAATCTCTTGTTAAGGTCAAGAATCAAACGTATTTATTTATGGTTAGGTCAACTTCTTACAATTCAGCCATGGTTTAATCTGAGCTTCATTGACTGCCACAATAGTTCGGTCTAACGGAACATCTGAGGCTTTCACGACTGGCCCGACGACTAATACAGGACAAATTTCTCGGGCTTGTAGATAGCGTTGACACCGCTCACGATTTGACCCTGACTGCGGGTTTTGACGCCGTATTTCCAATTTCCGCGTTCAACTATAATTTATCCGGGTATAATGTTTAATGTCTTCATTGATTTTTCGATTGGCCTATGGCAGCACTGATAGAAGTAATATCTATGCAGCAGTCCGAGAAAACTGATCACAATAATAAGAGCTACCATGGAAAATACGCGGTGTCAAATCAAGATTCAGAACATGCTATGAAGTCCTATATACACCAGAAACGGAGTTCGACATGGGGACTCCTTTGGCTTGCCTCCCCTTCAACAATGCTTCATAGAAAGTAATTAGGGAAAGCAGCATTAACACCAGAGAAAATATATTCTATAAATATAAGGTTTTGGCATAACTTATGATGATGATGATGATGACGGCATGGTCTTCGGAGAAGCCTGGTGCAGATCTTTCGAGATATAGCCAACCTGCGCGTCTGTTCGGATGCGGCCCTACGTATAATGAATTCCCGACCCAGCCTGGAATTGAACTGTGGACCCTTGGACCTAAGACCAGCACGCTAACAGTTTAGCCATGGAGCCGGACTACAGATGATACTGACTGAATAGGAAGAACGCAAGAGCTTGCATTCGGAAGATAGTAGATTCGAACCACACTGTCGGCAGCATCGATGGTTTTCCGTGGTTTCCCATTTTCATACCAGGTAAATGCTGGGGCTGTACTGTAATTAAGACAACAGTCATTTCCTTCTCATTCCTAGCCCTTTCCCATCTCGTAAAGCAAGTTGTAAAAAAAAGTAAAAGATACCAACAACAAACATTATGTCAATGCGTTCAATTTTTCCTGAGAAGAGTTTACCTGCAAGGAACGTATAATAATAATAATAATAATAATAATAATAATAATAATAATAATAATAATAATAATAATAATAATAATAATGTTATTTGCTTTATGTCTCACTAACTACTTTTATGGTTTTCGGAGAGTTCGAGGTGCCTAAATTTAGTCCCGCAGGAGTTCTTTGACATGCCAGTAAATCTACCGACACGGGGCTGACATATTTGAGCACCTTCAAATACCACCGGACTGAGCTAGGATCGAATATGTCAATTTGGGGTCAGAAGGTCAGCGCCTCAACCGTCTGAGCCACTCAGCAGGGCTGAACATTTGACGGAAGACAGTTTGGTGTATTTGAAAAAAAAAAAAAAAACATTAAGGTACATTTATGGGCCAGCTCAAAAAGTGTAACTTGGAGAAGAAGGTACAACCATTAACTTTATAAATTCTTTATTACTGGGCGAGTTGCCCGTGCGCGTAGAGGCATGCGGCTGTGAGCTTGGATCCGGAAGATCGTGAGTTCGAATCCCACTGTCGGCACCCATGAAGATGGTTTTCCGTGGTTTCCCATTTTCACACCAGGCAAATGCTGGGGCTGTACCTTAATTAAGGCCACGGCCGCTTCCTTCCAACTCCTAGGCCCTTCCTATCCCATCGTCGCCGTAAGACCTATCTGTGTTGGTGCGACGTAAAGCCCATAGCAAAAACAAAAAAAAAAAAAAAAAAAAAATCTTTAATGAACCAGATCGTTACAACCAGACGGCAGGAATGGGTTGGGCACTCGAACCGGCACAGACAGGTCTTATGGTGACGATGGGATAGGAAAGGGCTAGGAGTGGGAAGGAAGCGGCCGTGGCCTTAAAGTAAATTTGGCCGGTGCGAAAATGGTAAACCAGGCAAAACCATTTTCAGGGCTGCCGCCAGTGGGGTTCGAACCCATTATCTCCCGAATGCAAGCTCACAGCTGCGCGACTCTAACCGCACGGCCACCTCGCTCGGTGGCACTTACTACGTTTGGACAACAGATTGATCGCGTAGATCTTCTATAGCATGTCAAAAAAAAAAAAAAAAAGAGAGCTAGGAAAATTGGAACACCTAAGCTGAGATAGGAAGAATGAGCGAGTCAAGACATAATGGATCCCGGGATTTCGGAATCAGAAGAGTTTGGCCCTAAATACAGAAGAATGGCGAACTTTTGAAGAAGGACGGGGCCTACAAGGACTGTCGAGATAGTAACATGTTTAATGACATTCACGCGGCAATGGAAGAATTATGAACAAAACTGGTACAAGATTAAAATATAGTTTCTTATGGTAGTAGTTTATATCTGCCCTGAATTGTTTACATCCAAGAGAAAAACAAAAGACTGTAACAATAGGCTAGTCAAGTATATCAGAATACCCTGAATTATTTAAATAACTGTGATTTTGAAGAAAAGAAAAAAAAAACCTTTCTAAGATTTTGCAGTAATAAACATCACAGAGATAAGTTTCATTCAACGAACTTCCTTTTCTTCGAGGCATTAAATTTAGTGAGGTTGGCACGTGATGTGGATCTGCCCTTCTTGACGCCAACACTATGAGGGATGTAGTCAGTACTGCGTGTTTCTACGGTGGTTGGTAGTGTGGTGCGTACTGTAGAACAAGACGAAGAGAAACACTCGCTTCTCAAGCCAAAGGAATTAACCATAGCAGTTCATATCCCCAGCTTGGCAGGGAATCGAATACGGGGCCTTCTGAACCAAAGGCCAGTGCACTGACCGTTCAGCCAAGGATCCCGACGAAATTATTAGAGATAAAAACTCCTGGAGGAAAAAAAAATTCAGTACTGCAGATGTACTGTTTATGATGACACTGTTCTTCCGAATGAAGTAATTAGGAAAACTGATGGTAATTATTTTAGCAATCTGTCTTTCGATTAGATACGGGTGAAAATATTTCAAAACATCAGTTTTTCTCAACTTCTTAAATTGGTGTCGGAGATACCATCTTTGCCAGTCAGCAATGCCTATGTTGACCGAATATTATCTTTGATGTCCCATCTCTAGACAGACGAGCATATAAATTAGTGCAGAATTATGCACTGAATTAAACCACATTTTACAATGTTATGTTAGAAATTTTCAGAATAACTGCCGAAAAATAGTTAAAAATGTCAAAGTAATCACATAATCAGAAATATAGCTTAAATTTATAAGGAACGCAAATTAAGGACAATTTATGTTCACTTTCAATAATTTTCTCAATTTTTCCTCTCACTGCGCTTTTCCCACACACTGTGTCGAGCATGTAGATTTGGACCTGTTTTATGGCCGAATACCCTTCCTGACACTAAGATCATGTGGTGGGGTAAGGGGTTGGCGTGTTTGTAAGGTGGTTGGTTGTACGGTATGTTGTGTGAACATGAAGAGTAATGTGTCTGAACATACAAGAAACACCCAATCCTCGAGTCAGAGGAATTAACCAAACCGCCGACCTGGAAAGGAATGGAACCCGGGACCCTCTGAACCGAAGGCATCAATGCCGACCATTTAGGCACGGAGCCGGATGATAATTTTGCAATATACTCTACAGGTTGAGATTTGAGAATAATAGAAGTTTTATTCTCAGGGTTCAAGCTTAGCCGAAAGATGGTCACTCAAGTTGTAGACCGTGGCCCATATGAGTTCCTACCACTGTCGTCCACAGGAAAGAACATCCGTGACAAGAATGCATCTCCCCTGCTCTCCTTTGCAACCTAACTTCCGCGTATCCAAGCTCGCCAAGTTAGAATAACCAACCAGAAAACATTCGTATGTTAAATGATAGCACGTGCGATTCAGGAACCACGTAACTTCTTCTTAGTACTAACCAGCAAATGTACCCGTGCTTCGCTACGATATTGTATACGGATTTCTCCGTAAATTACTGTAAAGGCAGTGAGTGATTATATTAAATTACATGTCTGTTAGCACTATCGGAGAAACAAAACAGGGAGGACGCCATATATTGTTTCCGATGTAAGGTAGTTATCGGGGAAGTTTTGAGGATAATGGCAGGCCACATTTCCTACTGCCAATCACAATCGAATTCGGGAGTTTCTGCTATAATGGCAGGCTCACCTGGCGACTGCCATTCACAATAGAGATAGAGTTTCCATTATAAGGACAGGCCACTTTTCCTAATGCTAGTCACAATCAAGTTGGAGAGATTTGATTATAATCGAGAAATGCAGCGCTATCTAACGTATCAACAATCGACACACGACAATAAGTCATAGGAGCAAAGTTGTAGATCTCTCCAAATTGTACGGCGATTGTACTATATGTTTTGTAATATGACTTACCGTTTAGCTACCAATTACCTCGAAACGAAGGTCTGCACCGTTATTAAAATGCATCCATATTTCGATATTTTCCGGGGCAAAAGTTATACGTTTGAACAGCTTGGAATTTTCCCTCAAAGGAAAGTGTCTCCAGGTTTCGGGATTAGCACTCGCATACATACAGAGTAATTAAGGAAGAAAGTAATACAGTTAAGAAAGTTGACATTAATAGAAAATAGGATCATTACTGAGGACAACTGGATAGGACAAATGTGTAAATACCAAGTGGATGTATTGGAAAATAAAATGTCCTTCAATAAATTGCGATGGTATGAGTTACGGATATAAGAAGGCGGTAACAGAGGAAACATTTAGGGGCAGGGATACTTAGGTAAACAGATAAGAATATGACGTGTAATTACTTAAACCTAAGGGGCAAGGTGGAGGCCAGAAATTAAAGCGGAAAACAGAAGTAGAATAGAAATACAGTAAAAATTAAAGCAAATGCCAGAAAACACCTTGCGGTGGGAAATAATGGGCTACACACCGCGATACTGTTCAAATATTGACAGCGCCCTTTAGTGCTATTCGAGGACGATTGTAACCTCCAACGGTATTCCGCCAAAATCCCGCAGAATGCCCGATTGACGTCTCTCTTGCTTTCTACCCAAGGAACAACCACGAGGTTACAGGAGTGATGACGAAAATGGCAATACGTTATTTCCCCGCTGGCATGCAGAGACGTTGCCATGGTAACCTGTAGGTTCGTTGTCGGTCTGTCGGTCATCAATGCAGAGCATGAGATCCGCAGAAAATAGTAATTTTCTCAGTCATTTGAAGGCACGTTTCACATATAGTCCACAGATTTTACGGACAGTCAATAGTATAACCGAAAATGGAAGAAAATTTCCCGTCTAGAATCTATTCAGAGATTCAAAAATCATATGCACAAACCTTCCCAGGGATAAGTATACTCTAAATATGAAGTTTGATCGAGATCTATCTAGTCGTTTTGCCGTGATGGTGGAACAAACAAACAGACACGAAAACGGATCTAAAATAGATAAATATCCGAAAAACTGGCAAAACAAACGAAATTACAGACAGTCGACCTCCTACACCTTTATTTATATAAGAATGAACAATTCTCAGGTTGTTTGAACACTATGTTGCACACTATTATATTTCGACCCTGTGGATTCTATTACGTCCGTGAACTATCCTTCCTTATTTCTCGGGCTCTCAACTAGCTCGGTAATTGTAACGTAAATATTTCATTAATATTTACATATTTCTAACTCTTGGCATTTATAGATAGTTTTTCTCCTCCCTTTTCCTTCTCAATCGATCATACATTCAACCTACAGAAGATTAATGTTATATCAAAGCGGCATTCATTGGTGACCTCGATTAAATTCGTTCCTTGTAAGATACTTCAAGTAGAAAGTTGTAGAGGAATAAATCCATTATAATTAACGTAGGCTAACGACATGCGCGGTTGTTTGGACGGACATAAATCAGTGTTGTTGCCAGGAAACGAGACTTGGCCTGCTACGTCGGACGACATCGGTAACTCACAGTCTTTAAAGTTCTGACCATGGTGAATAAACGAGTTTATTTTTGCCTTTACGTAAGTTTTGATACGGTATAGGGCAGGGATGGCAAACCTTTACCGACTTGCGTGTCACTTAAGGTCTTGTGTAGTACTTTTTATTGTCTGGTATGGCACCGATTATTTTCCTTTAAAATCATCAGGATACCGAGCTCGATAGCTGTAGTCGCTTAAGTGCGGCCAGTATCCAGTATTCGGGAGATAGTAGGTTCGAACCCCACTGTCGGCAGTCCTGAAGATGGTTTTTCGTGGTTTCCCATTTTCACACCAGGCAAATGCTGGGGCTGTACCTTAATTAAGGCCACGGCCGATTCCTTCCACTCCTAGCCTTTCCCTGCCCCATCGTCGCCATAAGACCTGTCTGTGTCGGTGCGACATCACTAGGTTTACCGCAGCGGTCAAAATGACCGTTTTCAGTTTTGTTTTCTCTATCACTCTCGTTATACGGTTAGAACATGCAAACCCTTCGGTGGCTTTTAACGATATTTAGTGTACTTTTCGGCACATAGCTTCAAAAATCCGTAACTCCTTTCTAGTTAGCGCTATGAGGTCATATACCTACTTTTACCGGGCGGTCATTTTGACCGGTATTGCAGTAGCTACCCCATCAGACTTTTGTGGCATTCATTTAGAACGGGATATCACTCTAACAAGCAGTTACAGTGTACTTTATTACCGTAGTATAGGATAAAACTTATTGTTGTGCTGCGACGGGACAGCCGATGGCTCTTTTCAAACATGATACAAATACACTGACAGGAAAATATAGTCAGTGTTAGTTCAGTAATGAAAGGTGTGCAATCGTAACGAGCAGTCAGTTGTCGTGTTCACTCGTTACAAACATTCAAACTAGATTTCCCGATTGTAATTCCCACGAAGAAGCATGTTCTCGCGTAGTCTGCAAATGGATGCCGAAATTCTGAAGCATAAGCATATAATTTCCCCGTCACAATCAAGCGATGAAGCTGGGAGTGATTTAGACCTCGATAATTGCGAAGACCTGTATAACTTGACAAACGGAAATAGTTCGGATAGTGATTCTAGTTGCGTCGAGCCTGCAGAATTTCCACGTGAACATGAAATCACACAGCAGCCTTTGACCTCAAGGGTTAGGGAACTACCCGCCAAATGGCGATGCACGCACACTAGGAAAGCAGCTGATGACAAAGGTAAGACTATTTGAAGTTAGTCATTTTGTATTTACGTAATTCTGTGCACAGTGTAAGTAAGTTTGGTATTACATTTTTCAAGTGAAGGAAACACTAAGGAAGATAATGAAATTACTAGCAAGGAGCATAATATCAACTACAGAAGGCCGAGCATACGCTGTGGTATGTCAACATATGGGCGTGGTCAGCATATGACGGTCGGCGAGGAAGAAGTCGCTTTGGATAGAACAGTGCGGACTCTTGTCGATCTACAAAGCCTGCCAAGCCGTCCAGGACAGCAAAATATACTGAGGGAAGTCCGAGGTCCCACAGGACATGCAAAACGCCACATTGAAGGAACTTGTGCCGCTACAGCTTGTCGTCTTTTTATTGACGAATCCATGCAGCTCCACATCGAATGATATCCTGAGGTTGGAGCCCGCGAAGTTCTGAACAATCCTGAACGGACACTTTCTTCGGAAGAATTGGACGCTGCCATTGATATTTTGTACGCACGCGGGACTTATGGAGCTGACACGAACGTTCTTGATGTGTGGTCACAAAAGTGAGGTCCTGGAATTTTCTCCCAAACTCTGGCACGAAAACGTTTCCTGGATATCATGATGTTTCTTCGATTCGATGACAAATCTACCAGCAGGGATCACCTGAAAATTGATAGATTGACGCTTGTACCTGTTGTGCGGGACAAATTTATATCTAATTTTACTATTTGCTTCAGACCAAGTGAGAACATTACCGTGGATGAACAGCTCTTTCCATCGAATGCTAGATGCCCATTTATGTAGTAAATGGCCAATAAACCAGAAACGTTTGGTATGAAATTTTGTTTGGCTGTGGATGTGGAAGTCAAGTATGTTGTAAACGGTTTTTCTATCTTGGAAAAGATGAAACGCGACCCACAGATCAGACCCTAAGTGAACACGTCGTATTGCGCTTGCTGAGTTTTTCATCAATCAGGGAAGAAGTGTGGAAAGGGAACAAGATAATTGAAAGGTGTGCAATCTCTAAAACAACTGGTCTGTTGTTAATTTCACTTCAAAGGTGACCAAGCAAAGTGTGTGTGTTCAGTGCGACAAATTTGAAAAGCAGAAAGTGACATTCATGCACATATGTATATAATGTAAGGTAAAGTGTGTAAGAAGAACATTCTGCCTTACTAGTGTACCTATTTGTTTATTTATTTATTTATTTATTCATAATAGTGTTTACAAGTCATGCATGATAATTAAATTATGGTCTATGATGTTTTTATAGTAAATTCGAACCTATTTCAGACATCAATATCCTCAAGAAACTATTACCTGCCACTATCGAAAAAAAATCAGGAAACCCCCTCATTTGACAATTTTACAATATTTTTGCTTTAACCTAATACAATTCGTAAACAGTCTTTTCCTACCTCTTTTTCCCACACCTGTTGGGTCGCCGGTGCGAACTGCGTCGCACTTGTGGATTTGGCCCTTTTTAAGGTCGGATGCCTTTCCTGACGCCAACCCATGGAAGGATGTACGCGCCATTGCGTGTTTCTGTAATGGTTGGTAGTGTGGTATGTTGTCTGAATATGATGAAGGGAGTTTTGGGACGGACACATACACCCAGTCCCCGAGCCAGAATAATTAATGAGAAGCGATTAAAATCCCCGACCCAGCCGGGAATCGAACGCGGGACATTCTGAACCGAACGCCAGTACGCTGACCATTCAGCCAACGAGTCGGATCGGACACAATTTGTAAACAGTATGGCCACATAATTGAGACATACTTCTTTATTAAAGCGTAATGTTAAAATATGCTATGTTACTATATTCTCGACCTATTTATTGCGTTAAAAACAGTAAAATATGTTACTATTTGTCCGGGGCGTCGACCCATGTGGATCTTTAGCCCCTACTGGCATCATATTGTTTATTGGAATTACGGAAGTGTGGAATGTTGTCTGTGAGGGATATTAATCATTACAATTAAAAACCCAGACCCGGTTGGGAATCGAACCCGGGGCCTCCGGGTGACAGGCGGACGCGTTGCTCCCTACACCGCGGGGACGGACATAAAATAAATGTTAGTATGCTGTCTGACGTGCCACTGAATTCGTGTCCGCGTCTCGCCTAGTGGCACGCGTGTCATAGGTTCGCCATCGCTGATAAGGGAATGTCATGACCGAATAAGGTAAATACAGTGACGAATTTTACCGTGATTTCCTTTTTGCCCACACAGTCGGATGCATACAGAAGACTAGAGAAATGAGGGAACTGTTCAGAAAGAAGAAAGAAAAAGCAAGATTTCGACACGCTGCAGATGACTTGTTGGAGGATATGATATTGCATAACTTGGAGAGAACAAGAAGAAATATCCAGTAACGAGGCATGGTGAATCTAAAACTGGATTTGAACCAATTAACCGGTAAGGAATGCTGAATCGAGTTTCAGTTTGATAAAGTGGATATGCAACTATTGGCAGATTCTTTACACTTACCACCAGGAGTTACAACTACACTTTGCTTCAGGAAAGCTTAAACATAAATTAATGACATTTCTTCGTGTTATGAAAAAGTAACATAGGCGTATACTGTATATCAGCTTTCATCCAGAGTTTTAGTAAATGATCCTCATGCTCCTTCATGGAACACAAGGAGAAGTATTTCCCTCTTGCCATCATAATCTATTTATTTCTTTTCAAACACTCATATCATCGTAAGGGTTTCAGGGAATAACCTCTCACGGTACAATTATATTATCTTTTATGCTGAAACGAGGTTCTTTTGTTATCCGGTGAAATGAAATGAAATGAAATGAAATGAAATGAAATGTCGTATGGCTTGTAGTGCCGGGATATCCCAGGACGGGTTCGGCTCGCCAGGTGCAGGTCTTTCTATTTGACAACCGTAGGTGACCTGCGCGTCGTGATGAGGATGAAATGATGATGAAGACAACACATATACCCAGCCCCAGTGCCATTGGAATTAATCAATTAAGGCTAAAATCCCCGACCCGGACGGGAATCGAACCCGGGATTCATGTCTCATACCGTAAAGCTTCACCGTATACTTCGCCCGCCTTCGTAGCGTAACCGTTAGCACTACTGGCAACGTAATCAGAAGCCCGGGTTCGATTCCCGATACTGCGAGAAATTTAATGGTAGGAGGATTGGTGTGTGGTCAAAATGGTATATGCAGCTCATCTCCATTGGAGGTGTGCCTGTAAAGAGTTGCACCACTTCGGGATGAGGACACGAGTTTACTTTTTACTGTACCCTTTCCAAAATAGCCGGCCCCGTGGTGTAGAAGTAGCGTGCCTGCCTCTTACCCGGAGGCCCCGGGTTCGATTCCCGGCCAGGTCAGGGATTTTTACCTGGACCTGAGGGCTGGTTCGAGGTCCACTCAGCCTACGTGATTAGAATTGAGGAGCTATCTGACGGTGAGATAGCGGCCCCGGTCTAGAAAACCAAGAATAACGGCCGAGAGGATTCGTCGTGCTGACCACACGACACCTCGTAATCTGCAGGCCTTCGGTTGAGCAGCGGTCGCTTGGTAGGCCAAGGCCCTTCAAGGGCTGTAGTGCCATGGGGTTTGGTTTAGTTTGTTTTCCAAAATAACGTGTCTCAGCATTAAATATACCTTTACGGAAAATTGAGCTATGTGACTTTGGAAATTTTGATTCGTTTCTAATGCATGACATAAATGCCATAAATCCTCATGAGAATATTAATTTATGAAAGAAAGGTCACAAGAAATCAGCAGCCACAACGGCATAGGCTTTTCCTTGATGGACTATAAAGGATCCCTAGCATCTAATTCGTTCCTCGGCCTCGGACTATATTAATATTATCATACCTTCAAATGGTGCAGTCTGAAGCAAGTCTTCAACTTTGTTTGCTTTACAGCAACCAGTAAAAGAAAAAGAAAAACATGGCACAACAGCCCCGAAGGGCCATGGCCTACCAAGCGACCCCTGCTCAGCTCGAAGACCTACAGATTACGAGGTGTCGTGTGGTCAGCACGCAAGATCCTCTCGGGAGTTATTCTTGGCTTTTAGACCGGGGCATCTACCTCCCCGTCAGTTAGCTCCTCAATTGTAATCACGCAGGCTGAATCGATCTCGAACCAGCCCTCAGATGCAGGGAAGAATCCCTGATCTAGCCGGGAATCGAATCCGGGGCCTCCGGGTAAGAGACAGGCGCGCTACCCCTACACCACGGGGCTGTTTTTACAGCAACCATTTGCCGGGGAAAAAACTCTGTCATAACAGAGACCACTATTACCACATGTCGTGTCAAAAAAGTGGCTCAGTGTTAGGAATATAACCTATCAATGGACACGACTCATGTTATATAGTACTTTTCCATTTTGATATTAGGAATATTTCGAAACAACTTGCTCATTATGAGCCACGGGATAATAGGCTATATTTGTTCCTGATCGCTGTCGAATTCATTCTACGACCTTTCCTCATACGAAGCCCTTGTTTTCTTAAGCCGAGCTATACAAATGACGTGGCTACATGCTTACAGTACATTCGGAAAATGGTGGGTTCATAGACCTGAAGATTGTTCCCTATGATTTCCCATATTCTCACCAGCCAAACGTTGTATATTAACCATGGCCACGCCCTCACCTTTCTTGTTCCGACCCTCCCACGAGCACATCAGTCAGTGAAAACATTTAAGAAGTTAGGTAGAAATTTAATCTTTCTCAACTGAAATCTTCGGACGAATGCATGCCCTTGAATAGTTGGTGGGGATGGAGACAGAAATGGAACTTGCGGGACCTGAACCCTGTGGAACTCCATTAAGCAGTCATAGTATTGTGATCCTAAGGATTGGACGGGCTGGGGACTTGGGTTCGATTCTTAGTTAAATCAGATTGACCTGACATCAGATACATTTCACTTATATCAGTAACAAACATTTTACACTATATACACAAAGTACAATTAAACTCTTTATTCAATTACTACTGAATCAGAGGGAACTCCCTAACTCTCGACATTTTCAATAGCTATAGAAGTATTTTCAGTTCCCACTATTTTTGTCTTTAAGTACAACTTATAGATCCATGAAATAAATTAATAATTAGCTAGGGTATCTTCTCTCTTCTTTCTTGCCTCCTCCGGTCGCTGGCCTTCGACTGACATCCATCCGACTCTTCCGAAGAAAGGTGCAGTTCCACAACCTGGAACTCTGACCCTTTCCTCAAGTGAAGGTTGAAGCCTGTCTTTCAGCAAAGTTCACTTCTTCACCGAAACTACTCCTGCTTACTATTTGAGAACCTTTTCACTGGTTTCAGTACTATATTTACCGACTTGGAGAATACTATTATTCTGTAGCCTGTCTTTGAGAGTGCTCTCTACAACAACTGGGGATGTTTACTGTTACTCGCGGCCCTCCCGACTTACTCTTGTTCTACACACTGCCCAGAACCATGTCCTACTTTTCTCTGTACACGCCGCCCTGTATTATGTAGTTCTCTCTGTACGGACTTCACTGCCGTGCTCGACACGAAACTTCTCTCGGTGTATGGACTCCACTCGCTCACCGAATTCTGTTAGTCATAACTGCCACACTTGACTCTCTGATACCTTACGGAGCTTCTTCCTGTACAGACTTCAGTGTCATGCTCGATGTTGTCACTTTTACGGAGCTTCACTCTGGCGCGCTCCAGAACTTCAGAGTTTATCATCTCCTTAACTATTCATTCCCGAAGTTACCATCATCCCTCTAGAATAACTACCCTCTCCCTAAATGTGACTGATATAGAGAGATCTGATTGGTCCTCGTGGTTCTCCCACCGTGCAAGTGTGTGGATTGTTCTTGAAGTCCAGCGAACAAATAGGACACCACAACGCCATAATTCTGCGCCTTTACGTATACGATCTACGCGTAAAACTCGGCCCTAAACACAAGTTTGGCGACAACACAATGCTGTCACAATATTTCACCATGTTCCACCCAACACTGTTTCCAGTAACGTATCGCTTCGTACTCAATTTAATGCATTAAACAATTCTCACTCAAAGTGAAATTACACTAACACTTGAAGCACTATTTTTTATGATGAGACGCTTTCCTTAGATTTAAATACAATTATCAAATTAACAATTAACAAATTTTGAGGTCACGGGTTCGAAACTCGCTCGAGCCCTTTTGCTCCGCAGTGAAGAATAGAAGGGAGCATGATGACAGTATGACACGGTGATAGCTAGAAGAGAACAAGTTCAAGGCATAGGCAGAGAGCTCACCACTACTTTCTATAGCACATTCCGTCATGGTTATCGCCCGTGATCCGCGTACTAAAGAGCTGCTCTGAATAGGAGCATCCGGTAACTTTCTGGCATATCAACGACTGTCCTTGGTGGGCTAATGTGCGTCTTAGGAGAAGTTCAGCCCTCGCCAAAAAGTAAAGTGACTTCAATTTATGAAATGCAATACAGGAAGAATATGAAATAAGTTCGGACCATCTGGTATGGTTGGTGATTTAGAAAGTTGAGGCAACTTTGGCAATTTCAATATAGTTTTATAGAAAAGTAATCACAATACCCTAATCGTCCGACTCCTTGGCTGGATGGTCAGTGTTGAGGCCTTCAGTTCAGAGGGTACCGGGTCGGGGATTTCAATCGCATATGATTAATTCTTCAGGCTCTGGGACTGGGAGTCTGTGTCTATCCCAACACTCACCTTCATATTCAGACAACAGACCAACCACAACAGAAACTACAATTGTGAATACATCACTGTATGTACGGTTTGTGTCAGGAAAGGCATCCGGTCGTAAAACAGGACCAAATCCACAAGTGCGACACAATCAGCACCCGCGACCCCACAAGGTGTGGGAAAAGCGACAGAAGAAGAACAACAACAAAAAGAAGAGAATCACAATCTCTCTATTACGAAGACAATTGCCCTCAAAAGCAGTTTAATTATATTATTGTCAAAACAGAGAATGTAAATTGTCAGTAACATGATCTCATTCTGAATCTTCGACCGTAAGGTGTCCAGGAATAAAGAAGGGAAGTAGGCTAAGTAAAGAGCCTCCCCAAAGTAGTACATCATAAAGATCGGGAGAACAAGCTCTTCTTTCCCCCAAAGCCTGAGTTAGTCTTACAACGGTCCATATTACACTGTCACACAAATACAAAATAAATGAGAACTACTTTTGTGCTTTTCAGAGAAGCCAGGGTGTCGGAATGTTGTCCCGCAAGAGTTATTTTACGTACCAGTAAACCTACCACTGTGAGACTGGCGTACGAAGACAATCTTCAAATATCTACCAACTTCGGCTCAGAAGGCCAGCGCTCTTCCGTTCTGAGCCACTCATTCAGGTAACAAACTAGAGATTACTCAACTTCAGGGGAGTTGGAATGTCATATCGCCAATGTTAAAACTGTCAAGTTAATGTCTGTATATTTCTGAAATTGTTGCAGCTAACACTGCAATCATTAGAGCTGCCTTTATTATTGGTACAAGTCTGCTGAACTGAAACTAAACGACATTCAAAATTTAAGTGGAATCGAAGTTGGCTCTTTCGCGTAGATCCATCCATCCATCCATCCATCCATGGCTGTTAATTTCAGATGACCACCAGCCATAAGACATAGCCTGCACGGTTGCTGGGTAACCGTACCTTACATCACACCGTGCATGGTTGGTAGGAATACACTCCCGTCACACATTTAATAATAATAATAATAATAATAATAATAATAATAATAATAATAATAATAATAATAATAATAATAATATTGTCTTTACGTCCCACTAACTACTCTTTGGGTTTTCATGACACCGAGGTGCCGGAATTTGGTCCCGCAGGAGTTCTTTCACGCGCCGGTAAATCTATCGACACGAGGCTGACTTACTTGAGCACCTTCAAATACCACCGGACTGAGCCAGGATCGAACCTGCCAATTTGGGGTCAGAAGGCCAACTCCTCAACCGTCACACAGTTTGTGACAGTAATTTCGTAACAACCCCCTGTGGGTGGGGGACGCAGACGAAGAATTCACCCACGGTATCCCCTGCCTGTCGTAAGAGGCGACTAAAAGGGGCCCCAAGGGTTCTCGACTTGGGAGCGTGGGTTGGCGACCACGGGGCCCTTTGCTGAGTCCTGGCATTGCTTCCACTTACTTGTGCCAGGCTCCTCACTTTTATCTATCCTGTACGACCTCTCTTGGTCAACTCTTGTTCTTTTCCGACCCTGACGGTATTAAAGCATTCGAGGCCTAGGGAGTCTTTCATTTTCACGCCCTTCGAGGCCTTTCTTTGTCCGTTACTTCATTTTTCGAAGTGACGGATCACTACTTTTTTCTTCATTTTTCCCTTTGTCTACGACTTTTTTCCACACCTGTGGGCTTGCAAATGTGGATTTGGCCCTATTTTACGGTCGGATACCCTTCCTGACGCCAACCCTATATGGAGGGATGTAATCACTATTGCGTTTTTCTATGGTGGTTGGTAGTGCAATGTAGTATGTTGTCTGTGAGGAGAGTGTTGGGACGGACACATATACCCAGTTCCCGTGGCAGAAGAATTAATCAGAAACGATTCAAATCCCCGACCCGGTCGGAAATCGAACCCGGGACCCTCTGAACCGAAGGCCAGTATGCTGACCACTCAGCCAACGAGTCGGACTTGTTATGGTTATTCTATCAACGTAAATAATGAAGTTTAGCGTATAAATCAATGTAACGAACAAGTGACCGTGCGGTTTGGGTGACGTAGCTGTGAGCTTGCATTCGGGACATGATGGGTTCGAACACCACTGTCGGCAGTCCTGAAAATGATTCTGTGGTTTCCCATTTTCACACCAGGAAAATGCTGGGGCTGTACCTTAATGTCAATAAGCCAACGGTGTGATCACTTTTGATCACGACAGCATCCAACTGTTCATGTATTTCATGATTGAATGTAATATTTCCATTCACGACCATCTACTCACAAAGATCACTGCAAAAAATGTGCAAGATATGAGTGAGAAAGATAATGCTGAAATGATTGATGAGAAAATGAGCTCGGACTAACGCCTTATCGATTTTTTGTGATGCATAAGCGACGTTCAAATGATAGTCTATTGATACTGCTCATATTTTAAAACGTCCATGGAAGCACTTTATGATCAGCCATGATGTTACCAATTTCGAGATAGATTTATTAACCGAGCGAGCAGGCATATTTATTGGCACGTGAAAGAATTCCTGCGCGAAAAACATCCAGCACCTCAGCGTCTTCTGACACTGAGAAATATGTTAGTGGGACGTAAAACCAATATCGATTATTATTATTATTATTATTATTATTAGCCAGCCTGGTGTCCATGATCGTTTAGGCGTGAAGTCTGTATGATCAAAAAACCGTGTTAGCCGGTTCGAGTTCCGTTGATCGAAAAAATGTTTACTCTCCGCAGTGCTCATATGGTGTGAGGGCATATGACGCTGTTGATGGTGATTCGTCCATCGGATGGGGACGTTAATGAGCAGACCCCTTGGTGCTAATCGATTGGAGTAGGCTATGTGCCGGCACCAGGTTTCTCACTCTCCATTCCTACTAACATATGTCACGTCATTCATTTCATCTCATTAACGCCTCTGATGAGGTTGACGTCACGAAGGGCATCCGGCCATAAAAAACCGCCACGACAGATTCATCTCACCTCATACTTGACCCCGTAGAGAAACGGGACAAACAAACGAACAAACAATATAATTTGGATCATTAAGCATGTCTCTCTAGCTTGATTTTAATTATTATCAAAATATAATTCATCTTCCATGTAGATAAAAATCCTGTGGATATGTACAACAAACATTATATCCATATGTTCAATTATTTCTGAGAAAAGGTGTACCCGAGAAGAATTTATACAATACCATGCTTTCATTCTTGTTTTGAGTGACTAGATCATCTAACACCTCAGTATTGGTTATCTTCCTCGCCCAAATTATTTTCAGCATTCGGCGCCAATACCACAACTCAAAACCTTCCAGCCTCTTGCTGACTTTCTTTCTGAGCGTCCAGGTTTTGGGAGAGTCTGTGATAGTACATATATGTAGAAGTGAGAGATATTATTGTCAGTATTCGATTTATTACTATTATCATCAGTATTTCACTTGTATATTTTGTCATTCATATTTGTAAGCTGGGAGGTCTCTATATGTGATATGAGTAATTTGTTTTGTACAACGGCTGGGAAAACATTGCTTTATTGAACTTGGAAACTTTGCATGAATCATGTGAATAGCCCAGAATCATATGAGCTTGTTGATGCTGTAGTCGGAAATCTCCGATGAGTCTGTGAAACACCCCAGACTTTATTATTGTCTTGGGACCTAGAAGAAGTTCAGTTCAGCACGTGGTCTTGACTAGTGGATCCACTCATGATTGGCTGGCCAGGATCAATCTAGGCGTATCATCTGAGAGGAAGGGGAATGCTGATGTCTATTTAGCATGTGATCAAACAGCGGGAAGTAACACACACTGTACGGAAAGGAAGTAGTGCCGACACACGGTACAGGAATGAAGTAGTGCCGACACACGGTACAGGAATGAAGTAGTGCCGACACACGGTACAGGAATGAAGTAGTGCCGACACACGGTACAGGAATGAAGTAGTGCCGACGCACGGTACAGCAATGAAGTAGTGCCGACACACGGTACAGGAATGAAGTAGTGCCGACACACGGTACAGGAATGAAGTAGTGCTGACACACGGTACAGGAATGAAGTAGTGCCGACACACGGTACAGGAATGAAGTAGTGCTGACACACGGTACAGTAATGAAGTAGTGCCGACACACGGTACAGGAATGAAGTAGTGCCGACACACGGTACAGAAATGAAGTAGTGCCGACGCACGGTACAGGAATGAAGTAGTGCCGACACACGGTACAGGAATGAAGTAGTGCCGACACACGGTACAGGAATGAAGTAGTGCCGACACACGGTACAGGAATGAAGTAGTGCTGACACACGGTACAGGAATGAAGTAGTGCCGACACACGGTACAGGAATGAAGTAGTGCTGACACACGGTACAGTAATGAAGTAGTGCCGACACACGGTACAGGAATGAAGTAGTGCCGACACACGGTACAGTAATGAAGTAGTGCCGACACACGGTACATGAATGAAGTAGTGCTGACACACGGTACAGGAATGAAGTAGTGCCGACACACGGTACAGGAATAAGTAGTGCTGATACACGATACGGGAGTGAAACTTCACAATACGGTACTGGAGTGAGACTGCTGCACTATACTGGACTGGACTTCAAACTTTGGTGGAACGTAGTCTTTTTATGTTTGTGAAAAGTGACACTGACATACAACTAAGTATTGTAGCACTTGTGGCGAGATGGTATTACATGTTGCTGAAAGCTGGGAGGTGCTATACTTCAGACTTTCCATAATTTATCTTCAGAAACAACAAGCGTGTGTTGCTAAAATGTATATATCTTTATAACAAGTGTTAGACTCAGTGAACACAGTATTATGATGTAAAGTATCTGTGTGAAATAATAACTGCCGATTATGAGAAACGGCAAGTCGTGTTGATACAGAGAGAGTGAAGGGTTCTTATCTACATATATGTACATTGTTCAACGGACTAATCACAAATGGTGGCTTAGTTCTCGCTTTCGTTTTCCCACTGCTTTCATTGTTGTTGTTGTTGTTGTTGTTGTTGTTGTACATATGGAGTCTTCCAGCAATCTTTTGTGTGTTTATTCTATGCATATTTTGGTGTGTTGATGAGGTGCTCATGCACGGATTTTATTGAGAATATAGGTAGTTATTTTAGAATCAGTGGAGTTATTGATGAACCTAGGTGCAGTTCCTACCTATTTAGTCGTTTTCAGAAGGTTAGGTAAGGCCTGTAGCAGATCTATCAATACGCAGCATTATGTAGGCTACACGCCCTGGGAGATAAAGAATTATCATGCTCTATCTAAATTCGAGGGATTCATTCTGATGAACTATAGCGCCCATATTACGGACATTCCAATTATTTATTGTTATTAATGTTATTAATTCATTTTATTTGAAGTATTTTATTAAGTTTCTTGAGTAATTTTATTTATTCAGTCATTTCTTTATTATTATTATTATTAACAGTAAAGTTAGAAATGGAACTCAAGTGTGGGGCAATGATTACAGTTAATTGTTATTATCATTTATTGGATTTATAAAAAATTTACAATTTACAAGTTCAACGCAATAAGCCAAATATATTCCTTCATCATTCGTTTACGTTGTATTGTGGCACAGAACGCACTGCTTGTCGTGGAATATTTACTTCGTCATAGCTATTCGAGTCCTATTTTTTTATGGAATTATAGATTTTCTGTGAAAATTTGGACAAGATATTTGAATTAAGCTACCTGCTGTACTGGCTCGCCGTCTGTAATTTGCTTTACATCGCACCGACACAGATAAGTCTTATGGCAACGATAGGATAGGCCTAGGTGTGGGAAGGAAGCGACCGTGGCCTTAATTAAGGTACAGCCCCAGCATTCGCCTGGTGTGAAAATGGGAAACCACTGAGAAACAATCTTCAGGGCTGCCGACAGGGGGTCCGAACCCACCATCACCCGATTGCAAGCTACAGCTGCGCGGCCATAACCGCACGGAGCGAGGATTCTTGCTGAGCTGATGCCGAATTTATTTCCATTTACTTTCTCATTGAACAGTAACAGCATAGGTTGGCTGGACTTCGTGCAACATACGTAGGTTTGCAATTCACTTGTGATCAAGCTGACGACACTACTAATAAACGAAACCTTAGCAAACGTCCACTCATTAGCGAGAATGGCAAACACGTGTATGAACTGATTTCTCCACACAAGGCAAACTGCAAAGGAGGTCCCGTTCAGTACTGCCTCAATGTCAACAACATTCAGGCAGAGCAGGTCAAGTACCTTGCTCAACGCCGAGCCGTGAACTTGGGAACAAGAAATAAAAAGGAGGCCGGTATTGGGTGGAAAAGGCGAGAGGGGGTGGGACAATAACATGCTGCTACAATATATGAGGAAACTGATAGGTTTACTTTCCATTCTAACCGCTGGAGTAGTGGTACATTGCGTCTGTTTCTGCCCGACTTAGATGCGATTAAAAAAGAGGTTAATCACTAGGTGCTTTCTAATCGTCACTGGGGGTTCACAATCATGGGGACCCCAAATGAGTCTGAAATCGCTTCGGTCTCCTCACTTAAATCTTTCACATCAGACCTCACTTGGTCAACCCTTGTTCTCTAGGGATGCCAGTGGTGTTCGGTTTGCGAGGCCTAGGAAGTGTTTCATATTCAAGCTCTCTGTGGGCATTTCCTTTCTTTTGCCAGTTCTTTCATTATCTTCCATTTCATTTTCTGATTAGATTCAGGAGAAGATTCGTTTTCAAGGTGTACTTCGCTTTAAAATAATGATTACCACTAAAATAGAATGCCGTTCAATACTCACATTCCCTAAACTGGGGAGAGAGAGAATTTGTTTATTGCAATCTGTTTATTTGACACATGCATTACATTTTCCTTGTTACAACTATTTGTCTACTATATGAAATATTATTCTTAACCCTAACAGTGTTCATATCCATTCTACAAATTACCACACTTTTTCTTTTATGGCCTAAATAGTGATTACCACTACCACCACCTCCCTTCATTCCTTAAATGCTTGACATTCTATGTGGCATGTGTCCAGCGATTCTTACTGCCATACTCTTAACATTTCCATCACAGAAATATTGGCTCAGACTACCAGTTCTCGATTTGTCCGTATCGTAAATGTGTTTTACATGTGTTTTCTTTATGTTGCACTGATACAGATAGGTCTTATGGCGACGATGGGGCAGGAAAGTGGGTGGGAAGGGAGTGGCTGTGGCCTTAATTAAGGAAGACGGTTTCCCGTGGTTTCCCATTTTCACACCAGGCAAATACTGAAGCTGTACATTATTTAAGACCACGGTGGCTTCCTTCCTATTCCTAGCACTTTCCTGACCCATCGTCGCTATAAGACTTATCTGTGTAGGTGCGGCGTAAAGCAACTTGTAAACATAGTTTTTTCTCTCTCTGCTAGTTGCTTTACGTCGCACCGACGCAGATAGGTCTTATGGCGAAGATGGGACAGGAAAGGGCTAGGAGTGGGAAGGAAGCGGCCGTGGCCTTAAGGTACAGCCCCAGCATTTGCCTGGTGTGAAAATGGGAAACCACGGAAAACCATTTTCAGGGCTGCCAACAGTGGGGTTCGAACCTACTATCTCCCGAATACTGGATACTGGCCGCACTTAAGCGACTGCAGCTATCGAGCTCGGTAAAACATACTTTAGCTTCCATTATAAATGATACAGAAGTACTGAAGTCCCAATATTTTGATACATTCATACGTTGTATATTAGTAAAATAGGACTATAGAGCGTGAAATTCTGTTTGTGTTATCAAAATCTTCTTTTCGGTATAACGGATTTTATGTACATTTAAAACAGAACTATCAGTATTTTCGCGCAATGTACACACAAGGTACATCATCAACAAACTGCTCCGAGTGGCCCATCTATTTTTCAGCAATTAATTATAAGTATCGTTGAATTTACGGCAAAATGAGTATTACCATCATATTTATTATATGTGAACTGATCATTCACTCGACTTTCATTTAACTCTGTGTGGTCCGACCCAAATAGTTCCCTTACCATCATATTTATTATATGTGGACTGATCATTCACTCGACTTTCATTTAAATCTGTGTGGTCCGACCCAAATAGTTCCCTTACCATCATATTTATTATATGTGGACTGATCATTCACTCGACTTTCATTTAAATCTGTGTGGTCCGACCCAAATAGTTCCTTTGAAAAATTACGGGTAACAAGAACTCGGGCGTGAATTTTTCAAACCGTATTGGCATCGTTGTTCAAACATCGTCCTTTGTATACTTGTTTCATGTGCTGTTTTCATATTTAGGTTTTGCACATCTGATCGGGAAGTTAAGGGGAACACGTTAAGTATACGCTGCCTGGTTGCTGGTGCAACTCGTTACAGCCTGGTTGGTTCACGTCCGCTGCTTCGCTCCTCCCTACCTCTCCGCCACACCCCGATATTCCCGCGGCACTTCTAATTTTACGACTATTTATTTGTTCAATTTTGGCGTTTAAACTTGCGCTGGGCACATGCAGTTTTACCTTAGCATTCTACTGCCTGCCACGAATATTCCTACCAAATTTCAACCGACTCCGAGTGTAACACATGTATGTGTTCCCTCGTGAGTACCACTCACATCTTAGGTCGGGCGGAAGTTGAGACGCAGTCTGTGAAGGTTCGAACGCAGGGTGACGTGGCGCAGTTTTGGCTCGTCCGTGCTCGTGTCGCAGACATCACTAGTAACTACGACCTGCGCGGAGTGAAAAGATTTGCTTTCTGAAGAAGTCCACGGTGGAGGAGACAATCATCGAGGGAGTTCGAGATAGAAAACGTTTATATGACACCTCACATGCTGACTGCATGAAAATCAAATTAAAATCGCAGTTGCAATGTTTTATAATTTGTTTATTTCATTATGATTATGTTATTTGGCACTTTATATTCAGTAGACTCCCTCTTTAACCGACGACTATTTTTTTGCTATTTGCTTTACGTCGCACTGGCACAGTTAGGTCTTATAGCAACGATGGGACAGGAAAGGCCTAGGAATGGGAAGGAAGCGGCCGTGGTGTGAAAATGGGAAACCACGGAAAACCATCTTCAGGGCTGCCGACAATGGGGTTCGAACCCACTATCTCCCGAATGCGAGCTCACAACTGCGCACTCCTAACCGCACGACCAACTCGCCCGGTACGATTTTTTAAAAATTTAAATTTATTTGTATATTTTCGGTATACAGTATACAGATGCATGTCATAATTGGTATGAACTAATAATAGTGAATGGCAAGAATTAACTATTTGGGAGGATTCACATTTGTCATTAGAAATGAAATAAACACGTAATCTTGAAAGTTATTGTCTACGTTACAATTTTTTTATAATCATGTACAGTACATTTTTTAAAAGTTGCTCCATGCTCCGTAAAAAGAATATTTGAAATGACGCATTTTCTCGTAATGATTTATTCACTACCGGTACCTATTTTCTCTTTATCAAGTTTCGGATGTGTGTTCCGCTCAGTGTTATTAAACTTTATAAAAGGCGTTTTTAGAAGAAAATTCTAGTATCTAGTAAAAATTCAATACACACTGCAATCATTGCACACATCGACACAAAGTCACTCGCCACCTCATGTTTCGCTCACCCAGCGCGTAGTTGAGTTCAGAGCCTGCGTCCCTGCGGTCTCAACATGGACCCGGCCTTAGCAGCTTCCTAACTGAGATATTTTTCTCTGGCCTTTGCCCAGAGACACCCTATAGGGCTGTTGTATGTCCTGGAATTTCTGGGATTGTATCGGATTACAGTCATCTGTCCCGGTGTCCCGAAAGTGCTTTTCAAGACTTATAAATGTCCCGGGTTTCATTAAAATGTCCTGGATTTTCTGGGATTGTATCGGATTACAGTCATCTGTCCCGGTGTCCCGAAAGTGCTTTTCAAGACTTATAAATGTCCCGGGTTTCATTAAAATGTCCTGGATTTTCTGGGATTGTATCGGATTATAGTCATCTGTCCCGGTGTCCCGAAAGTGCTTTTCAAGACTTATAAATGTCCCGGGTTTCATTAAAATGTCCTGGATTTTCTGGGATTGTATCGGATTACAGTCATCTGTCCCGGTGTCCCGAAAGTGCTTTTCAAGACTTATAAATGTCCCGGGTTTCATTAAAATGTCCTGGATTTTCTGGGATTGTATCGGATTATAGTCATCTGTCCCGGTGTCCCGAAAGTGCTTTTCAAGACTTATAAATGTCCCGGGTTTCATTAAAATGTCCTGGATTTTCTGGGATTGTATTGGATTATAGTCATCTGTCCCGGTGTCCCGAAAGTGCTTTTCAAGACTTATAAATGTCCCGGGTTTCATTAAAATTGAAAATATGTGTCAGTGTTTGCTTCATACAAAGACTGGTATGTTAGCCTGTCTTCGACAGCCGAAAATAGTACGCGAAAACTAAATTTAAATTTGAAATGAACATGAATAAAATTTACATGGAGTCGATGGTCAAAATTACTGCGGTAGATTACGTTTATGTTGCTATTTGCATGAGAATGACATGTCACCTCACTGAATGAGAGACTTCTTACTGAGAAAGAACCAATCATACAGAATTCAATCTTGCCCGAATCATATGTCAACCATGGAAATTGGTACGGGGAGCCAGGAAACAGTTTTACAAGAATTTCTAACAAATTATAGGTCTGCTTCTGATCCTGAGCTACTCAGAAATCTTCAATGCTACTTTTTTAAAGTCTCTGACTACTGCGGAGTATAGTTACTTGAGACGCCTGTCTCCTACGCTCAAGATTACTGGATCGAATCCCAGTAGAGTCAGTTGACATTTAAGAGCTTAAATGTAAGACATACATGTTAGTAGATTTACTGGCCATTCAGAGCTAAATTCCAGCACTCTGGCGTCTTCACTCTAGACGGGGTGAGGTGACATGTCACTTGTACTTAGAAGAAAAAATCCCTCCATGCTCTGTGACCTTAAGCACGCAGCGAAACTTCGTGGATAGATTTCCCCACTAGAGTCTTCATCTGTTCTATCTGCTCCCATCCATTTGTTTGCTACTCGTCCTTGGGCACATCGTCCTACTTTCTCTTCCACTGACAACTACTCCAACGTACCCATTTGTTTTAATATATATTCAGTCGAGAACAAAGGCGTTCATCCGATGTTTAGTCCAAAATATTCCGTAGGACACGACAATACACCCTCATTTCGAACCCTTCCATAACATTTTAGTCGTACGTGGCGATCGGGAACATCCGAGCTTGAGTTTTGTGTTCCTCATGATAGTCCCCCTTTCCAGAAGTTGGTTAGCTTGGTAGTCTCCACAAGAGACATTGCAAGTTTTCTCCCAATCCCGTCTGAGCATCGCCCATTGTCCCACATTAGAACTCTCAGCCCACGTATACTTGGGGACGGCCCGAGTTCCTGAAAGCGAGCTGGAAGCCAGCAGTCAATCACATCCTGCACCTTGCTGAGTTAACGAGTTCTCAGTTATCCTTATTTGGTGTGGAGAGGTTGCCAAACCACTTCTTCCAAATTCTTTTCTGTCTTTACCCTTTCTTCGTGTCGAGTGCAGTAGACGACTTGGCAACTCCGGCTACAGTAGACGTAGTAAATCGTACAAGCCGCTAATAGACACCCGGCTGCCGCTGGAGAGTAGTGGTGTGAGTTGAGGCCATCATGTTTTGTCCCCTAGTATAGACGGCTCTCTCCAGTACCTCGAACCCAGCTACTAGTCTCAGGAGTGAAAGGTTGTTGTTCCCTCTGCCCTTGATAATGACCATCGCCTTTCCGTTACTGATCTGGAGGCTGCATTCCTTATTCACTATTGTCGTATGACAGGGCGTTACATGTCATAAAATTACTACAGAAAAAGTATTTGGTTCGTAGAATAATCCAGATATTCAATTAACAGTCGCGCAACCAATTTAACGATGGTATACGTACGAAATACCGGCTCCGCGGTGTGGGGATGGTGTGCCTACCTCTCACCCAGAGGCTCCGAGTTCGATTCCCGGCCAGGTCAGGGAGTTTTACCTGGGTATGAGGGCTGGTTCGAGGTCCATTCAGCCTACGTGATTACAATTGAGGAGCTGTCTGACAGTGAGAAGGCGGCCCTGGTCTAGTGAGCCAAGAATAACTGCCGAGAGGATTCGTCGTGCTGACCACACGACACCTCGTAATCTGCAGACCTCCGGGCTGAGCAGCGGTCACTTGGTACGCCAAGGCATTTCGGGGCTGTTGCGCCATGGTGTTTGGTTTTTATATAAATGTACGAAACAGGCCTTGCCTCGACAGTGATAAACAAGTCTCATTGCAATTAACAGGAAGGAAAAAATATCAAATGTTGGACAATATCCAAGGAAATAAATATTCGGACATGAAAAACTTGGCGCAGGACAGGCAACAGTGGAAGAGGTTCATCCCATGACAAGACCTGCCATAAGGCAGAATACCTAGATAGATAGACACCTTTTTCCAGAACGTTGATTCATGACTGCTACTCATTTACTCCTTGTAGTAGATTTCCGACCGCCTTATAGGGACGCAGTGACCATTTGCAGCCTTCAATCTCTCTACGACGAAAGCACGAGTCTTGAACAAGCCCGAAAAGCAGCTCACTTATCAGAGTAATGTTTATGAGGACAATAAACAAGTCCACATGTTGATCCTCTTGTTTACCTCACAACCTTCTAACAAGATGACATCAGAGGCTTACGGGATCATCTTGTACCACGTTTCACTCCTAGCAAACTAACAGATAACGCGGTATGTTAATCAGTAAAGATAACAAAGATTTCGTGTCATTAACAAGAACACTTCCAATATCGAACATTTTGTTCTTTAAAAGATATGACTGTACATCTTATTATTGTTACAATTGGGTGTGCTGCATTAGAAAATATTGTGCTGCGTAGATTCACTGTAACTCCTAGTTGAAAGTTGCTCCTAACAAATCACCCCAGTTGGTTCCCAGGTCGCACTCAATTTTACTTCCATTGTATTCCGCCAGAATTGTCCATGCAAATTTCGAAGACTACAAGATTGGCCACTAAAATACAGCTAGTTAATGATAATTATGTTAACTGAAGGACAAAGGCATAACAATCTATAACAAAACTGTATGTATGTATGTATGTACGTATGTATGTACGTTAAGAGCTTCAATAGTTGTTCTAAACTTTTAGGCACATTGGTTTTGACTGATGACCTAGGCATTCTCTTGCTGTTTCTACTGCAACATCCCTGTATTTTTCTTTCTCACAGCTCTCGGTCTGCTAGTCAGAGGGGTATGATGTCCACTACGACTTCACATCGTGCAGCGCACTGTTCTCTCGTTGTTCGTGAAATACTCTTACTTCCTCACTGCAGTGATTATTATTATTATTATTATTATTATTATTATTATTATTATTATTATTATTATTTCTGAATCTTTAACTGGCGAGGGAATTTTGTCCTAGTAAGTAAAATCGTGTTCCGAGGTGGTGCAGTTCTTTTCAGACACACCCCAATGGAGGTGAATTGCATGTACAATTTTTAACCACATGTCAGCCCTCCTGTCAAATTCTCGTAGTACCAACAATCCAACCCGACCCTCGAGGACGGCAGCTAATAACGCTAACCGCCACGATAGTGATCCCACAACCGAGCTCGATAGCTGCAGTCGCTGAAGTGCGGCCAGTATCCAGTATTCGGGAGATAGTTGGTTCGAACCCCTTTGTCGGCAGCCCTGGTTTTCCGTGGTTTCCCATTTTTAACACCAGGAAAATGCTGGGATCTGTACCTTAAGGCCACGGACGCTTCCTTCCCACTTCTAGCCCTTCCCTATCCCATCGTCGCCATAAGACCTATCTGTGTCGATGCGACACACACACACACACACACACACACACACACACACACACACACACACACACACACAGAGTTATCCCACTCGTATCGGAATGATGGCGGCTACATCCTCATACCATTCCCTCATATTTCACTTGCCAGAAGCACTGCTTGCAGATTTTCCCTGATCTTCTGGGTGTTCTCAGGAGCTGGGATTGTAATGTCGATCAGATGTGTGACATTCAACGCCTTGTCTGTCAGTAGGTCTGGTTATTCCTCACTGTTCTGTCAGTCTGCACTCATCTGTTACAGCACTCCCGAGTATTCCTGTCGCAGGTGGGTTGCAGATGGTATATATGGTAGGATGATGAAACCTTTGTCCAAACATATAGGCGCTGATGAATGATTTTGGCAACGTTGACATGTCACTGGACTATTTATAGTGCACAGCAGCCACTAATGACGTAATCCACCCTATCTTGGATTATGATGCACATCATACAAAGGTTGCTGGATGATATACTTCCGATAGTTCTTTGTAGCTAGCATGTGTCTTGTAACGCCACCCTAAATCTTTCTGTTTAATCGAAAATGCTACTTACAATACATAATGTATCACAATCAATGTTGACTGGTTCAACGAAGGCGAATATCCGCCATGGAGCTATTTATATTTCCATCGTATCACAATCACTGCTGGCTGGTTCAATAAAGGCGAATATCCGCAATGGAGCTATTTACATTTCCATTGTATCACAATCACTGCTGGCTGGTTCAATAAAGGCGAATATCCGCCGAGAAGCTATTTACATTTCCATTGTATCACAATCAATGCTGGCTGCTTCAAGGAAGGCGAATATCCGTCATGGAGCTATTTACATTTCCATTATATCACAATCAATGCTGGCTGGTTCAATAAAGGCGAATATCCACCGTAGAGCTATTTACTTTTACAATGTATCACAATCACTGCTGGCTGGTTCAAGGAAGGCAAATATTCGCCAAGGAATTTTTTACATTCCCATTGTATCACAATCAATACTAGCTGGCTCAACGAAGGCGAATATCCGCCGTTGAGCTATTTACATTTCCCTTGTATCACAATCAATGCTGGCTGGTTCAAGGAAGGCGAATATTCGCCAAGGAGATACTTACTTTCCCACCTTTACTGTTTTGCAGTGCGCCAGGCTGAATAGCACAGACGGTAGAGAGCTGGCCTTCTGACTCCAAGTTGGCAGGTTTGACCGTGGCTCAGTCCGGCGGTATTCGAATGTGCTCAAATACGCCAGCCTTGTGTCGGTAGATCTACAGGCACGCAAAAGAGCTCCTGCGGGACTAAATTCCAGAATTCGTCGCCTCCGAAAATCGTAAAAGTTGTTAGTGGGACGTAAAAACGTATATCATTACTTATTATTGTTTTTGTTGTTGTTGTTGTTTGAGTCATGAGGCCATAGACTGGTTTGATGCAGCTCTCCATGCCACCCTATCCTGTGCTAACATACTAATTTATACATAACTGCTGCATCCTACATCTGCTCTAATCTGCTTGTCACATTCATACCTTGGTCTACTCCTACCGTTTTTACCACCTACACTCCCCTCAAAAACCAATTGCACAAGTCGTGGATGTCTTAAGATGTGTCCTATCTTTCTATCTCTTCTTCTCGTCAAATTTAGCCACAACGATCTCCTCTCACCAATTTCATTCGGTATCTCTTCATTCGTGATTCGATCTATCCATCTCACATTCAGCATTCTTCTGTAACACCACGTTTCAGAAGCTTCTATTCTCTTTCTTTCCGAGGGAGTTATCGTCCATGTTTCACTTCCATACAATGCCACGCTCCAAACTAAAGATTTGAAGAACATTTTTTCTAATTCCTATATCAATGTTCGAAGTGAGCACATTTCTTAAGAAAGACCTTCCTTGCTTTTGTTACCCTGCATTCTATGTCCTCCTTACTTCTGCCATCGTTAGTTATCTTACTACCCAAGTAACAATATTCATCTACTTCATTTAAGACTTTATTTCACCGAGCTCGATAGCTGCAGTCGCTTAAGTGCGGCCAGTATTCAGTATTCGGGAGATAGTAGGTTCGAACCCCACTGTCGGCAGCCCTGAAAATGGTTTTCCATGGTTTCCCAATTTCATACCAGGCAAATGCTGGGGCTGTACCTTAATTAAGGCCACGGCCGCTTCCTTCCCACTCCTAGCCCTTTCCTGTCCCATCGTCACCGTAAGACCTATCTGTGTCGGTGCGACGTAAAACAAGTAGAAAAAAAAGACTATTTCCTAATCTAATATTTCCTGCATCACCTGCCTTCGTACGACTGCACTCCATTACTTTTGTTTCGGGCTTATTTATTTTCATCTTGTACTCCTCACCCAAGACTCCGTCCACGCCATTCAGCAACTTCTCCACATCTTCTGCAGTCTCAGATAAAATAACAATATCACCGGCAAATCTCGGGGTTTTGATTTTCTCTCCTTGGATTGTGATTCCCTTTCCGTGCCTGTTCTATATAACACTGAAAAGGAGGGGGTACAAACTGCAGCCTTGCCTCACCCCTTTCTGGGCCATGATCGTTAAGCCGTTGAAATCTAAATGGTCTCACACCATAGTTATCCGCTTCGAGTCCCGTTGGTCGAAAAAATGTTAACCATAGAATGTTGGCCGGCTGGATAGGAGAGGTGGTTTACAATTTCTAGTCACTAGATTGCGTGTCGAAAGCCTGGAGTAAATTCCAAACATCTCCACAGTGCTCATATGGAGTGAGAGCATATGACACTGTTGATGGTGATTCGTCCGTCGGATGGAGAGGTTAAGCCTTGAGCATACCCCTTGGTGCTATTCTACTGGAGTAGGCTATGTGCCGGCACCGGGTTTCACTATCATATATCACGTCATTCATTTCATTTCATTAGCTCCTCTGATGAGGTTGACGTCAAGAAGGGTACGCGGACATAAAAATCCGCCACGACGGATTCATCTCACCTCATACCCGACCCCGTAGAGAAACGGGACAAACAACATTATTATTATTATTATTATTATTATTATTATTATTATTATTATTATTATTATTACCAGTAGTAGTAGTATGCGACAGCATCTGGCTTGATTCAAGTTATGCTAAGCGTGTTCGCATCATAGTGTCCTAGTGTTAACACACAGCATCAGTCCCGTATGTATTCCCGACACTCCGCACTTCTCCACAGCTAACACCATTAGCGATCTCAGTAAATGTTTACATTCACTGACGTTCAAACGGGTCGAAGTTCTCTTTACATCAATCAGCCAAGAAGGAAGAAATTCCACAGAGATGGAAAAATACCGACAATCAACTCTCAACAAGTTCACCCGTCTACGCTCAAATGGTGAGAGCAAAAATTGGCATGAATAAGACGATAATAGGGGTCGGTCTCTCTGTCATCGACTTCAGAAGAGATCTCTACTCTTGTTGTACGTCACGTATACATTTAAAGAGAAAATCAGAAGCGGTCCACTCGAAAAGCCTACGCGTGTATTGCTCATTTTTTCACAAAAGTTTGCTCAAATTTAAGACTTGCTCTGTGATACACAATTCACACAGTTTAGTCACCGATTTACACACGGCGGAGGATAACATACAACCTTTATCGATATTTTCTAATGACTTTGATGTAGATCCAGAGATTTTTTTTTGAAGAAAGCTACTTTAACCCCACCATGAAAAAACTACGGGCTCCGTGGGCCCTTGACGTACATTAATAATAATAACAATAATAATAATAATAATAATAATAATAATGGCGTGTGACCTCCACAGAGGCCTATTGCAGGTCTTTCGAGCTGACTCCATATATAGACGACCTGCATGTCTATGAGGATGGGGCCCTACCGATGCTGAATTATAATCAAGAAGATGGCACACATACACAGCCCCGAGCAATCGGAATTAACGAATGAAGATTAAAATCCCCGACCCGGCCGGGAATCGAATAGGGACCCTCTTGACCAAAGTCCAGCACGCCAACCAATTAGCCATGGAGCCGGGCACTCTAATAATAATAATAATAATAATAATAATAATAATAATAATAATAATAATAATAATAATAATAATAATAATAATAATAATAATACAGACCTAACGTTAATTTATATTATAGACAGGCCTCTAGCGGTTCCTGGCGGGTTCCACCCACAATGTCTCAGACCGTTCAGTAATGTTCCCCCAGATTCACTTGCAAATAATACGCATGAACTGTTGTGGCAACAGAATGTCATATTATATCAACAAACACCTGAAAATACAACCTGTGACAAAGTTCGGTGAATAGTTCTGTAATATCAACATAGATGAACAATGCACGACAGTGACCTTACTGTCCTTCGAAATAGTCCCCTCCCATTACTATGCACTGCTGAGATCGGCGATACATGTCCTGGAAACTTTGCAAGAAGGCTTCCTTTGGGATGGTGTTCAAAAGCCTCGTCACGTTTCGTTGGATGTCAGGAATATCATCAAATCTCTTTCCTTTCAAAGCAAGTTTGATGCGTGACATTTCGGCCCTGACCTTTTCCTGACGAGGGGATCCCGGAGAAAGCCATTCCATGCTTTGCCGTTTCGTTTCAGAGTCGTACCTGAGACACCAGTTTTCATCCTCAGTGACAATACAGTTCAAAAAATTTGGTGTCGCATCCGCCGTTTCGACAAGATCCTGTGAAGCCTCTAAACGTGCCTGCTTCTGAACGTCAGTCAAGTGATGTGGCACAAGACGACAACACGTTTCCCTCTTCCCTAATTTCTGGGTAACGATTTGTCGCACGGATTCACGTTTAATCTGCAGTTCATACGCTATCATGCGCACAGTTAATCGCCGATCGTTCGTGATTAATATCCTCACCTTCTCAATGTTTTCGTCACTGACGGCAGTCGCCGGTCTTCTGCTACGGGGGTTGTCAGAAACACTTTCCCGGCCTCCTCGAAAACGGGCGAACCACTCGTACGTACACTTCAAAGACAGTGCTTGATCTTCAAAAACATGTACCAGCATCGCATGCGTTTCTTTCGGTGTCTTGCCAAGCTTAAAAAAAAACAAAAAAAAAAAACTGCGCATTGATCTTTGTTCCTGTTCCAAGTTCAGAACCAACCCACTAAACACGCACTGTGTCAAAAGGTCTTACACGGCACACACACGATGCTCAACAGAACAACGTTGGGAGCAGGTGGTTAAAACCTGCTGCTACGCAGGTGCAGCGTTGCCGGATCGACCGTTCTAACTTCAATCACCGAACTTTGTCACAGGTTGTATATCAGCAATATAGAATACGCGGAAGGTTATGGATATACCACTCAGAACATGCAATCAATCAATCAATCAATCAACCAACCAACCAACCAACCAACCAACCAACCAACCAACCAACCAACCAACCAACCAACCAATCCATCCATCCATCCTGATCTGCATTTAGGGCAGTCGCCCAGGTGGCAGATTCCCTATCTGTTGTTTTCCTAGCCTTTTCTTAAATGATTTCAATGACATTGGAAATTTATTGAACATCTCCCTTGGTACCGGTAAGTTATTCCAATCCCTAACTCCCCTTCCTATAAATGAATATTTGCCCCAATTTGTCCTCTTGTATTCCAACTTTATCTTCATATTGTGATCTTTCCTACTTTTAAAGACGCCACTCAAATTTATTCGTCTACTAATGTCATTCCACGCCATTTCTCCGCTGACAGCTTGGAACATACCAGTCAGTCGAGCAGCTCGTCTCCTTTCTCCGAGTTCTTCCCAGCCCAAACTTTGCAACATTTTTGTAACGCTACTCTTTTGTCGGAAATCACTCAGAACAAATCGAGTTGCTTTTCTTTGTATTTTTTCCAGTTCTTGAATCAAGTAATCCTCGTGAGGGTCCCATACATAGGAAACATACTCTAGTTGGGATCTTACCAGAAACTTATAAGCCCTCTTCTTTACATCCTTGCTACAACTCCTAAACAACCATGTGCAGAGATCTGTGTCCTTTATTTACAATCCCATTTATGTGATTACCCCAATGAAGATCTTTCCTTATATTAACACCTAGATACTTACAATGATCCCCAAAAGGAACTTTCACCCCATCAACGCAGTAATTAAAACTCAGAGTACTTTTCCTATTTGTGAAACTCACATGTCGTCTCCCGGCCCCGCTGGGAGTGGAACACTTTGTATAGACTAAGCAATTGAATCACATTTGTTCTGCAGTTTGATAACCTTTGGAACTTATCGCGAATTATTGATATGGATACGTTAACTTGTTACACCTTTTCTAACCACTTATCATTAATTCAGTGCCGTAGGATAAACAATAGTAGGTGTCTAACTTATATAAACGTTTATAAAATATGAGAATAACTGCAAATTAAAAACACGCATTAGTTGTTGATACATTCCCTTTTTTCTCTTGTAAAATTTATTGGAAACATATTTTATTAATCCAAATATCAAAAGAGGTAATTGCATAATTTTGTTTTTGGCACCTAAAATTTTACTGTTTTGTGCCCCCTTACGAAATGAAGTTCACATATAAATTTGATAATATAACTACCTCTTCGCATCCGGGAGATAGTGGGTTCGAACCTCACTGTCGGCAGCCCTGAATATGGTTTTCCAAGGTTTCCCATTTTCACATCAGTCAAAAGCTGTACTTTAATTAAGGCCACGCCCACTTTCTTCCCATTCCTACCTTTCCTGTCCCATCGTCGCCATAAGACCTATCGTGTGTCGGTGCGACGTAAAGCAAATAGCAATATAATAATAATAATAATAATAATAATAATAATAATAATAATAATAATAATAATAATAATAACTACCTCTACGGCCCGTCCGACTGCCTCATGCACCTTGGTGTAAACTCTGGCACTGGTCAGATGAGGCGTCTTCATCGGATATACGATTGAAGCAAATAATCTGCGCCTGCATTGCAATGAGGTCAGTTTTCAAGAGAATGAATTGCTAAAGGCATCGCTTTAGAATTAGGAAACGAAGAAGAATACAAAACTCTGATGCATACGATTGAAGGAAGTAATCCGTACCTGAGAGTAATCATTCCATACTCATTCATGGAACTGAGTTAATTTTCGAATACATGAATTGCTAGGCTGTATCGTAGAGTAAAATACAGCTGTAAATTAAGCTATCATATCAGGCCTTGAAGACATTTTTCTTATACCATTTTCCCCACGTCTGTGGGGTCGTGGGTGCGAAACATGTCGCACATGTGGGTTTAGCCCAGCTTTACGGCCGGATGTCCTTCTTGATGTCAACCCTATGTGGAGAGATGTGTTTCTGTGGTGGTTGGTAGTGTGGTGTGTTGTATGAATATGAAGATAAAAGTGTTGAGACAAACAAGAACACGCAGTCCCCGAGCCATAAGAATTAATCAAGCGCCATAAAAAACCCTACCCAGCCGGGAATCGAACCTGGCACCCTTAAAACCGAACGCCTCAACACTGACCATTCATCCAAGTAGTCGTAAAGGCCTTGAAGACGTTTTAAAAAAGTTTTAGAAGATGTCGAAAAGTGGCACCACAACTTACGCAGTTGTTGAAATTAACCCACTATTTTTGGCCACCGCCTCTTCCAGAGGGAAAGTTGAATCGGGCATCTTGAGCTGGCGCTACCATCGTTACGCCTGGTCATTCCTTGAGCAGTTTCCAAGAGCGGGGAGATTTTTGGAAATATCTCTAAACGGTTGATTTTAGGACCTTAAAATGCTGTTTTCGGGATCCCGTAGGACTAGCCGATCATTGTTTCTCGCAGTGACGGGCATAAAAATAGCTATGTCCGGTCCTTCTGCGACAACGGTATTTTGCCCACTTTATGGAATTTTCTTTCTCTGCCCCTTTACAACATAGAGTTGAAATTTTAATTTGACCATATAACTACCTCTACGACCCGTCCGAGTATCTAATGCGCGTTGGTACTGATCACTGGAGGTGTGTAGATTTGGATAACGAACAAACTTACTTTCTTTTGATTTTATAGGTATAGATAGATAGGAACGGACATTATGTTTTGAATCAACTTTAATTTGTATAGGAATGGGAATGTTAGATGTATAAGAACCTTCCTTCTTGGCCCATGGTCCACAGATCCATGTTACTTCATAATGTTAAAAATTACCAAGAGGCAGAGACTTAATTTTGTCGGCTCCCTGATGTAGGGGGTAGCGTGCCTGCCTCTTACCTGGAGGCCCCGGATTCAATTTCCGGCTAGGTCAGGGATTTTTACCTGGATCTGAGGGCTGGTTCGAGGTCCACTCAGCCTACGTGGTTACAATTGAGGAGCTGTCTGACGGTGAGATGGCGGTCCCGGTCTAGAAAGCCAAGAATAACGGCCAAGAGGATTCGTCGTGTTGACCACACGCCTCCTCGTAATCTGCAGGCCTTCGGGCTGAGCAGCCGTCGCTTGGTAGGCCAAGGCCCTTCTGGGCTCTAGAGCGATGGGGTTAGTTTAGAGACTTAATTTTTCTCCTGATATACTGAGGCGCTGTAGGCAATACCAAATATCCTTCAATTAATAATAATTATACCGGGCGAGTTGGCCGTGCGGTTAGGGACGCGCTCCTATGAGCTTGCATCCGGTTAATTGTGGGTTCGAACTCCACTGTCGGCAGTCCTGAAGATGGTTTTCCGTTGTTGAACCTTAATTAAGGCCACGGTCGCTTCCTTCCCACCCCTAGCCCTTTCCTATCCCATCGTCGCCATAAGACCTATCTGTGTCGGTGCGACGTAAAGCAAATTGTAAAAATAATAACGATAGTTTTTATGTCCTAATAACTACTTTTTTGGTTTTTGGAGACGTCGAGGTGCCAGAATTTGTTCCGCAGGATTGCTTTTATGTGCAAAAAAATCTACTGACACGAGACTGACGTATTTGTGCACCTTCAAATACCACCGGACTGAACCAGGATCGAACTTGCCTACTTGGGCTCAGAAGACCAGCGTTCTACCGTTCCAGCTACTCAGCCCAGACATTAATGAACAGCCTCGGCACAATAGATTTTTCTCAATGAGCAGCATATTTTTCTTGACTGTCAACGACCTCAATGGACCCCGAGGTGTATGTCTGTAATCCCTTAGGTACAGGGATGGCGAACCTATGCCACGCGTGCCACTAGATGACACGCGAACACTTCTGTGACACGCCACACAATATACTAACATATTTTAATTTTTTTAACATGTAGTAAATAGGTCGATAATCTTCCGACATAGCATATTTCAACATTACGCTTTAATAAAGAAATACGTCACAATCAATTCTTTGGCCACCGGGCGAGTTGGCCGGGCGGTTAGGCGCGCGCAGCTGTGAGCTTGCATCCGGGAGATAGTGGGTTCGAACCTCACTGTCGACAGCCCTGAAGATGGTTTTCCGTAGTTTCCCATTTTCACACCAGGCAAATGCTGGGGCTGTACCTTAATTAAGGCCACGGCCCGTTCCTTCCCTCTCCTAGGCCTTTCCCATCCCATCGTCGTCATAAGACCTATCTGTATCCATGCGACGTAAGGCAAATTGTAAAAAAAAAAAAAAATGGCCATATGTTTTGTAAATTTTATTAGGCTAAAGCAAAAATATATTATTTCTAAAATTTGCGACTTTAAAAATGTAATTTTCAGTGATTTTGGCAAAAAACCATGAAACATTCAGTCGAGGTGCTCCTCCCCAGTTGTATCCCCCGACCCAAAGTGTCACGCTCCACGACACTGCCCTTGAGGCGGAAGAGATGGAATCCCTCGCTGAGTCCGAGGGAAAAACCTGCCCTGGAGGGTATTTAAGAAACAAGAAGGAGAACATTCAGTCGAGTGGGTTTATATATACAGTAATGAATGCTATCAAATAACTAAACGAAGTCAAACGAGGGGGTTTATGATTATTCTAAAGTAAAATAACCCATGGCACAGTGGACAGTAAAAAGCAATAAACAAGACGTTAAGTGACACGCTAGTCGGAAAAGGTTTGCCATCCCTGCGCCTAGGAGTTCTCTAATGAGCCGGAAGCGATCGACACGAAGACATGACATTTGACCATCCTCAAATGTCAGCGACCTCAAGCGGAATTGAACTCGCTATCTTGGGAACAGAAAGCCAACCCCTAACCTACTGCACTATTAATGTATTGCTTTTTTTAACCGCACACAGACTTCAGGCAAGGTTTTCTTCGAGAAACTTCAAAGCTCAGATAAACAATGTTATTCAGCTGAAGACATCCACTTCAGCTCGTGAACCGTTAAAGATATTGACATTCTGTGTTCACTTTCAGCAATGGTATTAAGGGGCTCATAATCGAAGTTGCAGTACTTGTCCAGTGTGTCGAAATCTGTTGAGATAACGGTACAAACTTCGTTTTGCAAATGGAAGCCTTCAACCTACGGACATGATTAATTCAGCGCTATGGTTATCTTGAAAATAGCACAAGAACTTCTCGAAAAAATGGAATGTATTCAAACGTGCATCATTAGCCAGCCCACCGACCTCTGCCAACAATGAACCCACTCCACTATTCTGGATACAGAGGGCTGACGCAGTGACGGCTAGTGGCATAAAAGGTTGGCGTAGCGCCGTAGCCCTTCCTGCATACATGAAATTTACTTCCAAAAATAATATTGAGTAGGCCTATCTACTGTACAATTCAGTCTGATGATAAATATAATATGTTCATATAATTACACTAAAAAAGGCTGAAAAGGTTCGTGAACGAATTCGATCCACGAAATGTTACTGTATTATTTGTCCCAAATGGAAGATAATAATTGCTTTTACTCAAAGGAAGTGTAAAATCTGCGGTAAATTAAGAAAAAGTACAAAATATTTTACTTGTAGAGAATAATAGGGATGCATACTTTACTACCTTACAACTATTTTTTCCGCTACGTCGCAGCGCTTCCGTACGTTTTTTGTTTGTCTAACACTATCGTGTGTGACGTCTTTGCTCACTGAAGTTGTTTGAATTAATTAGGTGTCTTTTCCTCATGTTGCTCATTCGTTTTGTGCCCTGACTCATTCATTATTATTGGTCCAGGGATCGTGCTATTTTCCTTTCAACAAGACAGTAATATATTTATTGGTCCAGGGATCATGCTATTTTCCTTTCAACAAGACAGTAATATATTTATTGGTCCAGGGATCATGCTAATTTATTTTCAACAAAACAGTAATATATTTATTGGTCCAGGGGTCATGCTATTTTCCTTTCAACAAAACAGTAATATATTTATTGGTCCAGGGATCATGCTATTTTATTTTCAACAAAATAGTAATATATTTATTGGTCCAGGGATCATGCTATTTTCCTTTCAACAAAACAGTAATATATTTATTGGTCCAGGGATCATGCTATTTTATTTTCAACAAGACAGTAATATATTTATTGGTCCAGGGATCATGCTATTTTATTTTCAACAAAACAGTAATATATTTATTGGTCCAGGGATCATGCTATTTTCCTTTCAACAAAACAGTAATATATTTATTGGTCCAGGGATCATGCTATTTTATTTTCAACAAAACAGCAATATATTTATTGGTCCAGGGATCATGCTATTTTCCTTTCAACTAGACACTAATATATTTATTGGTCCAGGGATCACGCTATTTTCCTTTCAACAAAACAGTAATATATTTATTGGTCCAGGGATCATGCTATTTTATTTTCAACAAAACAGTAATATATTTATCGGTCCAGGGACCATGCTATTTTCCTTTCAACAAAACAGAAATATATTTATTGGTCCAGGGATGGTCCAGGGATCATGCTATTTTCCTTTCAAAAAAACAGTAATATATTTATTGGTCCAGGGATCGTGCTATTTTCCTTTCAACAAAACAGTAATATATTTATTGGTCCAGGGATCATGCTATTTTCCTTTCAACAAAACAGTAATATATTTATTGGTCCAGGGATCGTGCTATTTTGCTGTTTGAACTGCCCGCGCTAGCCACATGGACAAAGATAATGAGAATTCACAGACATAGCACTCCCATTCGATGGTGCTAGCCCTGGACCTCAAGAAAGAATCAAAAGGCGGCACGAGCAGCGGAATGCATCATAAGGAAGTCCTGTCTACGGCCCGTAAGTACGTATACATACTTCTCTAGATATTTATCTAGTAACGACGGTATTTGTTAATTTACAGCAGATTTTACACTATTTGAGTGAAAGCAATTATTATCTTCCACTGGGGCAAATATTACAGTGACATTTAGTGGATCGGATTCGTTCACACAACCGCTGAAAAGTGAATACCATTATTTCAGCACACTACTTACTATACATCAGATACAGTATACTAAAGCATGTGTATAAAAGAGAATTTATTTTGGTGTAAGTTCTCATAGAATATTCACTATGACACGAGAAGCTACATTACTATACCGGTAAATGTAACATTTAAAAGCCGTAGTTGAAATATCAAGAAATATTTACCTATACAGTACCTCAAGTGGCAATGTTGCAGTGTGAGCGGAACACTCAATCACCGAGCGACCAACATAGAAGCAGCGGCTGGTTGCTATTACACTGAAGCATGGCACACCCAGCACTTAAGATGCTCATAGGTTTCATTTTCTTTGCTATTCAGATCAGTTAATGTTATTGGCCTTACGTCACACTAAATGCTTTTTTACGGTTTTCGGAGACGCCGAGATGCCAGAATTTAGTCTCGTAAGAGTTCTTTTACGTGCCAATAGATCTACCTACACGAGACTGACGTATTTGAGCATCGGAGTGAGCCAGGATCAAACTTGCCAAGTTGGTGTCAGAAGCCAGCGCATCAACCGTTTGAGCCACTCAGCCCGGTGCTATTCAGATCAAATAAGTGTTTTCTCCAAGCTCAACTGCCCTCGGTTCTCTTAGTTTCCTATCTCCTTGTATTCGCACATGGGAACGGCATGAGAGTGAGAGGCAGGGGCGCAACGAACGTTATACGGGCCCACCAGCAAAATTTATAATTCGGCCCCCACAAATAAAATATAAAACCTATGAATAAAACCAAACTCCATGGCACAACAGACACGAAGCCTACCAAGTGACCGCAAACTTATGAATAGCTCATACAAATTCAATCACAGCGTGAAGAAATAATGCAGTATACTGTCAATGTATGTAATCGAAGGGATTGTTCATTAGGCTCGTGCTGGCCTTTGGTCATAGGGGTCCCGGGTACGATTGCCGGCAGGGTCAGGAATTTTAACCATCTGTTAATTTCGTTGACACAGGGGCTGGGTGTATATGTCGTCTTCATCATCATTTCATCGCCATCATGACGCGCAGGTTGCCTACGGGAGTCAAATCAAAAGACCTCCATCTGGCCAGCCGAATTTGTCCTCGGACACTCCCGGCACTAAAAGCCATACGCCATTTCATTCATTAGGTTATTGTAAGACTTCAAAGGAAAAATATTTCATCATCTTCATCATCTGTTTACCGTCCAGGTTCGGTTTTTCCCTCGGACTCAGCGAGGGATCCCACCTCTACCGCCTCAAGGGCAGTGTCCTGGAGCTTCAGACTCTTGGTCGTGGGATACAACTGGGGAGAATGACCAGTACCTCGCCCAGGCGGCCTCACCTGCTATGCTGAACAGGGGCCTTGTGGAGGGATGGGAAGATCGGATGGGATAGGCAAGGAAGAGGGAAGGAAGCGGCCGTGTCCTTAAGTTAGGTACCATCCCGGCATTCGCCTGGAGGAGAAGTGGGAAACCACGGAAAACCACTTCGAGGATGGCTGAGGTGGGAATCGAACCCACCTATACTCAGTTGACCTCCCGAGGCTGAGTGGACCCCGTTCCATCCCTCGTACCACTTTTCAAATTTCGTGGCAGAGCCGGGAATCGAACCCGGACCTCCGGGGGTGGCAGCTAATCACGCTAACCACTACACCACAGAGGCGGACAAGGAAAATATTTAATAGGTTTTATAATTGCATGCGAGCTTAGAGTTTGCTGCCGTCTTGTTCAATTATAGGACACGTTTGCGTGAAACGATCGGTCTCTGATAATCCTTCCAAAAATAATATAAACTCATTTTGCGAATGAGTCATGCACTCAAATGCTATTACCTAGGAAATGCATAGATTATATAGGTCTACTGCATCACGCGTCCACGCGATTACGCGAAGCGTAATGCTAGTGTTTATTTGACGCACCTAATTTATCAAGTCATAAATTAAAATCCACCAGAATTATATATTATTTATATAATTTATATATTATATATAATTTTCTCCAAGGAGTCTGCGGAGTTGCTTTAAGACCCGGGCCCGCCTGCATTGCAGGTACTAACGTTACGCCCCTGCTGAGAGGTAGCAAAGTGTGTGGAGGAAGGTTCCTTGCCGTTAAGAGAAAAATGGCGCACACGCATCATCTTTTCTTCATGGGGCCTCTAAATATTAGTTCCTACTTAGCGTCGACCTCTAAGATCTTTTCCTACCATGTTTTTCTTCATTTCCACCTAGACATACCTGCTCCCTTTGGGTCTTCTTGGATTTTTCTCTCTCTTCAGCTGGTAGTCCTAGAGTGGAGAGTCTGATTCTACCCAGCGCCTCCCATTCTAAAAGTATGTGTTCAGCTGATTCCTCTGCTTCATTGCATTTTCTACACATATTGTCTCTTATTACTCCAATTCTATGTAGGTGTTTTTTCAGATGGCAGTGTCCTGTCAACAGTCCTACTACCCATCTTATATTTTCTCTGCTTAGTTTCAACAGTTCTTTAGTATGCTTCTTATTTGGACCCTTTTTCAGATCCTTGGCAAGCCTGCATCCTGCGCACGTGTATACAAGTCCGTATCATGCGTACTGCTCTATTCTTGTAAGTACTGTACAAGTGGCATGCTTCGTTGGCGCCTGTAAAGTTCGCTGTAAATTATTTACTTAGTTACATATGCAGAGTTGCTAAATTAAGAAAACCGAGCTCGATAGCTGCGGTCAGTATCCAGTAATCGGGAGATAGTGGGTTCGAACCCCACTGTCGGCAGCCCTGAAGATGGTTTTCCGTGGTTTCCCATTTTCACACCAGGCAAATGCTGGGGCTGTACCTTAATTAAGGCCACGGCCGCTTCCTTTCCATTCCTAGGCCTTTCCAATTCCATCGTCGCCACAAGACCTTTCTGTGTCGGTGCGACGTAGCCAATTCTAAAGAAAAAAGAGAGATCAAAGCCATGGTCAACATAAGGTTTGGCGGCGCAAAAAAAAAAAAAAAAAAAAAAACTTAAGAAAACTGAAATTCTACAGTAAACTGGTTTTTACAGATTTTTTTTTTTTTTTAAAGGCTGTCGAACTGCTGTTATTTTGGCGAGGTAGACCTTGTTACCTGGTCGTGGCAGACGGGCAACGGCATGAAGTAAGTTAGGGGAATGCCTGTAACAGTGATGTACAGTGGGACTTCGTGTGCCCTGGGATCGATACGGTAGCTGTGAACGACTTACAGGAACCCTGAAAAATGACTGCTGTCGATGCTCTGGTGAAGTCTTAAACGGCAGCGGAGACGGAGAAGATGGTCTTCGGTATGGCGCGGCGGAGCCTGCGGAATAGGCGACCCTGCTGACCAGAGCTAAGATATGAGGATTCCCCTTGCCTTATGGATTGAAGTAGGAACATCAAAGGCTAAGGGAAGGAACCATGACAGGAAATTAGCAGGCCTGGATGTTTATAAGGCAGGCCCTTCAAGGATTTGGGTGCTGTGGTCCAATAATCTGCACACGCGGGACTACTTTATTACAGAAATATTAACGAACAGAAGCCGGAAGGATAAAATGGATTCGACCTTTAGCATGAAAGGAAGGAGGGAAGAACTGGCCTGAGATAAAGGCCACCGAGCGAGTTAGCCGTGAGGTTAGGGGCGCGCAGCTGTGAGCTTGCATTCGGGAGATAGCGGGTTCGAACCCCATTGTTGGCAGCCTTGAATATGGTTTTCCGTGATTTCCCACTTTCACACCAGGAAAATGCTGGGGCTGTACCTTAATCAAGACCATGGCCAGTACCTTCCCACTACTAGACCTCTCCTATCCCATCGTCGCCATAAGACCTTTCTGTGTTGGTGCGACGTAGCAAATTCTAAAGAAAAAAGGGAGATCAAAGCCATGGTCAAAATAAGGTTTGGTGGCGGAAGTTCTTCTATGCCCTATGCTCCACATGGGAGCCATAGGACCTATGTCTAAGTCAAGTAAGTCAGGGTATGTTACCAGCCTTAGTTGATAGTTCAATTTAAAATTGTAGAATGATGGGTGTTGTACTGCCCTTGAGTAAAAAAATTGAAGTCATTACGCAATCAGTTATATATTGTGCGTGAATGATATCTGTTTTTACCATTACCTAGTCCTGAAATTAGGAGCGTCTGTGAGATAAGCACTACCAAACCAAAAACCAAACCCCATGGCACTACAGCCCTTGAAGTGCCTTGGCCTACCAAGCGTCCGCTGCTCAGCCCGAAGGCCTGCAGATTACGAGATGTCGTGTGGTCAGCACGACGAATCTTCTCGGCCGTTATTCTTTGCTTTCTAGACCGGGGCCGCTATCTCACCGTCAGATAGCTCCTCAATTCTAATCACATAAGTTGAGAGGGCCTCCCTCAGGTCCAGGTAAAAATCCGTACACGTTATGTTATAGTTGGCTTGACTGTTTATTTTTTTTATTTATATTGCCTTCAAAAACGGCAGTAATCAATAATTTATTGCTTCATACGTCAAGTCTGCACAGCCAGCTGGAATCATCCATCAGCAGCCGCCAGCACCGCTCACTGGCCATTTCAGTATTTTGGCTGGACTTACCTTCCTCGGCGTGCACTGCTGTAACGGCAACTGCCAAAAAACGGAACGCAAGTTCAGCGAATTTCGCTCCTGGTGGATCTGGCTGTACCAAAGGATATAAAGATTAAGAATCATATCAACATAGCGTGCAACTTGCTTGACTTGAGAGTATTTTGAGTCAGTTCTCTAAGGAGGTGTAGGCCTAACCAATAATTCGCTTGTCAGAGCTCAGAGAAAGCTGTAGTTTGTATAGAACACCACAACATTATGGAATTATTTATTACTTATATACTGGGCGTGTCGGCGCCGAGGTGTAGGGGTAGCGTGCCTGCCTCTTACCCGGAGGCTCCGGGTTCGATTCCCGGCCAAGTCCGGGATTTTTACTTGGACCTGAGGGCTGGTTTGAGGTCCACTCAGCCTACGTGATTGGAACTGAGGAGCTATATAACGGTGAGATGGCGCTCCCGGTCTGGAAAGCCAAGACTAACGGCCGAGAGGATTCGTCGTGCTGACCACACGACACCTCGTAATCTGCAGGCCTTCGGGCTGAGCAGCGGTCGATTGGTAGGCCAAGGCCCTTCAAGGGGTGTAGTGCCATGGGGTGGGGAGTATATAGACTACTAGGCAAATGGCTGCAGCCGGGCTATACCTGCTGAACCTGAAAAGCCAGCACTGGGCCAATGACAATCCGACCGTCACAGAGGTCGACTTTCACAAATGATATGCTTGTTCTATAGTTTCTGTTTTAAAAGAAATCTCAACCATGAACAGTCAAGGGAAATTAGTTTTTAATGTGCAGGTCCAAGTAATTCAAAGTGAAGAAATGAATGGCGGTCTGCACATGACAGAAAGGAGGTCGCTAACAGTGCGAGCAATGGGGCCAGACAAGCCTTGACCCGGCCTCCAAGTGAATACAGTACCTGTTAGACAGCTTGTAATCTGAGTTACGACACCCGAGAAGAAGTTACCATAACTACCTCCTTTTATCCTATAGGTTACCGTTACTATGGTGACGGAAACTCGGTCAAAATATATTTATATCTCGTCAGTGTTTTACAAGGTCCTTAATAGAGGCATAGAAGCGAAGACGACAACGTTAGATATACAGTACTTATAGCATCTTTGTATATGTGGGATTACTTTTCAATAATAATAATAATAATAATAATAATAATAATAATAATAATAATAATAATAATAATAATAATACTAAGGGTGCATTCTGCCCGAAGGCAGGTCCGAACCTCCGCAGGTGTGTGCCTGAGTCAGGGTTTACGTACGGTAGGGTGGCCAGTTCTTTTCCGCTCCTCCATTCCCTTAAACCCCCACCATCAGCGCGTGGCAACCCATCCAAATCTTGACCACGCCCAATGTTGCTTAACTTCGGAGATCTCACGGGATACGATGTTTCAACACGGTTACGGCCGTTGGCTCAATAATAATAATAATAATAATAATAATAATAATAATAATAATAATAATAATAATAATAATAATAATTGTACCGGGCGGTACACCTCCACGCCGCTAATTCAAAAGGTGCGCCAGTTGAAACTCCTCTGCTGGAGGAAACCTGAACTTTATTGACGGTATTAATTTTCTACTTTCTCAGAAGATGTCACTACCTGTAAATTTCGGAGTTTTAGAACTGTGTCATTTTTTATGTGTTTTTGTTTTGCTTGAAGTAAGAAGTGTGAACTTTCTCTTCTAGAGGACACTACTGAAAAACTACAATAGTGCACCCTAGTGCGAAGAAAAAGAACTGTTCTTTGGAGAAATTTTTATTTCAAAAGTTTGTTTCTTGTTAAATTTCCTTCTGTTGTGGTTTAAGTTGGCTGTATACCCCTCTCTTTCTCCTTGTTTTGTATTCAACCAATCCCGAATTTCTTAACTTAATTTTCCACCAATAATGTGTTTCTTCTTCATCTGGTGTAGGGGTTTCTCTTTATTCTCCAATAAAGTGATTGTGGGCGGGTGTTCTCATTCCCCTAACGCCTAGAACCTTCCGCGAGAGTATATAAACTGCTGATTTTAGGGTCTCTGCGCCACTTCTGTTCCATCTTTCAGTGTGTAAAGTACATAGGAGGGGGCGGAAAACGCCTCTTTCTTCGGCAGCGGTCAACAACAAGGTAATGGCCAAGTAATAACTTCTTTCTTTACTAGCTCAGCAGTTTAACTCTCGGGGCGGGTCCGAAGTTTTTCCGTTATGTAACCTTCCTTAAAAATGTAAAGAATCTGGTATCTATTTTACCTTTTAAACTACGTATTGGGATAGAGAGTGCTTAACCCTCTCGATCTCCCACTCATATTGTTTTGAGGTGAACTTTTTTCTCAACCTATTCTTCCTTAACATTATGTAAATTTGTTTCTTTTCTAAAGTCACCTCCGTAGTATGGGATTAGCCCTTGCATCAGTGGCCTAAGAGCCAAATTAGGTTTTAAAAACAAAGTGTATTAGGAGTGCCGATCGCCTCCTCTCAAATTGTTATTTTGTAGGTCATGTAATCAACCTTCTTTTCATTTTAATAGACCTCAGTAGGTTGGGTATTTTACCCCTGTGTCAATGTCCAGTGAGGACAACTCGAAGGTGGAGTTTGGTGTGGCCTTTGAGAGGCCTAAAGTTGAGAGCGAGTGGCTCTTTTTGAAAATTGAGTGTTGTATGCCTCGTGGAGGCTTTTCAGTGTAATTTGGAGCAAGGGCTCCTAGGCATGAATGGGGTTTTCTGCCCCTCTGTTGAAATTTGTGTTTGGGGTAAAACTGAGCTGATTGCCCAAGCATTGTGAAGTCAGGGCGCGAAGCCCAAATCCTGTAAATATTGTAACTACCCTTTTGACTTGCTACTTTGTACCTGCCATGCTTGTTATTTCCTTATTTTGAAAAGAAAATATAACCTTGTTAAATTTTAAATTAATTTTACTTTCGTAGCTTGAGACCCGTTCACACCCGCACCTTCTTTCACCTCTACCTACCACGCAAAGCTCCGTAACAAGTGGTAGCAGAGCGTGGTTGAATGGGTCTCATTTTAGCCCCTTTTGACGGCTAAATATTGTTCTGTTCCGAACTCGAACCATTTTCTCAGTTGCTGGAATTTTTTGAGATTTTCAAAATTGATCTGTCACCATGCCCGGCCCTCGTGATGTTCTCCATCTTAACTATTTGCGCAAGGAGGAGTTGATCTATGAGTTAACTATCAGAAATGTACAATCTGGAGGCACGGTTGCAGTAGACACAAACAAGCTTAGAGAGTCCCTAGATTTGCCCATTTCCATCCCCAATTTGGGAGAGAAAGAAATTGACGACTCACTTTCCACGATCACGGAGAATATTACTGGGCTAGCTTCTGTAGTTAGTTTTTTTGATGAAAATGATCCTTCTCCTAATCAAATTAAGCGTGTGCAAGCTAGGCTGTTTCATTTTTCAAATAGAGTTAACGATCTGTTGTCTCTAAAGTTGAATGACGTTCAGAAGAAGGAAGCTAGTACGCTGCTTGAAAATATGTCTGAATTATCTAGCAAGGTCACTCAATTGTTAACTGGGGAAGTTCCTCCCAAAACTGATCAACCCGCCACGATGAATGCTGGGAGCGAGGAAGAGCCCCCTAAGGGAGAAGTCAAAAGAATAACCGTTGCTGCTCAAACTATCTCTGCCCCATTAGACAACGAGTCTGAACGTCGTAACTCATTGACGAATGTACGTTCTGAATTAACTTCCTTGCCACTTAAACCTTTACCGACTATGTCACCCGGGTTTAGCAGCTTGCCTCATCCATTGGCAATGTTGCTCAGAGGTATCTCTAAGTTTTCCGTTAATACCACCAGTGAAGTAATTTCATTTTTAAGATTTCTAGTTGAATTTCAGGATCATGCCCTTGTGTTTTCTCTTTCTCCATGTCAAATTTTGCAAATTATCTATCCTTATGCAATTGGTATTCTCTCTGACAAAATAGTAAGAGCCATAGCCGAACAGTCATCTATTGAAGATTTTCATGCACATCTGCTTGCAAATTTTATTCCCGCCCGCGCGAGGTCATCTCTGATTCAGAAGTACTATTATCGTGTACAGCGTTTGGATGAAAACCTGGCTGACTTCATCCAAGATATTAAATTCTATACTAGGGTGTTTGCTCTTCACTTTCCGGAGGATCAGATTGTACAGGCTATTGTAGAGGGAATTTCACCTCCCTATAGGTCATATTTGTGTTTCGCGGCGTGCCCGCAAACTTTCTCTGAACTTGAAGCATTGGCCGTCTCAGCAGAAGGAGTTAGATACGCCGATTCTTTGCGTGTAGCGAAAGAACCCCCGCCTTCCTTTAGTAATACTCGGCCTCCACCTCGCCGATCAGTCACCCCTCGTAAATGTTATGCTTGTGGGTCGCCTGACCACCTGCGCAATAAGTGTCCACTGATCAAGTCGAGTGGGACAAGGAATGGGGCTGGTTCATCACAAGGCTGTTTTAAATGTGGGGCTTTCTCACATATCGCCAAGAATTGCCCAAACTCAAATAGCACCCCCTCCTGCTCAACTTCTGGTGCAAATTCCACCTATGCCAATAATAAAAAGTGACTAGTGGCTTCGGCTGAGTCGACTAATACATCTTCCCGAGACTCAGCCCCTGGTAAACAGGTCGTAAATTCAGGGAACGAGCAGTCTTCAAATTCATCTTTTGAATGCCCTAAAGAATGTCTTAGGATTGCGGCGGATCCCCCCGCACCTATTCCTTTTCTTAAGATTGAGTTAAATAACGAGCCTATAACCGCTCTATTACATTCAGGTAGTGTTTGTTCAATTATTTCGGACCAATGGTATTCAAAATTTAAGTCTGTTTGTAAACTACCTGACTATGTCTCCTCTCCTGTTCAATATGTTTCGGCTAATTCATCCCCATTAGAAATTCTATGTTCCTTACTGGTCAAAATTCGTATTTTTAAATTTACATGGAAAACCAAACTGTTTGTGGCTAAGCACTTGTCTTGCCCCATCATACTGGGAGCGGACTTCATTTCTCACACTGGTCTTGTACTCGATCTTCAGAGTAAGTCGTGCACATTCAAATTTGCGTCCAAATGTAAAATTCCCTTGTTAAAGTGTAATTCTGTGTCATGTTCATCTATTTCGCCTACCCAGGATGAGATGTTGTTAGACCTTAGACATCTACCTGAGGAGCAGGCTGATAGTATTCGTAAATTATGTCAGTCATTTCCAGAGGTGTTCTCTGATACTCTTGGTGTTACTGACCTTATTGAATACAAAATTGAGGTCACGGATTCGATTCCTGTCCGTTTTCCACCATATAGGCTATCTCCACCTAAAATGAAGGCATTGAAAGAAATCATCGATCAAATGTTGAAGGATGGTATTATTAGGCCCTCTAAGTCGGCGTATTCTTCGCCTATTTTTCTAGTCCCGAAACCCCAAGGAGGCTTCAGGCCTGTCATTGATTATAGGGCTCTCAATCGGAAGGTGGTGTTACAATCTGTGCCCCTTCCCGACCTTCATTCTTGTTTTTCATGGTTCCGTAAGGCCAAGTTCTTTACTATCTTGGACCTGAATCAGGCCTATAATCAAATTCCCCTTGCCGAAGAGTCTAAACACCTCACAGCGTTTGCCACGGACTGGAACTTATACGAATACAACCGCGTGCCTTTCGGGCTCCCCACGGGAGCAGCTGTACTCACTAGGCTACTAGATAGGGTCTTCTCCGACATCAAATTTGAATACTTATATCACTACTTGGATGATGTCGTCGTATTTTCAGAGACTTTTAAGAACATCTAGATCATCTGCGAGAAGTTCTCAATCGCCTTCGTAAGGCTGGGTTAACTGTTAAGTTGTCCAAGGTTGCCTTTGCTAAGCCCTCTATGTCATTCCTAGGGCATATTGTATCACCTGATGGGGTAGCAGTCGATCATTCTAGAACACAGGCCATCCGTGATTTTAAACCTCCCAAGGACATTAAAGGTATCGCCAGGTTCATTGGTATGGCGAATTTCTTCAGGAAGTTTATTCCTAACTTCGCTAATAGAGCGGCGCCCTTAAACCTTCTTCGTAGGAAAGGCATCAAATTCGAGTGGGGACCTTCTCAACAAGCCGCTTTTGAAGATCTTAAATTAGCTCTCTGTAATGCCCCTGTACTTGCTATGCCTGATTTCTCAAAGAAATTCATCGTCCAAACCGACGCGTCGTCGTCAGCAGTAGCTGCAGTCCTCCTTCAAGAGACTGAACTAGGGAGGCGACCCATCGCCTATGCATCTAGGACTCTATCGGCTCAAGAAGCCAAGTATTCCATCTATGAGCTCGAAGGTTTGGCAGTCTTATTCGCCTTAGAGAAGTTCCGTCTCTATCTGGAACACGTCAAATTTGACCTGGAGACAGATAATCAAGCCTTAAGCTGGGTCTTAGGTAGGCCGCGTCGTACTGGTCGTATAGCCCGTTGGGCCATCCGTATTTCTGCCTTCCAATTCGATGTCAGGCATATCAGAGGTACCGAAAATATTGTTGCTGATGGACTCAGCCGTATGTTTTCCAACGACGTCGAGACCCATGAACCGGTCGATAGTTCATCACCTTCCGAGTCCATACTATCTGATGTTAATGCCATCTTAACAGATGTTCCCATGCTCTTTAGGGATATCGAGAAATACCAACGTGAAGATCCGACGCTGGCTCCGATAATGGAAACCCTTTCTTCTGGGGAACATGTCGTCCCTTATGTTCTGAGGAATGGTGTTCTATGTTGCCCCTCGAGGCATGATAAGATGATGAAAGTTGTCGTTCCAGCTGTTCTTGTACCTATGATCTTCAAGTATTATCATGAGACCCCATTAGGAGGGCATCTTGGAATCTTTAAAACTCGTGAGAAGATTCGTGAAATGTTCATCTGGAAAGGTATGGACGGTGAAATCCGTGAACTAGTGAAGGCTTGCAAACCCTGTTTGCTCAGTAAACCAACCATGTCCACCAAGGTAGGCCTTTTGTCTTCTCATCAAGCGTCGCGCCCCATGGAACGCCTGTATATTGATTATGTAGGACCCTTCCCCCAGTCTAAGGGAAATGCTAACAAGTTTATCTTGGTATGCGTAGACGGCTTTACTAGATTTTCCTGGTTATTTCCGACTAAGCTGGCTACCGCTCAGTCTACCATTACTTGCTTAAATTCTATTTTTGCCTCTTTTGGTCCGTGCCAATATATTGTGTCTGATAATGCTAAGGCGTTCACATCTAATCTTTTTCGTAAATTCTGTTTCGACTTGTCCATCTCTCATGTAACTACTTCTGCTTATTACCCTCAACCATCTCTGGCTGAACGGGTTAACCGTAATCTCAGGTCCGCGCTTATTGCCTATCATCATGAAGATCATTCCAGGTGGGATACGTCCCTGCATTGGTTAGCTTTTGCTTTGAATTCGGCGGTTCATGAATCACATAAATTTACTCCAGCCTCTTTGATGTTCAAGTTTGTTCCCAACACGCCGCTCTCTAACCTCTGGTCTCTGAGTGACATTCTACCCGAGACAATACATCCGGACATCATTAAAGATCTTTGGAAGAAGGCTAAAGCCAATCTTAAAGTCTCTCATGAAAAGGTTAGGGAAAGGTATGATCGTGGACGGAGACCCACCCCTTTGAAAGTAGGTGACCAAGTTATGGTCAAGAATTTTGTTCCCGCGGGCAAGCTTGCCCCCAGATTTCATGGGCCATGTGTCATTCTCGATTTTCTTACGCCGGTTACGTTGTTATTAAGTAATCCAGCCACCGAGAAGATATTTAGGGTTCACCTGTCACAGGTGAAACCAGTGTAAATTTTGTGTCAACTTGCTTCATATAATCGTGAAAGGAATATGAAGGTTATATTTTTTTTGAGTTTCACCTTTAAGGCTTTCTGCCCCTTCTATAAAATTTAGTTTCATATGTAAGTATTTTTGTAAACCCTCCCCGCACCGTTAAACTGCCATTCTGTCCTTACCACGGCCATTACCACGCTCCCGTCTCCTGCTATACACACTGTGGCTTGATTATATTAAATGCCATGGATATCTGCACGCCGCTGGCCCCTCAACCTCTCCACCAAGCCTGTGCCCTCAAAAATGATGATGTTCCAACAATATTCTGCCGCCTAGCTTTAATGTTTCAGTGCCCCCGCAGCCGCGCGGCGCTGTGCCGCGACTGGGCTTGAGGAAGGGCCCCCTCGACCCCAGCGAGGACGACATGTGCACGGCGAGCCGGAGCTCTCCTCCCGGCCAAGGCTGATGTGCGGCGCACGACCTGCTACTTGCCCGCAGCCTGTATATGTTCACCGCGGGCGCGGCGTGTTTCAACACCACTGCTCCCCTCATAGTGCGGGCGAGCGGTATCTCAGGGTACTTGAGGGGTCCGAGCGGCCTCCTCTGGACGCAAGCTGCAACGGCCGGTCTGGCCATCCAACTTAATCAACATCAACTACATGGACAGTTACTATAAGAGATGACTACACTTGGGAATTCAACAACAAAATCTGGTGGACTTAGAAAATTTTTTCCTCGATTTTAAAACTAAAGTTTTCCTTCTCAATTCAACTTCTACAAACATAAAAACTTTACTTCTCCAGTTACAACAAAAATTTTGAAACTGAATCAAACCACATTAAGAAAATCTTATAAATTTTTCGGCAATTAATCTCCACATCTACATCAAAACTTGGACCTAGATTTCAAACAAATTTCATGTGTCACCCCTGGAGGAACATTTGGGGGGGGGGAGGTCTGTACCGGGCGGTACACCTCCACGCCGCTAATTCAAAAGGTGCGCCAGTTGAAACTCCTCTGCTGGAGGAAACCTGAACTTTATTGACGGTATTAATTTTCTACTTTCTCAGAAGATGTCACTACCTGTAAATTTCGGAGTTTTAGAACTGTGTCATTTTTGATGTGTTTTTGTTTTGCGTGAAGTAAGAAGTGTGAACTTTCTCTTCTAGAGGACACTACTGAAGAACTACAATAGTGCACCCTAGTGCGAAGAAAAAGAACTGTTCTTTGGAGAAATTTTTATTTCAAAAGTTTGTTTCTTGTTAAATTTCCTTCTGTTATGGTTTAAGTTGGCTGTATACCCCTCTCTTTCTCCTTGTTTTGTATTCAACCAATCTCGAATTTCTTAACTTAATTTTCCACCAATAATGTGTTTCTTCTTCATCTGGTGTAGGGGTTTCTCTTTATTCTCCAATAAAGTGATTGTGGGCGGGTGTTCTCATTCCCCTAACGCCTGGAACCTTCCGCGAGAGTATATAAACTGCTGATTTTAGGGTCTCTGCGCCACTTCTGTTCCATCTTTCAGTGTGTAAAGTACATAGCAGGGGGCGGGAAACGCCTCTTTCTTCGGCAGCGGTCAACAACAAGGTAATGGCCAAGTAATAACTTCTTTCTTTACTAGCTCAGCAGTTTAACTCTCGGGGCGGGTCCGAAGTTTTTCCGTTATGTAACCTTCCTTAAAAATGTAAAGAATCTGGTATCTATTTTACCTTTTAAACTACGTATTGGGATAGAGAGTGCTTAACCCTCTCGATCTCCCACTCATATTGTTTTGAGGTGAACTTTTTTCTCAACCTATTCTTCCTTAACATTATGTAAATTTGTTTCTTTTCTAAAGTCACCTCCGTAGTATGGGATTAGCCCTTGCATCAGTGGCCTAAGAGCCAAATTAGGTTTTAAAAACAAAGTGTATGAGGAGTGCCGATCGCCTCCTCTCAAATTGTTATTTTGGAGGTCATGTAATCAACCTTCTTTTCATTTTAATAGACCTCAGTAGGTTGGGTATTTTACCCCTGTGTCTATGTCCAGTGAGGACAACTCGAAGGTGGAGTTTGGTGTGGCCTTTGAGAGGCCTAAAGTTGAGAGCGAGTGGCTCTTTTTGAAAATTGAGTGTTGTATGCCTCGTGGAGGCTTTTCAGTGTAATTTGGAGCAAGGGCTCCTAGGCATGAATGGGGTTTTCTGCCCCTCTGTTGAAATTTGTGTTTGGGGTAAAACTGAGCTGATTGCCCAAGCATTGTGAAGTCAGGGCGCGAAGCCCAAATCCTGTAAATATTGTAACTGCCCTTTTGACTTGCTACTTTGTACCTGCCATGCTTGTTATTTCCTTATTTTGAAAAGAAAATATAACCTTGTTAAATTTTAAATTAATTTTACTTTCGTAGCTTGAGACCCGTTCACACCCGCACCTTCTTTCACCTCTACCTACCACGGAAAGCTCCGTAACAATAATAATAATCCCGTGGGGGTTTCAGCCTGTTCCCCTATCGGGCGCGTCCCAGGTGGCAGATCGGGAGGCTCGTCGGACTTGTCCGGAGGGTTTGAGAGAAATAAAATACCTCTCGCGGACCAAAAACAAGCACAGCTCGCCAACATCTTCAGCAACCTCTGAAGCTCACTTCTTCAGTTGTAACCATGACACGGACATAGATCGATGTCCCCAGTACTTTTAACTTGATAGCATGATGGAATCAACCTACAATATAACTACCCCAGGCCCTAGTAGACATAGTAGTTTTTCTCGGTCATCGGATTCTGGGGGACCGAGAACATCATGCGGGAATGTATCGGAGCTTCCCAAATCTCTTCGCCCAAAATGCAAAACTTTCTTTGGTAGTCTAAACATCAACACACTTCGGAAAACTGGGAAGTTCAATTAACAGACATGTTAGATAACTTAAACATCCAAATTTTAGCACTTCTGGAAACCAGATACACGGATGAAAATCATTTTGACTCAGGAAATTATGGAATTTACAAAGGCAAGCCAGCAATTTCCCTTCATAAGAGACCATTACAATTTGGCACAGGATTCGCTGTAAGAAGAAACATTGTAAACTCAGTACCTAACTTTTCTTCGCCTTCTGAAAGAATTCCAACACTATCCATTAAATCAGGAAACAAAGCTTATACATTACTTAATGCGCATGCACCCACCAATAACTACAATAAAAAAGATCCACAAATTGTGGAAGACTTCTGGGAACTGCTAGAAGAAACTACAGCCACAATTCCAAATCATCACAAAAAAATTATACTCTATTAGGAGATTTCACTGCCCAAATTGGTAGAGAAAAGAAATTCAGGACCATTGTAGGACTATACCCAGCACACAATAGAATTAATAAAAATGGAGAGAGATTAATTGATTTTTGCAAAAATTTTGATCTCAAATTAATGTCAACACATTTCCGGGCGCTTCCACGCAAGAAAAACGACCTGGAGATCCCCAAATTTTCACTTTGGAGAATTTCAACTAGATCATGTGGCTATTTCCAAGAAAGATCAAAAATAAATTATGAATGTTAAAGTTAAAAAAAGGTATCGTTGACTCTGACCACCATCTATCCTTAATCAAGGTCCAATTTCCTCCAAACAGGCCCAAACCCAGAATAACAAAAAACCTGCGTGTCGATCCGGAATTTCTTAAACAGAACACTAGTACTTTCTTGAAATTATTCCTACTCACAATCCTTCGAACTGGTTAGAACTCAAAGACATACTTTTGAAGGCTTCTCGAAATGTTGGCACACCACCCAGGAAACGCAAACATAGGTGGTGGAATGAAACCTGCGACAAGGCCATAAACTTTAGAGCTAAAGCCTGGCAGAATTGGAATTCTCATAAAACTGAACAAACCTGGCAGGAAATCACCAACATACAGAAACAAACATAGAAAATTATCAGGTCTGAAAAACGCAAATACGAACACTACAGATTGGCAGAAATTGAACAAGATTTTACAAAAAACAATACACGAAACTTCTACAAAACTTTCAGAGAAGAATGATCAAATTATCAGGCACCTGGTCTTTGCTTCAAACGCCCAGATGGGACATTGGAAATGAATAATCAAGAGAACTGCAAACTTCTAGCAGTTTATTTCCAGGATCTTTTAAACTGTGAATCCCCTAAAGAACAACTCACCTTTGAAAAACCCTTATCTAATCAAGATTCAGAACCCCCAACACTGGAAGAAGTCAAAGAAATAATCCATGGACTCAAAAATAACAAAGCCCCGGGGAAAGATGGTATAACTGCCGAAATGCTGAAGATAGGAGGTGACAGCATAACTCGGAAAATCCACTCAATTCTGGAGAACATCTGGATCACTGAAGAAATCCCGGAAGTTTGGAAAATATGCGCTAATCCATCCACTACACAAGAAAGGAGATAAAACGAACATCAATAATTATAGAGGAATCAGCTTGATACCAGTTGCTTACAAAAAATTTTCCAAAACCCTGCTCACTAGACTTGAGAAACAGACAGACGATCTAATTGGTGAATACCAGGCAGGTTTCCGAAAAGGAAGATCTTGTACAGAACAAATCCTTAATCTCAAAACTATCCTCCAAATGCGCTAAACCAGACAAACAGTCATTACTTTTGTAGATTTCAGAAAAGCATATGACTCTATAGACCGTCAAACACTTTTCAGTACTCTAGAAGATTTTCAAGTGGATAAAAAAACAAAAGAATTAATCAAACAAACACTAACTGGCACTACTTCAAAAGTTAAATTCCTAGGCGAAATATCTGAGCCTTTTCCTGTTAACACCGGGGTCCGTCAAGGGGATGTATTATCGCCGTTACTATTTAACTTGGTACCTGAGAAAGTAATCAGGACCTGGGAAAAGGAAACTAAATGAATAACCCTTGGAAGACTACGTAAAGACAGAATTCACGTGCAATGTCTGGCCTTTGCTTATGACATAGAAATCATTTCCAATAATAGGCATGAAGCAATTCATTCCATTGAAAAACTACATGAAATTGCCATCAAAACGGGACTTCAAATTTCGTATGAGAAAACTCAGTACATGGAAGGAGCCTCACGATACTTAGGTGGACAACCTATGATAACTAAATTCGGCAAAATTGTTCAAGTGAACCGATTTAAATATTTGGGAGAAATTATTCAGCCTTCTGGTTTAAACCGCGAAGCAAATAAAGAAAGAATTTCCAAATTACAGAAAGCATACAGGATCACTTGGTATAGGTATAATAAAAATCAATATCTCGGAATGCAAAACTTAGACACTATAATACAGAGATCAAACCTGAAGCGTCATATGCCTCAGAAACCTTAATCATTGGTGGCGGATCTTTAACCAAAGACATTGAGAAACAAGAAAGGAAAATTTTACGAAAATTTTTGGCCCAGTTTGTATAGATGGAATATGAAGCAAAAAAATCATCCCAGAAGATATAATGTCATTCTGAAAAAAAATTCTCACACTTTTCGGAAAAGACGATTGAAATGTTATGGACACATTATCAGAATGAACACTAACAGGTGTAACTGTACAAATGTACGATCCCAATTTTTTGGTTAGGAAATTTTCCTAATATAGTTCGTAATATTGAAGTAATGTACATCATGTAATTTTGTTCATTTATATGTGAAAACATAATATTAGAAGATTTTGTAGTAAGGAATTTTGTATATATATTGAACCGTACTGTTCATGGGCCAAGAGTATTGATTTTAGTATTGGATATTGGGATTATATAAGACCACCCACGAAGTCATTGTCTTAGAGTATATTTCATAAAAGAGTCCAGAAGAAGCGTTCTTGTGTGAAGTGAGCTAGAGCGTCATTATGAGAAATCTCCAGAACCTCATTAAAGGGAGTTATGTCCCAAGCCAAGCCTCTTGATGAAGATTGGGGACGCTTCCTAGATCCCGGCAAAACGTACATTAGGAGGGAAGAAAGAATTAAATTAATATCTTTGGTTACGGAAGAGTTGCATTGGATTTGAGACAAGAATTGCAACCTGCATAATTTCTGCTTAATTTTGATATGCATTAGGGCTGCAATAATAAATGCATTCGTTAAATAGAGCACTGGACGTACTTTGTGCGGGAAAACTTCGAGTCGCGGGCGCGCGTACCCTGCACGCGATCAAGCGGCGTGATGACGCTAAACTGGATTATAAAAATAAGGCCGCCTGGCATATCAGGCTCATTCTTTGACCGGAAGGCGGCTAGAACGAGTCATCATACTGCATGTTGGTACTGAGAACAACGCTTTGTCTTCGAGCTGCACATACTACTAGTACTACTGTAACTGCGAGGAAGTAAGTAATCAGCTTGAATATTCAGCTGAACTCTTGATTTTACCTGTGAAGATATGCTATGGGGAGATGAGGTACTGCCTGTAAGAGACTGATGAACTAGTAGCTTCATATTTCTGTGAGGTCAAGGTATAACTGACGAAAGGCTCGAATTAATATTGGCTCAGGATAGTAATTCAAGAACTACATGTTGTCCGAGTGAAGGGATGAAATAACAGTGACTAAGAGTAGTGAAGAAACTATTGTGTACCAGGTTTAAAATTCTGAACAAGACTTGGTCAATGTAACGTGTGAGACACAATAGTAGTGGAAACAGGCATCGAGTTTGGACAGCCTGTAATGAATGAATTTGTTTTCAGTTACCCCAGCATCAAGTCAGAACGAGTTTTGGACATCATTGCGAGGAAGCCACAACCAGGAGCTGAAGCCAACACGACAACGGGCATCGATCCAGGAACGTTGGGAGCACCTGATCAGCGCGACGTCGAAGGGGACATCTTTCAACTATCTAAGGAGCTGTACGAAGGAGTCACGCAAGAAAGAATGTCTCCAAGTGGTCAACAGTATCTGATGCAAGCGCCGCAGTCTGCCATGATGTGGTAAATTCAGTGGTCCACAGGGAGGGCCGCTCCGTCATGTCATCAATAACATAAGGTCAGAGATTTCCAATTCTGTTTCAAGCATGTCATTTAAATTTAGATAGGAATCGGGGGGCCGTCAGTCAACAGATTAATTAGGGTAGGAATATTTCTTGGTAATAAAGAGCTAGGCCTCAAGCTCGAACCCCGTACATTAGGGTAGATGATTGTTTGTAGATTCCTTGTTGGCGTGTTTATTTGTTTCTTTGATAGTATTATATTAGCGTACGTGTTATCTTTTTGGGTCAGGTCGAACTCCTTTGGTCATAGTAGATTAGTCTAACAGGCAGGCACTTTTTATTGTGTCGCGTTCAGGCATTTGTCTCTGCAGACGTAGACGTGTATAGTTGTGACCAGGATGTAACCCGTAATTCACCTAGCTTCACTGATAGAGCGAGCAAGTCCGAATATGTGAGAGATATGAGCATTAAGCATATAGCCAACTGTATGTATTGATATGAGAAAGCCCCGCACAGTTAGAGAGTGTATTTGATGTATTGGAGATGCCGTATTATGGCCATGTGACTATCGATTAGTGATTTGTGTTTTTATAGCACCAAGGTTGAGCCCATGAGAGGCGGAAGTAAGATTTGTGATAGTGCGGGTGATATTGAGATGAGGGCGGATAGCCCAGGTATATTTAAAAGAGGGCTTTTAGCAGCAGATTACGTGAGGTGTTTTTGAAAGGCGAGATTTTTTAGCCTGCAGCCCAGCTGAGCTCAAATTATGTGGACTGTCGCTGGTGAAGTGGTCGGAGGGTGAGGGTGCTGTGCCTGACGTCACAGTCTTGAGAATTGGTCATATTGCCGTCTGCAGCTTATCGTGTGTGTTTAGAGGAAGATACGGCCTTGATGTTTTGAAAGCAGAGAGAGAGAGATTTTTAATGTTCTATTTGCTCTACGTTAATTTTTACACTGGCCCATTTGATATTGACACCCTTGGATATGTTGGTTGTGTTCTTTTTATATTGTTTGTTTATGAATATTATACGCCTTACTCTTCATAGGACTAGGGTTCGTGACCGAGTCAGGACACTGTACATTATGTGGTAATATTTGTTTGCACCGGGGTTCGTTGGTACGAGGCGTAGTAAATTTTATGGGAATTACTGTTAGATGTGTATTTCAGCAGATATCCGTTTTTCTAGATGTCGTTACTTACACAATTGTAACATGCTTGTTACAGCACAGCTGTTTTCGTGAAGGCAGTGAACTGGTTGTCATCGGCTCAACATTATCTTGACCCAAGCATTTTAAAAGCTCTTATTTTTGTAAATAAATTCAATTTTATGTAATAAATCCCTGTTTGTTAAACTTTGAATGCAGCGATGTTTTCTGTTAGATATTTTTTTATTTTAATTTAGCGAATTCTTACCTGATTAGTCACATATCCTAGTATTTTATCTTTTGTTGCCCACTTATCCCCATGTTATCCCTGAGAAGAGCTCTCTTAAACGGCTGAGCGAAGAGTTGTGTTCAGGTAAGACTATGTGCAACAGCTCACGTTTGTGAGAGTTCTTTCACTTCTGTACTCTGGGTTCGAGACCGGCTTTCGCCTGGCCAGAACTTCAGAGTCCTGAAGGGCACAATATGTAACCTTAATTTGTGTAAGTGTCTGCACATGGCATGGCAGTGTAGGTTGCTCAAGAATTGTGCAACACGGAAAACAGTGGCTATATCGGGAAAGACGCTTGAAGTCAGTTGAAAGTGTTGCAACAAAGTTGCTTGGAAACCCGGGGTACGGCAGGTAGTATAGGCTGAAGATTGGAGTGGACCAATGTGGATATACGTGAGTGGACGTTCAATGTCACATCAGACACTCAATAGCCAATATGAGGGCTTTGTTTTAAGCGAGGCTGGGTTGACTGAGCGACGCGTCAAGAAGTGCCTGTGAGAGCGTTGCTACCAGTAAACTTTTCGGGACGCTATAACCACGTGTAGCAAGCCTATATAAGTATGTACACATGTGCCGCAAGTTATTCTGATTCTGATGCTGATTCTGTGTGTTTCTCATTCGGACCGGTGCGCGGGAGCTACATATTTTGCGCAGTTTCCTATGCGATCTTCTATTGTTCGTGAGTATCTTTTACGGAGTGAACATGGTATAATCACAGATGCTAACGAGTTTCCGGGTTTGCGGTGGACGTTCTGTACACTGTAAAAGACGCTACTAAGTGTCTGATACTCAAACTCTGTATAATAATTAGGCCTATACTAAAATTCTTCTATAAGATAATGTACAGTGGATGTGGTGGTGCATACTGAAACTACATTATAATTGTATGCCCTCGCGGACCATTTTGTAGAGCTTGAACAGCTCTACATTTCTTGAGAAAGGAATTCATCGTCGGCTGAGCATGCAGTTTCAGTTGGAGAGACGCGAGGGGTCGCACTAACCTGTGTGGCAATCGGGAAGGACTCGAGACGTCGATGAAGAAGTGTGTAAATAAGGTTAGGGATGCTCTTCGTAATGAAGGTTGCATCCGTACGTAGAGAAAGTCGTCGTACTTTTCTTTACCAGATCAGGATTTTCTTCTGTAACAGAGAGTGCAGTGGGACTTACCTGGCGGTATGTTAAGGAATGTATATAGTGAAATAATTTTTATTGATGGTTTGTAGATGTTTGTAATTTGCCTTTGTAAATGGCAAACACGAGTAGGTCTCGTCAAGTAATGATTTTGTTGGTCGTAGTTGTTTGTAATTTGCCTTTGTAAATGGCAAACACGAGTAGGTCTCGTCAAGTAATGATTTTGTTGGTCGTAGTTGTTTGTAATTTGCCTTTGTAAATGGCAAACACGAGTAGGTCTCGTCAAGTAATGATTTTGTTGGTCGTAGTTGTTTGTAATTTGCCTTTGTAAATGGCAAACACGAGTAGGTCTCGTCAAGTAATGATTTTGTTGGTCGCAGTTGTTTGTAATTTGCCTTTGTAAATGGCAAACACGAGTGGGTCTCGTCAACTGTTTTTTTTTTTTTTTGTTGGTGGTTTTTAGTTGTCTGTACATTTGCCCTTTGTAAACGGCGAACAAGTGTTGGTCTCATCAAGTGATGACTATTGTGGTATTTGTTATATATTTTTTATTATTTTGGGAGTAAAGTCATGGAATGAAACTTTCACTAAATCTTTTATCAGTGGAGTGAGGATGAACCTGGCATGCTACCTAACTTCAATATCAGGGGTAAGTAGCAACAGGTAAGCTTATAAAGTTAGTCTGGAGCTTCGTCAGCCTGATGACCGTCGCCTAGGGAGAGGGAGTTGCTCGTTGCTCTACAGAGCTAATTATTCCTGCAATCGGTTTTGCAGGTGGCGCCCATTCTTATTATTTACACTTATTTTAGTCACCGTTTATTCATTTCATATTTTCAATAGCTTGCAGATGTTACACAGGCTAACTAAAAGAATTCTCAACCTGGCCCTTTCGTCTAAAAGCAAGAACAGCTGGCTTCGTGAAATTAAAACAGATCTCCAGGAAATCAACATCTTAGAAGACATTGTACTGGACAGATGTAAATTCAGAACCAAAATCGACAATCACCACTTTGAAGACAAACCCAACACCAGAGCTACTATAACTTGGACAGAAGAACGAAGGAAGAAGCTCAGCGAGAGGATGAAGAGATTTTGGAGGAAAGGAAGGCCAACGCATCAGCTAAGCAAGTTCAACCATGCTCCTGAGTAGGGCATAACGATGTAAATAATAATAATAATATTCATAATAATAATAATAATAATAATAAGGAGAAGAAGAAGAATAAGAAGAAGAATATACCAGCTTTAGTGGCTCAGATGGCCTAAGGATCACTAAAGAGGTGTGCTAGGGAAATGAGGAGCGAGGTAATTTTCTCTTGCTTTCCTCGTCGAGCCAGAAGTTGCAATTACACGTCGCTGCGCCTGCAAAAGCAACTCTGTCGAATATTTTAGTTTAGAACTTTGGCCAGTAAGATTCTGTCATCTAAGGTTCAATATTGTGCGCATCGCGTCGTCTCAGAACTCACGAGTATCAAAATTCACGAATTCCAAAAACAGGATTACTAAGAGTAGGTTTATTTACCTGGGCTAGTTCCAAAACTCACGAGCTGGGCCAGTTCTTCTTTGAATGGATAAATGCTCATCTTCCCCACATAATGACTGTAGATATTTGGAGATTTAATCGGAACTGTGCGAAAAGCCTCAGATTAGCGCCAGCGGGAACAGCGTGCCAGTGTTGCCAAGTTATATTTCCAAGATCCGCTAATACTACTAAAAATCCGCTAAAATTCCGCCAAAATCTCCGATCTCAAATAATAATAATAATAATAATAATAATAATAATAATAATAATAATAATAATAATAATAATGAAAAATGAAATGTCGTATGGCATTCAGTGCCGGGATATTCCAGGACGGGTTCGGCTCGCCAGGCGCAGGTCTTTCTATTTGACACCCGTAGGCGACCTGCGCGTCGTGATGAGGATGAAATGATGATAAAGACGACACATACACCCAGCCCCCGTGCCATTGGAATTAACCAAATTGAGGTTAAAATCCCCGACCCGGCCGGGAATCGAAGCCGGGACCCTCTGAACCGAAGGCCATTACGCTGACCATTCAGCCAACGAGTCGGAAATAATAATAATAATAATAATAATAATAATAATAATAATAATAATAAAAGTAAATGTCTGCACTCACCTGATCTGTGAGTTTCACTGGGATTAACCCTCTGCCTGCGAGCCGGCGAGCTAAAACTTGTAGGCGTTTTAGTGCCGGGTGCAAACTAGGTGAATCCCCTGCTTCAAGGGCCACACACAGAACAGGCCAGTAAACGGTCTTCCTTCATAGCATAAATATAAATGCTACTCTCTCACAGTTTCATTATCTGTCGTAATTCGTCAACTAAGAGATAAGTACTCTTTCCCAACGCATTACAAATTTATGATACCATGATCTCATAACATCAAATCCAAATGACATGTTTTCCTTATGTGCCTGCTAGCTCCTAACAAACACAGAATAGCTCGGAGACAGACTGGAGTACACATTTTTAAAAAACGAAAAATGGATAAAACACTAAATTCCGCTATAATAGATCTAGAATTGCGCCAAAAAATCCACTGTCCGCTAAATGATATATTTCTCAGCAGACATTCTTTAATTCCGCCGAATTTAGCGGAGAATCCGCTAAGTTGGCAACACTGCGAACGTGCCCTCTCGTAATCGCCATCTCTCTCATCAAGAGGTGAAACTGTCGTGCAGCCTCGCACAAAGTATACGCGACAGGGGTTGAGAAATCTATGGACTCCATGGACCCGCGCGGATAACCGCACCCTCCCTTGGAAATTAAGGCCTAGTTGCAAAATCCGCTGTAAGCGTTGTCTTTTTAAAATATATTTTATTTTTATGTATACTTTTGATATAGTTTAATATTTGTTACTATTTATATATTTATGTCAATTGGTTTAATATGCTTAATTTGGATCGATTGAGCTTTTTTTTAATATTCCCGTTACTTTGATATATTACCTAAATCTACATATTTACAAGATTCATTTAACAGGGAAAGATTTGCTTTCTGTTTAACCCATCTTAAGGATGAAGTTAAGTCTGCTTGGTGTCATTGAGCAGTGCACAATTGAATTCATTATTTCGAACAAACGTAAACTAAATTTAGTTTACAACGGTTATAGATTGTATAAACAGCGAGAAAACAAGACGGGCGAAACAGTACGGTTTTGTTATAAAAGACTGCCATCCGCATGTTCCGGTGAAGTTATAATTTTAAATGACAACAGCGTTTTACGGTGTACAGTACGTGAAACAGCCCACCACTGTGTATCTGTCGAAGCGAGCCTCGATGTGCACTGTGCTGTCCACAGTCGTGAATTTTGACTCATTAGAATACTAATCTAGCTACCAGTTTGACCGAGCTCGATAGCTGCAGTCGCTTAAGTGCGGTCAGTATCCAGTAATCGGGAGATCGTGGGTTCGAGCCCCACTGTCGGCAGCCCTGAAGATTGTTTTCCGTGGTTACCCCCTTTTCACACCAGGCAAATGCCGGGACTGTACCTTAAGACCACGGCCGCTTCCTTCCAATTCCTAGGCCTTTCCTACCCCATCGTCGCCGTAAGACCTATCTGTGTTGGTGCGACGTAAAGCAAATAACAAGCTACCAGTTTGTAGTCGTGAGTTTTGATACTATCTTCAACTAATTTTAGTCCGTGAGTATGAGACGTAACCTGTGCGAACAGCCTACTGTCAAGGAATTCTCGCTCTTCATAACATATGTGCTGCGGGTCAGTATTTCTCCAAAAATATTATCACACAGCGGTTTTCGCAGGCGCATCGATGATATCAGTCTGCTAGTCCACTCAAATGCACGCACCAATTCACACAATTTAAAACAGGGACTGATTTCGCAAGGCATGGCATTACCAGTATCTCTCCTACCTCAGTCACTTTCATATTGTCAAAGTCAAGAATAAAGCAGACAGATCAATGAAAGGAACAAATTTGTTCTAACCGACACCGGAAGACAAAGTGCACTGCAAACAATATGTATCACCAGCAAAGACAGAGGTGCCAACCCCATCTCAGAACATTTTCAAGTCAACTCCAAAGCACACTCTTCCTTTTCGATAATGCCACCACCTTTGCAGTTCTGCCAGCCCGTGTGCGGGATATCATCTTACACAATAAAATTTGCACATTACCTGTTAGTTACGTGATAAAACATTCTTTGCAGCTTTTTTCGCACCCAGAAGTTGCTTTTCAGTGTAGGTTTTCTTGAAGCATCCTTCCCCCTGTGATGACATTTTCGTCTTCTGAACAATAAGGATTCCTTTGTATATGTGCTTAATGTAGGTTGGAATTGTCTGATATTTCCTGTCAACACTGAAACCTTCCTGTGGGAGAGTTACTGTCAGGTGCACTAAATACTGCAAAATACAACATTTAATTACGGTTTCGCAGTGGAGAAGAACAGAGTAGAGTGCCTTTAATTACAATGAATTTCACAACGCTCGTGGTTGGCAAAAGGAAGTAAAGATCGATTAAATATCTTTGCTCACTTATAAGCAACGAAACGAGGAGGGTTTTGCAGTAATGTTCGAAATAATTGAATATTCTTCATTTTCTTTCTTTCGTACAATGCTTTTTCGTGATAATGTCACTTTTCCTAATAATTTCCCCTTTAACCGTAATGGCAGACTCGTGAGGTGAAATCCGTAACAGTTAACACCTCTGCAAATACATTACTAATTTATGTTTAATTTATTTTACGTCGCGTCGACACAGATAGGTCTTATGGCGATGATGGGATAGGAAAAGTTAAAAACCCAGCCACTCCATGTGAGGATTTGTGCTGTATAAGCGGAGGCGGGACTGGTTTTTCTCCGGCTACTCCGGTTTTCCCTGTCACCTTTCATTCCAGCAACAGTCTCCAATATCATTTAATTACATCTGTCAGTCATTAATTACTGCCCCAGAGGAGTGCAACACGCTTCGGTAGCCGGCACAATTCCTATCCTTGCCGCTAGAGGGGGGTTCATTCAATCAATTACTATTGATCTGCATTTAGGGCAGTCGCCCAGGTGGCAAATTCCCCATCTGTTGTTTTCCTAGCCTTTTCTTAAATGATTGAAAATAAATTGGAAATTTATTGAACATCTCCCTTGGTTATTCCAATCCCTAACTCCCCTTCCTATATATTAATATTTGCCCCAATTTGTCGTCCTGAATTCTAACTTGAACATATTGTGATCTTTCCTACTTTTAAATGCACCGCTCAAACTTATTAGTCTACTGATGTCCTCCCATGCCATATCTACACTGACAGCTCGGAACATACCACTTAGTCAAGCAGCTCGTCTCATTTCTCCCAAGTCTTCCCAGCCCAAACTTTGCAACATTTTTTTAACGCTACTCTTTTGTCGGAAATCGCCCAGAACAAATCGAGCTGCTTTTCTTTGGATTGTTTTCCAGTTCTTGATCCAAATAATCCTGGTGAGGGACCCATACACTGGAACCATACTCTAGTTGGGGTCTTACCAGAGACATATGCCCTCTCCTTTACATCCTTACTACAACCCCTAAATACCCTCATAACCATGTGCAGAGATCTCTACCCTTTATTTACAATCATATTTATGTGATTACCCCAATGAAGATCTTTCATTATAATAAGACCTAGGTTTTTAGAATGATCCCCAAAGGGAACTTTCACCCCCATCAACGCAGTAATTAAAACTGAGAGGACTTTTCCTATTTGTGATACTCACAACCTGACTTTTAATCCCGTTTATCATCATACCATTTGTCCGACTCGTTGGCTCAATGGTCAACGTACTGGCCTTCAGTTCAGAGGGTCCCGGGTTCGATTCCCGGCCGGGTCGGGGATTTTGACCTTAATTGGTTAATTCCAATGGCTCGGGGGCTGGGTATGTGTGGCGTATTCAACATCAGAGATCATCCTAGATAGGGCCTTCATCTTCACAGACATGCAGGTCGCCTAATATGCCGTCTACTAGAAAAAGACCTGCACCAGGCTTCTCCGAACGCCATACGCCATTATATTATATTATATTATCATACCATTGCCTACTGTCCATCTCATAACATTATCGAGGTCATTTTGCAGTTGCTCACAATCTTGTAACTTATTTATTACTATGTACAGAATGACATCATCTGCAAAATGTCTTACCTCTGATTCCACTTCTTTATACATAAAGTATCATTGATATATGTAAGAAAACATAAAGGTCCAATAATACTTCCTTGAGGAATTCCCCTCTTAATTATTATAGGGACAGATAAAGCTACACCCACTCTAATTTTCTGAGTTCTGTTTCCTAGAAACAGAGCCACCCATTCAGTCACTCTTTTGTCAAGCGTAAGTGCACTCATTTTTGCCAGTAGTCTCCCATAATCTACCCTATCAAATGCCTTAGATGGGTCAATCGCGATACAGTCTAATTGACCGCCTGAATCCAGCATATGTGCTATATCTTGCTTGAATCCTACAAGATGAGCTTCAGTGAAATAACTTTTCCTAAACCCAAACTGCCTTCTATCAAACCAGTTATTAGTTTCGCAGACATGTTTTATATAATCAGGAAGATGCTTTCCCAAATCTTACATGCAATGCATGTCAAACTGACTGGCCTGTAATTTTCAGCATTATATCTACCACCCTTTCCTTTATACACAAGGGCTTCTGTAGCAACTTTCCATTCATTTGGTATAGCTCCTTCATGCAAACAATAATCAAATAAGTACTTCAGATATAGTGCTATATCCCAAACCATTGTATTTAGTATATCCCCCGAAACCTTATCAATTCTAGGTGCTTTTCTAGTTTTCAACTTGTGTATCTTACTCTAAATGTAATTGCTGTCATTGGTAAATTTCAAAATTTCTTTAGTATTAGTCATCTCCTCTATCTGGACATTATCCTTGTAACCAACACTTTACATATTGCTGACTGAATACTTCTGCCTTGTAACTATTTGATGATAATAATAAATAAAATCATAAATAAAAATATATAAATAAAATTACTCAAAAACTTAATAAAATTAATAAGCATAATTAACCGAAATGTCCGTAGTATGGGCGCCAGAGTTCACCAGAATGGATCCCTCGAATTTAGATAAGAGCATGATAAACTTTATATCCCAGGGCGTGTACATAATGCTGCGTACTGGTACATCTGCTGCAGGCCTTACCTAACCTTCTGAAAACGACTAATTAGGTAGGAACTGCACCTAGGTTCATCAATAACACTGATTCTAAAATAGCTAACTATATTCTGAACAAATTCCGTGCATGAGCACCTCATCAACATACAACATTATACATATAATACACACATAAAATATTGCTGGAAGACTCCATATTTACAACAACAACAATAATGAAAATCGTGGGGAAAACGAAAGCGAGAACTAAGCTACCATTTGTAGATAGTCCGATGAACAATGTACATGTATGAAGAAATATACCCTTCACTGTCTCTATATCAATTCGACTTACCGATTCTCATAATCGGCAGTTATCACATCACACAGATACTGTACCTTGTACTACTGTGTTCACATATTTTAACACTTGTTGTAAAGATATATACACACGTCTGTCGATCCTCAACATAAATTATGGAAAGTCTGAGATAGCTTTCACCAACATATAATGCTAGGCCGCCACAAGTGCTACACTGCGCAAGCACTCTCCACAATCATCCACTTGCCACGAACATAACAAGACTACGCTCCACGAACGTTTGAAGTCCAGTCCATTGCAGCCGTGTCACTCCAGTACCGTGTATCAGCACCACTTCCTTCCCGTACAGTCTGCCAGTTGTCGTTCTCTTATACAGTGTTACTGCTTGTAGTTGTAGTAGTTCGGTGCTTGCCAGCCAATCATGAGTGAACCCCTTGTCAAGACCTTGCTCCCAAGAGATAAACAAACTCTGGGGTTTGCCTCGGATGAGTCAACGAACTTCCCTAATACAACAACAAGCTCATCTCATCAGGCTGGGATATATACATGACTCATGGAATATCCCGACACAAGTACATCACAACAAACACTGGGGTAGCCACATGACTCAACGAAATTACCAGAATTATTAAAGCAATGTTTTCCCACTCGTGCAAAACAAATTACTCATACCTATATATGTGGATATCTTCCAGCTTACCAATATAAATGGCAAAATATACAAATGAAATACTGATAATAATAATAATAATAATAATAATAATAATAATAAATCGAATACTGACAATAATATCTCTAACTTGTACATACAATTCGGGGGTGTGATATATGTACTATCACAGCCTTTTGAAGATATTTTACATATTGCTGACTGAATACTTCTGCCTTTTGAAGATCCTCGCATACACACTCCCCTTGTTCATTAATGATTCCTGGAATGTCCTTCTTGGAACCTGTTTCTGCCTTAAAGTACCTATACATACCCTTCCATTTTTCACTAAAATTTGTATGACCACGAATTATGCTTGCCATCATGTTATCCTTAGCTGCCTTCTTTGCTAGATTCAACTTCCTAGTAATTTCTCCTTCAACCCATTCCTGACCCGGTCGAGTGACTGGAAACAGGCTGAGGATTTTCATTAATATTCTTCTTTGTCTACCACTTTTTCCCACATCCGGGTGGGGTAGGGAATGTGACCTGTGTCACATAAGTGGACATGGCCCTGTTTAACGGCAGGATGCCCTGTCAGACACCAATACTATTTGGAGGGATGTATTTACTGTTGTGTGTCCCTGTGGTGGTTAGTAGCGTAGTATGTGAAGATGACAGTGCTGTATAGATAGACTGGACTACGATTCGCGATAGGTACAATCGTAAAAAGAGCAAACAAATATGGGGCCGATCACGCATATGTCTTAGAGGGGCACGGAGAGGCTCGGGGCGAATTCGTGTCGTTCCCAGAACTTAATTTCTAATTGAGTAAAATATTTCTCAGGTGACTAATTCTGTCCAATTACTTTTCCATCAGTGTCAGCTATAATCGTACGTTTGATTCTGGGGCCGAATTTATGCTACCCCTTCTCATCACGTTAAAATGGGGCTACTTTCTCATCCGGGAACCACGAAAAGCCAGAAGATCGTAATTGCGAATGTTTCCTTTCCTTTGGTTCAGGGACTAGTTGTAGGCCCTATACGTCCTAATACACTTATTCTCGCACAGCACAGCACAGCACAGCACAACACACTACCTACCACCAGTGGTACTGGGCGAGATGGCCGTGCGATTAGGAGCGCGCAGCTGTGAACTTGCATCCGGGAGATAGTGGGTTCGAGCCCCAGTGTCGGCAGCCCTAAAGATGCTTTTCTGTGGTTTCTCACTTTCACACCAGGCAAATACTGGGGATGTATCTTAATTAAGGCCATGGCCGCTCCCTTCCCATTCCTATGCCTTTCCCATCTGTGTCGGTGCGACGTAAAGCAAATAGCAAACCACCAGAGAAAATACGTAATAGTAAATACATCCCTCCGCATACGGTTTGTGTCAGGAAGGGTATGTGGCTGTAAAACTGGACCAAATTCACATCAAATGCCGAACGCAATAAATATAGAAAAATGTCAGGAATAATGCTAAACAGAAGAAGAAAAAGAAGAGAGGAAACGAATTTGTACAGAAACATAAAATAAAGTATATCTTACAGAATGGAAAGAAGAACGCAGAAAGGAACTCTGCGAACGAAAAATGGGGAGAAAAGAAGGAAGATTGAACTAAATAGGTTCAAACGTGTTCCTTAGTTTCGGCATAACAAATCGATGTTGTTGTTAATAATAATAATAATAATAATAATAATAATAATAATAATAATAATAATAATAATCTGAGGTATAAAAGAACGGGTAGACTGTATAAACGTGGCCCAAAGATAGCTGTAATAATAATAATAATAATAATAATAATAATAATAATAATAATAATAATAATAATAATAATAATAATTTAACTACGACAGGTAATGGAAGTAGCTGTGAAGAGTTGGCTAACTCTGGATGGATAAACCAGGCGAATTTCTGTCGTAGAATCTAGAAGAGCCACTTATGAACACGGGGTCTTCCACCTTATACGGAACACTGAACGCTACACCAGTCTTTTATAATGAAGCAACGTAGAGTCTATTTCGCGACATCTCTCTTAATTAAACAAACGCTGCATTGCGTCATCACAAGTTTATCGCCCTTCCCCTGCAAGAGGAGTGTACACCCCTCGTAGCCAGCAAACGAAGTGGGGGCGTGAAGAGCTTATAGCCCGTGGGCAATGAGTCACAGTGGGGTCCTGTATTAGTAAGTCAGTCTATATCACTCGAAGGAAGCTAAAAGAGTTAAGAACAGTGACAAAATAAATGAAGAAAGGCAAATGGTGGTACTGGTGATCGATGTTTTAAAGGGCAAAACAACAGCTTCATCAGCCCCTATAAACTATGCACGTAATAAATGCATGTTTCAATTCATCACTCTTGCCCATTAAATTCAATAAACAATACGTTCACACAGGGGCATAACGAATGTGAACGGGCCCGTCTGCCTAAATAAAAATTCGGGCTCCCTAAAATAAAATGTAAAACCTATTAATAACTAGGCCGGCCCCGTGGTGTAGGGGTAGCGTGCCTGCCTCTTACCCGGAGGCCCCGGGTTCGATTCCCGGCCAGGTCGGGGATTTTTACCTGGATTCGTCGTGCTGACCACACGACACCTCGTAATCTGCAGGCCTTCGCGCTGAGCAGTGGTCGCTTGGTAGGCCAAGACACTTCAAGGGCTGTAGTGCCATGGGGTTTGGGTTTACTAGTACTAACCTAAATGTAATTACAGCAGGTAGAACTAAGGCAATATATTGCCAAACACAGGAAATAGTAATTATTTTGAGATCACTAAAAGATAGGGTTTATTTGACTGCCTCAGTGATTTAAGGGCTGAACTGCCAATGCAACTGTACATACTTAGATGTTCGTACTTAAAATTGGTAGGGGCTGCCTGGCCGAGGCGGTAAAGGCGTGGGTTCGAATCCCCGTCAGGAAGTCGTAAAATTTAAGAAACGAGATTTCCACTTCCGAGGGTGCATATGGCCCTGAGGTTCACTCAGCCTACACCAAAAATGAGTACCAGGTTAATTCCTGGGGGCAAAGGCGGCCGGGCGTACAGCCAACCACTCTACCCCATCACGTGCCGAGGTTAAAAATGGTGGAAGCCTTTACCTTCCACTCCTCCAAGGGCCTTCATAGCCTGTACGGAGATGACTTTGCTTTGTTTTTTTTTAACTTAAAATTGGTTTCATTTTCTTAGAAACTACAGAACTGTAACCGGTACAGAAGTCAGTTATAATAATTATTATTTCGATTACAACCCAGAAAAATACACGAACAAAATTGAATTAAAACCTGTTCAAATAAAGCTTGAAAAATATTAAACCGCACAACTGATGAGTGTACGTATACCATGTTATTACTTCGCGCAAGGAGAGTTCGTTCGGAACAGAGTTGACCGAGTGTTACTACAACTTGGAAGTTATTGTTGAAATTATACATTGTTGTCGAATAAATGTGTGTAAAAAGTGAAATGATAAGCAAAATTTGTGCATAATACGATCTCAGCTACACTACATATCAAGAAAGTATCATTTTCTAACTAAAACTGTGGTATCAATTTTCATTGATTTTTAATAATATCGTCCAAATCTTTTGCGAGAAGCATTATTTACAGCTGTGCTGTATTACACTCAACACAATTATACCAACAGCTGCTAGATGTAAGCATCCTCTACGAACAAATTGTAAAAACAATCTATTTCGTCGTGATGTGATCTTCTGACCGTTTCGGTGCAGAGTCAAATTAGGCTAGGTATACCGTATATTACTTTTATTTATTTGCGAGGAGTCTGCAGGGCCCATTGAGGGCCCGGGCCCGCCTGCATTGCAAGCCCTAATGTTACACCCTTGGTATTCACATTGTTCAAATTGTCAATAGATGTTGTAGAAGACTGGTATGTGATAAAGATCAACTGAGCTCAGTTTAGATTCAGCAGTACAAAAATCTGTAAGTTTATCACAAATTGTGAAATATTTTTGTAGGACTAAATTGTATTGGTCCGTGTTATTTATATTCACAAGGTTACTGGACAATCATGGAATTAAACCTTAACAGTAATTATACCGTGCTGTCTGTTAGGAGCGAGCTGCCTGTGTAGTACGCGCCGCGTGGCTGTAAACTTACATTCTTGAGATGGTGAGTTCAAACCCCACTTTCAGCAGCCCAGGAGATATTTGTCTACAGTTTCGTACAGTTGTCGAAGACGACCAAACGTCGCACTAACGTACCTGACATTATAGTTTTAAGGTCAGCTTACCTTTGCATGGTTCAGCTCATGCTGAGGTATGGTCTGCCTGCTTGGCATACCACTGCAGCGGAAAACATGAGTAAGCTGCAGAGTACAGGGCCGTGTGAAAAAACTAACAATAACTGTTAACCCCCTCTCCTATTCAATGAGACAACCTGATCATCCTCAAAAAATCACCCGCTGTCTCTTTATATTGAGTGGAGGAGTAGTTTACAGTTTTATGACTTGTTTGCCGCTCAGCTCAGAGTGGAGGAGGAGTTGCCCTTTTTTCTACCTTTCGCCACTACCTTTGCAGCCCACAAGGGATTTTATTGGTGCTCCGCAAAGCTGTAGAACTCTCTGTCCGAGGATGTCAAGAACATGCCTCTCTGAAAACGTCAGTTGTACATAAAGAAAAATGTTATTTAAAAGAACTGCGGCATGTGTCCGTGTATGGGGGTTGAGTGACTGGCAGACTACTAGAGTGATAGGAAGAACGTGGGCACACAAGTGAGTGAATGAATGGGCGATTAGCGAACTGTCGATCGACAGAATGAATCAACAGTGAGAAATATCTGTACACAATGTTTTAAACAGAATCATTTCTAATGTTAGCATATGTCTAGGAAACATTTTGAATGTGCATGGGGCTCCTTTTCTTCACTAGAACTTTCATACTTCTAATCGGAATTTTGGTAAATGAATAATAGCAATGTATGTACAATATATAAACCCCTCAGTCCGGATTGCTGATACGGGGTCAGGGATGAGGTAAGAGGAAATTTTATGACTTATTTTTACAGTCGGATGTCCTTCATGACGCCAACCTCAGTTGAGGAGCTAATGAAGATGAAATGAATGAAGTGAACGAAATTAGGTAAGGAAGTGAAAGGAGTCGAGTTTGGCGCATGAACAGGAGCTGTCACGGCATTTGCAGGGAAGTTAAAATGGGAAACCACAGAAAATCATTCTGAAGACAGTCGACGGTGTGGTTCAAACCCACTCGTCTCCTGAATGCAGAGCTTGGTTCCATAACCGCGCGGCCACTCGCCTCGGTAAATACTAATACCGTATTCAATCAATCAATCAATCAATCAATCAATCAATCAATCAATCAATCAATCAATCAATCAATCAATCAATCAATCAATCACCACTGACCTGCAATTAGAGATGCCACTCATATGGCAGATTCCCTGTCAACGGTTTACCTACTATTTTTTTAATGATGTCCGACTCGTTGGCTGAACGGTCAGCGTACTGGCCTTCGGTTCAGAAGGTCCTGGGTTCGATTCCAGGCCGGGTCGGGGATTTTAACCTTAATTGGTTAATTTTATTACATGTTATGAGTCTCATTGGTAAATTCCAATGGCACGGGGGCTGGGTGTATGTGCTGTCTTCATCATCATTTCATCCTCATCACGAAGCGCAGGTCGCCTACGGGAGTCAAATAGAAAGACCTGCACCTGGCGAGCCGAACCCGTCCTGCATATCCCGGCACTAAAAGCCATACGACATTTCATTTCATTTTAAATAATTTTTTTTTGTTTTGCTATTTTGCTTTACGTCGCACCGACACAGATAGGTCTTATGGCGGCGATGGGAGAGGAAAGGCCTAGGAAGTGGAAGGAAGCGGCCGTGGCCTTAGTTAAGGTACAACCCCGGCATTTGCCTGGTGTGAAAATGGGAAACCACGGAAAACCATCTTCAGGGCTGCCGACAGTGGGGCTCGAACCCATTATCTTCCGTTTACTGGATACTGGCCGCACTTAAGCGACTGCAGCTATCGAGCTCGGTTTAAATAATTTCAAAGAAGTTGTAAATATATCAAACATATTATTTTAATCCCTAAATACATTCCTACAAGCGAATATTAGGCCCAATTTGTCTTTATCTTCATATTTTGCTTTTTCCGACTTAAAAAAAATCCCATTCAAGATTATTCGTCTACTAATGTCATTCAACTCCCTGCGGGTGGGGGCGGTAGAATAATACTCACGGTATCCCCTGCCTTCGTAAGAGGCGACTAAAAGGGGCTACAGGGGCTCTTAATTTGGGGGCGTGGGTTGGCGGCCACGGAACACTTAGCTTAGTCTTGGCATTGCTTCCACTTACTTGTGCCAGGCTCCTCACTTTTATCTATCCTATCCGACCTCCCTTGGTCAACTCTTCTTCTTTCCCGACCTCGAAAGTATTAGAGCACTCGAGGCCTAGGGAGTCTTTCATTTTCACGCCCCCCATGACCCTTATCTAACATTTACGGATACCTTCATTTTTCCAAGTGTCGGATCCCTTCCATTTTTTCTTCCTGATTACTGTTACATAGAGGAGGGCTGCCTAGTTGTACTTCCTCTTAGAACAATAATCACCAACACCACCACCACAATGTCATTCCATTCTATCTTTCCACGAACAGCTCAGAACATAGGCCTACTGCTTAGTCGAGCAGCTCGTCTTTTTACTTCCAAGTTTTTTCAGCCCAAAGTTTACGACATTTTCGTAACACACCATACTGCAATTGAGGGCTCACCTGCGACTCATATGCCCCCTCCTTTACATCCTTACCACAAACCCTAAATATCCTCATAACCATAGGAAGAGATCGGTAACTTTTATTTAGAACTTCGTTAATGTGATTACTCCAATGAAGATATTCCTAGCTACTTACAGCAATCCCCATGAAGAACATTTATCTTGGTGAACCTAACAACCTGACTTTTCTCTCCATTTACCATCATACAATTGTCTGCTGTCCATGTCCGACTCGTTGGCTGAATGGTCAGCGTACTGGCCTCCGGTTCAGAGGCTCCCAGGTTAGATTCCCGGCCAGGTCGTGGATTTTAATCGCTTCTGATTAATTCTTCTGGCTCGTGGACTGGGTGTTTGTGTCCGTCCCAACGCTCTCCTCTTCATATTCAGACAACATTACACACTACCAACCACCTCAGAAACGCACAATAGTGAATACATCCCCCCCATAATAGAGTTGGCGTCAGGAAGGGCATCCGGCCGTAAAACAGGGCCAAATCCACATGTGCTACGCAGTTAGCACCCGCAACCCCACAGGTGTGGGTAAAAGGCGGTAGGAAAAGAGGAAGAAGAAGAATTGTTTGCTGTCCATCCCACAACTTCGTCGTGGTTTGTTTGCAGTCTCTCACATTCCTATAACTTATTTATCATTGCATACAGTGTAATATAAAGCGCAAACAGTCTTATTTATAATTGCAGTTCTTTTATTCGGATCATTTATTTACAAAATAAAACACAAGGAATAGCAGAACGCGTGGTTCAACGTAGTAGTGCACTTTCAACTCAAGTGCCTTGTTTTTCTGCCAGTGTAAGCGCAAGTGCTGTTGAGCTCTACTTGTTATTCCTCACTTTGTTAGTGAATATGGCAGGGATGAAACGTTAAACTCTATCCGTTGATGAAAATGAAAATCAGAAGCAGTCAACGAAGTCTCTTCCAAGTGTTATTTCAATGTGGAAACGGCAGATCTGATACCCTTAAGAGGAAGGAAGATTGATTGATACAGGATTTATATTAACTGGACACATGTTCCGGTCTTACACTTAACCAGTGGATACGGGAATAACATAAAATAAAATGACTATAAAATAATAAGAAAAAAGAAGAAGTATAAGAGCGTATGTGGCCTCCGCAGAGGCCTGATGCAGGTCTTTCGAGTTAACGCCAGATAGGCAACCTGCACGTCTGTGAAGATGAGACCCTCCCTATGATTATTTCTAACGTTGAGGACAACACACACACCCAGCCCCCGAACCACAGGAATTAACGAATGAAGGTTAAAATCCTCGACCCGACCGGGAATCGAATCCGGAAGCCCATGGACCAAAGGCCAGCACGATAACCATTTAGCCATGGAGCAGGATACAAATTAATTTGTTATGTTATCTTACTGTACATAAAATACCTAATACACTTCGCAATATTAAGTAAGTGAACAATTTGCTTGCTAAGTACAATCATGTAATACATACGAAAAAATTAAAATACAATAAATTACATTCATAACAATAACCTAGATAACCGTACTATTATTTATGATTTAATGGTGAATACCAGAAATTTCTCACATTGAGGAAAGTTTTAGTAATCGTGTTACAACTGTGGGCGAAAAATGTTACAAAATAGGGATTGGAGTAAGGATTAATTTAAACAGGGAATCACACTGAGTACTACTACTGCCTACTTTTAATAACACTAACGACGATGATGATAATAATAATAATATTAATAAAATGGAGAAAGACATTAAAATAAAAAAAATATACAGTTGTACAGTATTTACATGCAGTGTAACATTTGTTCGTTTCTAAGAAAATTCTCCAAATTCTATTTTTCGATACATGGGTTGAAATATGAACACAGAAGGCTTAAAATATTCATTAATCTTGCATAAAATGGAAATATTTTCTGGTCCCTAGCAATTTTTATTGAGACAGGTTTTACGGTATTAGTCTCCTCCTCTACTTGGACAGTAAATACTTAGGTTACATCTCAAAACTCACGGGCTAAAATTCGTAGAAAGTAGTATGAAAACTCACGACTACGAACTAGTAGGTAAATTAACATTGCAATGAGTCTCAAAATTTATGACTGCGGACAGCAAGTGCCTGCGATGACCGTAGGAGGAATCAAGTGCGCAGTGATTCCCGCTGCCCTTCACACACATGAATGTCCATACGCCTTCAGAACGGGATATCCCATGCATTGTTAATAGGAATTATCACCCACAGACCAAATTCTCCAAGTATAACACTGATCTTTACTCAGTTATTCTGTTTGGTGTCACCGAGCAGTCCACAATATGGAATTCATTACTTCGCAAAAGAGTAAACTAAATTTCATGTACAGCTGTTATAGATTTTATAAGCAGAGTGAAAACAAGTTGGGCGAAGGAGTATGGTTTTGTCATAAAAGACTGTCGTTCGCGTGTGCAAGTTATAATTGCAAGTGACAACAACATTTTAAGTGAAACAGTGTGTACCTGATGCTCGTGTTTTACCGTACTCTGCGCGAGACTACACGACAGGTCGACCTCTTGATGAGGTGCCAATTACAAGAGGGCACGCAGTTTCGGCTGGCGCTAACAATGGACCTTTTCGCAAAATTTCGATAAAATTTTCAAATATCTACAGTCGTTATGTGGGTAGAGTGGGCATTTGTCCATTCAAAAAAGAGTTTTGAGACTGGCCCACGAAAAGAAACCTGCTCTTACTAATCCTCCTCTAAGAATTCGTGAAGTTTGATACTCGTCAGACATCGTGAGTTCTGAGATCCTCACATATACACTCCTCTTGTTCATTAATGATTCCTGGCATGTCATTCCTGGAACCTGTTTCTGCCTTAAAGTACCTAAACATATCGTTCACTTTTTCACTAAAATTCATATGAATGCCAATTATGCTTGCCATCATGTTATCCTTAGTCGACATTTTAAAAAACTAAGCTCAAAATTCTAGTAAGTTCCTTCAATCTCTCCTTACTTCCACGACCATCCCTAATTCTATTTCGTATTGCAGTGGCTGTCGAGATGAGAAGACTGGTATGGAAAGTGTTGGATATTGTGCAGGGTGTCACCAGGGTCGATGATGGCAGGAGCTGTAAAACCATTGTTCCATTGTGCAGCAGCAAACGAAGAAATGGAGCAAACTGCCTGTAATGAGTGTCATGTAATTTTGCTGATATTGTGTTATTCACGTCACTTATCTGACAGTTCCTTATCAGAAGATGATCCCTCCCTCGTTATCGTGCGATCCTTTCTCCATTCCAGATAAGAGAAAACTATACTCGTTATGAAAACATCATCCTTCGTCAAAATCAAAATTATAAATGAACAATCTTAGAAATGGAAAATTAGTTCATGTTAAATAATTTGGCCTATCATGCACTTGAACTGGAGGACTTTTTCCAGTGTGATGCGTAACAGAAAGATGCTAAAAAAACTTAAAGGAAAGGTCCAGTCAGAACAGCTATGATTTATGGAGCAGAAACAAATTTGTCCGGCGACAAGAAAACGGGGTAATAAACTGGATGTGAAAATACTGAGTTTGCAGCTCGACACACAGTTTAGTAATAAAATAAGAAACTAACCGGTGACAGAAAGGCTGAAAGTGACCAATATATGTGAAAATATGAAGAAAGCTGTGTTTACACTATAAGAGACCAGGAGGATGTAGGGAGGAGGATGTTAGTAAGGCTGACAACGAGAGAAAGGAGTATTGGACGCCCCACAAGATAATGGATGGACAGTATTCAAAGACAGCATGGACCTGTTCGGTCTTATGGAAGAATAAAATCCGCGTCATTGACTTCGCCTGGTGGGAAAGTTTTTCTGAAGAGGTCCTACATTTGAACAGTCATCTAAGATTACATTTCTTCCAACAGTCCTTTCAAATCGGTGATTTGTGCCAATACGAAATACGAATGCTACTTTTTGTGGTGAGAGTTGTTGCTAGAATATGTCTGTGGGCTGATAACCTGTATAGCAGAGCGATTTAACCGATTTGAACCCAAGCATATTTCATCTTACGTATCCCGTTAAAGTTTTAGAATAAGTAATAGGGTATGTATCATATGCAAACAAGTATTTTTCAATCGAGTGAATTAGTAACTCTGTACAGGCCGTGTGTAGATGTATACTTGAAATCAAAGGATGATAGGTTCGAATTTCACCGTTGGCAGCCCTTCAGAAGATTTTCCTTTATTTCCCATTTTTACGCCAGATACATCCAGAGTCTATTTCTGGCAAGCCTTACATAATGAAGAGTGCCTGTTCAAAAGGCGCTATTTCCACCCTAAGAAAGTTGTGGAAAAACGCAAGGAAACGTACAATTAAAGGCACATGGATCGTACCCATGATCGGCTATTGGTACTACTTTTAAGTAATTACATCGTTCTGGTCTGGACTGCTCATGGTATTCGATATTTTTATTTATTTATTTATTTATTTATTTATTTATTTATTTATTTATTTATTTCGACTTTCCCCAACTGGAGATTGCCCCTGAGGACAAAGCAAACAAAAAACAAGATTAATATTAAAAGTAATGTGAGCTGATTACATACGTAAGCACTTTTGACCTATGTTGCTGCATTCAAAAGTTTGGGAGATATGGTTCTTTGGGATTTGGATAGAATATTTCAAGGTAGTCACTGCAACTTCTCTTATTAATGTCTCATCGAAGTTAAATGATTTTCAGAACTTGACGAAGAGAGGAATGATTCCTGTAGCGCCAACCATGCATGTGGGCGAAATACAAAACATTTTTTGAAGTGGAAATAGCACCTTTTGAACAGACACTCTTCACGTGTGTAGAGGCTTGATTCTTTTCACACTGATTTATAAACGATTATTCAAAAAAGGAAATATTTTCGTGTTATTTCTCGAAATAGGACTTTCCCCATCGTTTGAATTTAGCTTTAATAACCTTCTAAAGGAACCTCCGTGGCTCAGACGGCAGCGCGTCGGCCTCTCACCGCTGGATACCGTGGTTCAAATCCCGGTCACTCCATGTGAGATTTGTGCTGGACAAAGCGGAGGCGGGACAGGTTTTTCTCCGGGTACTCCGGTTTTCCCTGTCATCTTTCATTCCAGCAACACTGTCCATTCTCATTTCATAGAATCTATCAGTCATTAATACATTTTGGGGGTAGCGACCCCATCGTACTAACAGCCTACATGATTCATTCATTACATCCCAGACCCGGTCAATGACTGGAAAACAGGTTGTAGGTTTTCATTTTCAACCTTCTAAAATTAGTCCTAAAAGTTTTATTCGTTTCATTTGTGATAAAGGGAGAAATAATATTGATCATCAATCACTATTCTTTTACTATAGTCCTAATCAAGATCGAATAATAAATTACACGTTATATCACCATACCATTAAGAGATTTCCTAGAATATTAAAGCTAACAGGTATTTCTGTCAAATTGAGAGAATTCCTACTTTATCTTCCAATTCTTTTCACACTCATAGTATTGGAATAGTATTTCAAGCTCGGTTTTCCCATGAATTTTACTGCAGTTTTGCACTTGAAAATCCACAGCCTGTTTCCAGTCATTCGACCGGGTCAGGAATGGAATGAAGCCCCCATCTAGCGCCGAGGATAGGAATTGTACCGGCTGCCTAAGCCTGTCGCACTCCTCTGAGGCAATGATTAATGACTGACAGATGAAATTATATTAGAGAGTGTTGCTGAAATGAAAGCTGATAGGGAAAACCGGAGTAGTCGGAGAAAAATCTGTCCCGCTTCCGCTTTGTCCGACATAGATCTCACATGGAGTAACCGAGATTTGAGCCACGGAGGCACCAATGTTGCACTTATCGCAAAATAAATATTCTTTATATCGCAGTAATCCTCAAAAATAAAATCACTATTTTCTTAACCAGAATCACATGATTTATTACGATACCTCGAAATCGCGTCCAAATATACTGTATTTTGTTGCCTTTATCGCTATGAGAAGATAGCATGCCTCTACACACGTACGTATAACACTAAAGGGTTGGTCATATGACCATACATCAATTAACAATGATTACTTTTGAACTGCAATCAGTTTGATGTAAAAGAAACTAAGCGGATAATATTGCAATCGTAGCCACGGAACCTCAAGCACATATACCGTTGATTTATCGGCGATAGATTTTGAAACTCCAGCAGCAACTGGCGTTCGAAATCGGCCTAGTAGCCTCTGGAACAAAATTTTAAAACTGTATTTCTTATTTTATCTATCTCCCATTATATGCTTGTTGTTGACAACAGAGTTTCAACTGCCATGCCCGGTTCCTGTTAATAATAATAAATAAAAATGTCGAGTGAATTGGACGTGCGGTTAGGGGTACGCAGCTGTGAGCTTGCAATCTGGAGACAGTGGGTCCTAACCCCCTAAAGATGGTTTTCCGTGGTTTCCCGAATATCAAACAAGGCAAATAATGGAAAGGGACGTTAATTAAGGCCACGACCACTTCCTTCCCACTCATACCTCTTTCCTATCCCATCGTCGCCATAAGACCTAGGCTATCTGTGTTGGTGTGACGTAAAGCCAGTTGTAAAATAATAATAACAATAATAATAATGTTATTTATTGGTTTTACGTGCCACCGGCTACATTTTTATTGTTTATTAGGAGACGCTGAGGTGCCGGAATTTTCCCCCACAGGAGTTCTTTTACGTGCCAGTAAATCTACCGACTGGAGTTTGACGTACAGTATTTTGAGCACTTTCAAATACCACCACACTGAGCCAGGATCAAACCTGCCAAGTTGGGCTCAGAAGGCCAGAGCTCGCCGGTACTTGTTAGTGCCGATGTTATGGATAGTGGAATCCTTCCAAACATTCAAAGGCCTTCATGACCTGTATGGAGAAGACTTTACTTTTGATTTGGTTACAAAATTAAAAATAATTGGGGCCTAGGATATAAAAGTTCATGTCTGCATTTTACTCAAATTATAAATCTAAGTTAAAAGAAAATAATTTAAATGATGTTTGTTGGTGATGTCGACCCCTGCGGATCTTTTGCCACTACTTGCACCATATGATATGAACCTGCGTGTAATTGGAATTGCGGAAGTGTTGAATGTGCGGAAAGGAGCATTAAGGACGACACAGGCCAGGGATATTAATCATTTACAATTAAAAACCCCTGATCCGGCCGGGAATCGAACCCGGGGCCGCCGGGTGACAGGCGAACGCCTTGCCCCCTACACCGCGGGGCCGGACAATTTAAGTTTTGATTGTTATAAAACAATATGCACCATTATATTACTTTTTATGATTTCCATAGTCTCCAATATGCTAATAAAACAATAAAATGCTGTCCTCTAACGACAAAGCCAGTCGTCAGAAATGGGCTGCTTCTGTGTCAAGATAGAAGTGGAAACTTAAATCGTTTAGAACAGTGGTATTCAAACATTTTGGTTGGCGTACCCCTAAAATCCAAGTGTTTTACCTCCGCACCCCCTGAAGTACGAGTCTATTGCGATTATACCAAAAAATAACAAATGATTCTTGCTGGATGCCAAATAATAATAATAAAAATAATAATAAAATAATAATAACAAAATAATAATAATAAAATAATAATAATAATAATCACCATCATCTTCCGCTGCTTATCCCGCCTGCTCAGTGTCCCTGCATGCACTGAGGCATGAAAGAGTGGTGGGCGTGGATTTACGGTCTCATGCCCTTCCTGACAACCACGGGATTTTCAACTGATAATTCCAGCCCAGCAACACCGAGAATAAAACCACAGTCGTCGGGCAAACAGCTAAGCTGCCACGCCATTACGTTCCCCGATAATAGCAATAATGTATATAGACGGTATATCGTCGCTAGGCAACGGAAACCTCGTTCAGGTTTACAGAAGATACCTAAAACTGGGCGATGAGCAATGGCCGGAGAACCGTTCTGACATGTACAGTATTCAACCACTGGAGTCTTCTGTTCCATTCTCAGGGAAGGCGGCAAGCCCTCACAAGACAGATGGAGAAACGTGATTTTCTCATGAGTGGAATTACGAGGTTTTCATTGCCTAACAACAATATATTTACGACCAGTATTAAAACAACTATTACTATTGTACTATGTTCACTGCTACGGAAGAAAAATGGAAGAGAATGAGTGCATTTCGAAACAAACAATTAAAAAGCATCATTGCAGCATGAATGAGCATTTTTACATGGGAAGTACAAGCTAACGCGCATTTTAGAACGAATAGTTAGGAAAGGGGACTCCCTCTAGTGGTAAACAAACACTCTCTCTCCCTCTTAATCTGTTTACCCTCCAGGGTCGGTTTTTCCTTCGGACTCAGCGAGGGATCCCACCCCTACCTCCTCATGGGCAGTGTCCTGGAGCATCAGACTTTAGGTCGGGGGATACAACTGGGGAGGATGACGAGTACCTCGCCCAGGCGGCCTCACCTGCTATGCTGAACAGGGGCCTTGTAGAGGATTGTAGAAGATTGGAAGGGACAGACAAAAAAGAGGGAATAAAGCGGCCGTGGCCTTAAGTTAGGTAGGCTACCATCCCGACATTTTTCTGGAGGAGAAGTGCGAAACCACGCAAAACCACTTCGATGATAGCTGAGGTGGGAATCGAATCGACCTCTACTCAGTTGACCTCGCGAGGCTCAGTGGACTCCTTTCCAGCCCTAGTACAACTTTTCAAATTTCGTGCCAGAGCCGGGAATCGAACCTAGGCCTCCGGGGGTCACCGATAACAGAAGCTACGATCATTTTGTGCACCCCTTGAGACGACTTCGCGTACCGCGAACCACATTTTGAATACCACTGGTTTAGAAGATGCCGACGCATTGTTTAGAGCTCCAAGGACGAACTCAAACGATTTTGTGGGCTCGATACTTACTCCAGAATAATGTCGAATTAGTGCCTTACTGTCCGACTCGTTGGCTGAATGGTCAGCATACTGGCCTTCGGTTCAGAGGGTCCCGGGTTCGATTCCCGGCCGGGTCGGGGATTTTAACCTTAATTGGTTCATTCCAATGGCCCGGGGGCTGGGTGTTTGTGCTGTCCCCAACATTCCTGCAACTCACACACCACACTTAACACTATCCTCCATCACAATAACACGCAGTTACCTACACATGGCAGATGCCGCCCACCCTCATCGGAGGGTCTGCCTTACAAGGGCTGCACTCGGCTAGAAATAGCCACACGAAATTAATTAATTAATTAAGTGCCTTACTTCAAGTTCGTGGAAAGCTAGACCCAAATAATTACAATATTACACAGACTACCAAAGACCTTAAAACAGCACATGATATTATGATGACCAAAGGTCTTCCAAGGCCGTAATATCCACTGCTTTTCAAGGAATTCAAACTCTTGCTAAGATTCGGTTGAAACTACCCAAGTATATGAGGAAAAATCTGATGCTACGACAGATAAAAGGGAGGGAACTAAATACACTACTGTCGATAAACTATGTTCATATACGACATACTTTTATTCTCTATCCTGAGGGGGCGTCGCGGGTGCACTCATTCTCTGCCCAGTCGGTAAATTCCACACTAAGATTTCTCGCGACGATGGGATAGGAATGAGCTAGGATGGGAAGAAAGCAGCATTAAGGTCCAGTCTCAACATTTTCCTGGTGTGAAAATAGGAAAACAAGAAAAACCATCTTCAGGACTGCCGGTGGTAAGAGTTTGAACGCACCTCTCCCGAATGCAACTTTACAGCTACAAAACCGCAACTTTAAAAAAATTATACTTTATATACTTCAAAAAAAGGTTTAATTTACATCGACTACAAATGTTAAAAGCATTTACACTCTTTAGGCTTTTTCAATCGTGAAATTACCAGCGTTTCGCCTCAAAATGTCTTTATAGGCTTGTTTGTTCAAAACATACTCGCACGTTCGGATATCTGAACGGGGGTTTATAATAATTGGCCCAGTGGAGAGAGAGACAGCCAACATTGTGGGAACGTTAGTGCGCCTACTGTTGTGCGATAAGCGCGGTTGCTATGTGCAGAAGATAACCAAGTCGTGCATTATCGCACCGCTGCGCTGACTCTAACGGGATGGCCAGGTCTTCGCTAATTTGTAAAACGGAGCACTAGCTCTTATAGACCCCGGAAATAGCTGCACAGTATGAAGACTTCAGAGACAAATAAGCGATACACAGGGTGTTTCAGTAAAGTAAGTACAAAATAAACAAGATATAGAGGAAGCTCTATTGAACATTTTGAGAGAGTAAATCAAAGGTTTCAGAATCAGAGGGGTTGCAATACGGATTCGGCGTCTGTCTCACCACTACTGATGCGCATATCGAGGTAAACAAACATTTTGACTTTACTTGTAGAACCAAACCGCCAATGATTATCTCTATTATCGGTAATTCTCAAGATATTAATTTTCATGTAATTATACATTCAACCCTCACACGTAGTGCGGAGAGGAATGTGGATGCTGTCATGCTTACATTCCAAGCGGGAGACTGCGACGGGATTCGATCCGGCAGCCTTGAACATCTACTACGGTACTCAGCCGGTCTCATAACTCTTCTGACTAGCGTTTCTAGAGTCTGGTATGGCCTATTTGTGCTTACTTTCGCCAGACTCCCCTTCTTTATCTTTCCTGTTTGACTACCCTATCTACTTTTTAATAACCGACTAATATTATTGGTTTTACGGAACTACTATTGCGGTTTTCAGCGACGCTGAAGTGCTGGAATTTTATCCCGCCGGAGTTCTTTTAGAGGCGAGGAAATATATCAACTCAAAGATGATGTAAAGCAGTTTCAAATACCACCAGACCGAGCCGGGAACGAATCCACCAACTTGGACAGTTGAAGCCTGCACTGAAGCAATTAGGTCGGCAAATAACCGTCCAATTACTGGAATATGGTTTTAACGCCCCTTCATTGCTGGAGATTTAAAGAGACGCCTGAGTTCTTGAACTCTGCTCCGAAAAAGAGTTCTTTTACGAGCCAGTGAAACAGCAGACAAGCGCGTCTCACATTCAAACCCTCCTAAATACCAACTGGCTGCGGCGGGATTCTGCCTTCCTACTTTGGGCATACGGAACGCAGCTGACCTCGTGGGAGGAGCGTGGTAAACACAGTGGTTTGATTGAGATTTTGCCTACTCTGCCAGACCACTCTTCTTTAATATTCCTGTTCGATCACCCTTTTCTGTTCTTCTTCTTTCCTTCGACTCCTACGGAGTAGGGTGTAATTAATTTATCCGACTCCCTGGGTGAATGGTCATTGTCGAGGTCTTCGATTCAGAGAGTCCTGGGTTCGATTCCCCGGGATCTTAACTGCATCAGGTTAATTTTTATGACTCGAGGATTAGGTATTTGTGATTGTCCCAACACACTCTTCATAATACACACTACCAACCACCAGAGAAATTCACAATAGTAAATGTACAAGCACAAAAATTTGCTTTATGTCGCACCAACACAGATAGGTCTTATGGCGATGATGGGATAGAAAGGGGCTAAGAGTGGGAAAGAAGCGACTGTCAGCTTAATTAAGGTACAGTTCCATCATTTGTCTGGTGTGAAAACGGGGAAACGACGGAAAACCATGTTCAGGGCTGTTGAGGGTGGAGTTCAAAGCTACTCTCTCACGAATGTAAGCTGAGAGCTACGTGACTGAAACCGCGCAGTCACTTCATCGGTAATAGCAAGTATATTTCTTCACATAGGGTTGACGTCAGGAGTAGCACTGGTCGTAAAATAGGGCCAAGTTCGTACGTGCGACACAGTTTGCAGCCGCGACCCCACGAGAACGTGGGAAAAGCGACAGATGAAGGAAATCATTTGCATTGTCTTGCATGCTCCTTTCCTTTATTTACGGTGTATCTCTATTCGTACAAGGATCGGACCTCTCATCCTTCGTTTCATTGTTTCTAGGTCATTACAACACTAATCACCAGGGTGAGTTCAATTTTCGCGAACTACGATTCCCAATCTTTGACGTGTAAGGCAGGGCGACTCTCTCTTGGGATTTTATTTCGCACTAGCTAATCCGAATCTAAACTCTTCCAGTGGATATGTTTCGTTTGCGGCCAGTTATTTTGCGCCTGATTTCTTAAAACGTGAACATCAGCACCCTACCCAGCTACCTGCATGATGATTCACCCTGCGCTGCCAATTGTAATCGAATTCGGCTCAACGTACAGTAGTTTAATTTAAGGTCACGTAGCTTGTAGCAGAATGTCAAAATGTATTCGAATTGAGGTTCCATCTATTGATTGTGCATAGAGAGAGACCCTATCTATATATTTGTAATAATGTAATTTCTTACATACTGTATTTATTTTCCTCACACTCGTAAGACCCGTGAGAAGTTGCTTATTTCGTAGGAAAAAAAGGGGGGCTGAATTTTAAACCACGATAAAAACAAACCTGTGGGATGAAAGAAAATGGCGAAATATAATTACTTCTCTTCAAGGTCGGGTGAAAGGTGGAAGGGGAGTAGTTCGGCGGCGATTTTTTCCACTCATCATTAGACTACGTAGAGAAAAGCGAGTAGAAAAAAAAAACCGCTGATCATTGGCTATCGTTATGCACAGACCCTGTAAAGGACTTCTCAGTGTTCAAAATGTATTTCCAAATTTATTCCTGGTATCCCGAATATATTATTTTAATTAATGTAACATACATGTACGTAATTAGTAATTACTAGTACAGTAAATTAATGTGTCTGTTTTTAAAAGGGGTTAAGTATTAACATTAACAATAATAATTATTTTTATTATTATTGACGACATTCTTCAGGTTTAGAGCATAGCTTAATTCTGATATCAGTAGCCGAATTTCCATACGTATGCAACAGACTCGCTGGTCTCGAGGTTGGCAACGCTGATTCAACCCCCTCTCCCTGTTTTACTGCGTATGCAGTTTTTTATTTTATTTTATTTTATTTTATTTTGCGGCAAAGGTTAGTTTTGGCTGTCGGAGGATTCCATGATTTGCTCATTGTCTTGCTAACCAACTCATTAAAAACATTCTCCGTTAATTTTCAGTGTTGGAAACTACTGAGCACAGAGTTACGAAATTTATTGAGACCAAATTTGGGAAGACACCTTTCCTGTATGAAGGGTTACATGATGGAAACGTAAGTTAACCTACAGGAAACTAGATGATAGTATAAAAATATGTTGGTCGAGTTCGAAATAGGTAAAAGATTAAGGAATGTCCGAAAAATTTTGCTGTTATACACAAACTACAAATGGTAACCTGACAAAAGAACTAGACCTAATTATTTGCGAGAATTATTTCCCAGTCATTTTCAAACACGCCCAACATATAGTAAGATAATGCATTACTTAACGTGTATAATTTTCAGTTCCAAGCCGGAATAACGTGTGAGAGAAACTGCTGAAAAATGGTGCACGGTTACAGTGTATGAGAGCCACACCTGAACTGGATAAGATACAAAGGACGAACTGCTCGACTAAGCGGTATGTTCCAAGCTGGCAGTGGAGAGATGGCGCGGAATGACAGTTGTAGACGAATAAGCTTGATCATGACATGAAGATTAAATTGGAATTCAAGAGGACAAATATTTTATAGGAAGAGGAAGTAGAGATTGGAATAATTTACAAGGGGAATGATCGATACATTTCCTAGGTCTTTCAAAACATTTAAGAAAAGGCTGGGTAAACAACTATTAGGGGAACCCCCTGCCACCTGGGTGACAGCCCTAAATGCAGATCATTGATGAAGAAGGGTAATCGGCACAAAGTTAAAACATAAAGCACACTTGATCCTTCCTTCTCTCTCCCTTCTGTAATTAAAATCAGTGTTTCCTGCAAGGAAGGTACTAGCTGCAAGGTGAACATAAATTATTATATCTTGACCTGTCACAATGGCAACGAGAGAACCTATTCTTCACTCGCCTAACATGACCCCATCGCCGAAGCTATCCATAACAGTGCTGCCAACTCCGTGGATTTTCCGCAAAATTTGGTGGATTTTTAAATAGAACAGCGGATAAATTTTCCATTTAGCGGACAGCGGGTTTTTTTGGCGGATTTTCAAACTTCCTTTAGTGATTTTCAGCGGTAACAATATCACCTTTCATCACCAGAAGAAAATAATAATATAGAACTTACTGCGGCATAATAGTCTAATTATTCCCGTTGTATTGGACTTATGCTGCATACTACGACTCCTTTCCTAGACCAACTCTGGCCCACAGCCTCAGTCAGAATTTGTTACAATCGTGACTGTACTCTTGATGATCCGGGTAGTGTCGTGTTTGATAACGTGTTTCTCTTGACATTAGGTTCTTTTTGGTATGTCAATATGTCGAAAGAAAAGGTTAAAAAGTAGTCAGATATTTCGTAAAGAGTAGTTAAATAATTAAACTTTAAAAGACTAGTTGGTTGAGCTTCCCACTGATCCCAAATACGGACGGTGCGTCTATTGGCAGTGCAATATAAATGCGAAATTGTTTGACATTATTTCTTTCCGCACTTGTCAAAAACAATGAAAACTGTGATGAAAGTGAAAATAAATTTCGAAATAGATTTGACAATTTCCGTATGTGCTTTGTTGCACTAGCATATACTTTCAAAAAGAAAGCTTCATATGAAACCACAGCACCTCAACGCAGCACATCTGCTTCAGAGCATATAGTGCGGGGAGGAGAAGAAATGAACTCCTGTTCTGAAACTGGTGAATGTTGAGTTAATCTTTAATTGAAACAGCTAGTATGCCCTGTATGCTATTTTGATTCAGTTCGAAATTTAGCGGAATTTAGCGGATATTCAACTAAAATTTAGCGGAGAAAAGATTTATGGGTTGGCAACACTGTTCCATAAAGTTCATTCCTAACTTAGCCTTTATCTTCTCTCTGCCAGTGCCCTCCCTTCAATTATTCCAACCTGTCTGTACCAGCAATCATTCTGGCGACTTACATGTTTGTTCCTTCTAGTTTATTTCCGCTTAGATTACTTGACTACTTTATAATTGACAACATCGAAACATTTACATCTAAATCACACTGTAAGCCTTGAATAAATTAACAACAATAATAATGCAGTAGTTTAATTCTTCAAGATTGTAATCTGCTTCGGAATTTGTCCGACACTAGTTCTTCAACCTGCCGGAAACCAACGACACGGAGTTGTCGCAGTTGAACGCGCGCAAATGCCACGGACCTCGGCTAGGATCGAACCTAGTTTCTTGCAAACAGAAGAATGACTAACTCACGGTATCACCGAGCTCGGCTGAAGGATTAACATACTAAAAATTGGTATATAGCATTAGCTTCATAATATTGAAATAATATAACATAATAAATCTGAAAAATAAGGGGGAAATGATGCTATACCTGTTTTAGTAGAGTTGAAAATAATGCAGTCATATCTAGTAGAGGTCACTTGACTCTTTACATATTATTAAAATAATAATAATAATTTCGGGTGGCTATTTCTAGCCGAGTGCGGCCCTTGTAAGGCAGACCCTCCGATGAGGGTGGGCGGCATCTGCCATGTGTAGGTAACTGCGTGTTATTGTGGTGGAGGATAGTGTTATGTGTGGTGTGTGAGTTGCAGGGATGTTGGGAACAGCACAAACACCCAGGCCCCGGGCCATTGGAATTAACCAATGAAGGTTAAAATCCCCGACCCGGCCGGGAATCGAATCCGGGACCCTCTGAACCGAATGCCAGTACGCTGACCATTCAGCCAACGAGTCGGACATAATAATAATAATAATAATAATAATAATAATAATACACTTCTAACATACTTTTGCCTAGTAATGTGTTAAATACGACCGGAAAGTGAGAATTTTGCTTTGAAAAAGTTCAATAACTTAGATAACGTCATCCTTACAATAACTCTGTTAATACTGATGGTTAAAACATAGCAACGAAAAGCGGATCGTAGGTCAGAGGTTTTGATACCATACATGAGATGAATACGTTGCAAGGTGTGATAGCTTTTCACTCACAAATAATTTTCGGAAAAAACCTATGAACACAAGAGGAAACTTTACCGAACATACACAGAACAACGCTATTTTGCATGTTAGTGCAATTAGGACTTCTGTGCTGGGCGAACTTAACTAGTTTACCTCATTTCCTTTATTATTATTTATTATCATTCTTCGAAGTTTTAGGTTTTATACGATAGATGAGGAAGTGACATAAAGGAAGCTGAAAGAACCATTAAACCTCAGTTAATAAGGTGAAGAGGTATGGAGAGAAGATGACTGGAAAGAGCAGCGTGGCAGAGTGGGGGCGGATGTGCATTTTACCCTTACTACCCGCATTCTGACCGCTTCAAATAATTCTCTACTTCGTCTGAAATCCTATAAAATGTGCCTGCAGGCATGTGTGCTAACTGCCAGAGATCTATTTCGTACGCTATTAAAAACAAAACTTGACCTTATGTTGAGATCGTCCTTACAACTCACAACACCTCACATCATCTCAAAACACATATTCAATGACTGTCGAATAATAAAAGGAAGTGGTAATTAAAGAAAGCAAACAACTGGTAAGTTTCGCAGAGAGGAGCGCACCTGTGTTCCCCTCCCCCGCCCCCAAAGATACGGCTTAGATGATGACTTAATGTTGTGACACTACATAGACGGATGGATATTACGTGATGCGAATCGATTATAAACAACAAAATTCAAGGTTTTTTTAACTCCACTCCCTAATGTTCATCTAATAAAAAAGGACATACATATCTGAATTGATTTCTAAACATCAATAAAATAAGATATGAACGACAGTTTCCTCGTAATAAATATAGAAGATACTATAGCACTCCCCGTCAAAGAACGGCCTTGGAAAGTGTACGATCTAAAATCATGTGTAGCCTAGCCGGTTACGATCTTCTATTTGCACCCGTGGAAAATTTTTCACAAACTTCAACAGAGAGAGAACTATATTTACCTGCTTTGAATCGCGTGTTGTTTTCCTGAGTGAGAAATATCCCAACAGCTTTGGTATCTTGAGTAGACAGGAACACAAAACACCAAACACGACACACCACGCCACGCGGATCAAACACTCGGTCCACACAACACGATTGCGCTGAACAGCCAACCAACCAGCCAGCCACACACCACACAAGCTACACAGCCTCTGACCCACTGACCAGAGCGGCAAGTCGTCCAAACAGACTGGAGAGCGCATGCGCCGCCGCATCTAAACAGCTGAGCGGCGGGGTTCCCATATCGTGGCACACGCTGCTCTGGTGTTTACAGAGGGAAAAGGTCCGTGAAGGTCGTGCTGAGTGCTTTCCAGAAGGGAAACCTCCTTTCAAAGATATATTACTTATGAATGGAACTTGGAGTGTAGCGATGTATAAAGGTAGATACAGCATGTTTAAAATACAAACAGCTGACTTAATGAAGCATTTCCAGGCATCTTTAGACTTACCAGACGCCCCCCGCCCTCTTCCTGCCGTATTCTTAGGAGAAAAAGTTGTGCCTCGTATGTGTCGTACGGAAGTTTAAAAATCCAGTATTTTATCATCTTCTTATTATTATTATTTATTTGTTTACCCTCCAGGGTCGGTTTTTACCTCGGACTCAGTGAGGGATCCCACCTCTACCACCTCAAGGGCAGTGTTCTGGAGCTTCAGACTCTGGGTCGGGGATACAACTGGGGAGGATGACTAGTACCTCGCCCAGGCAACCTCACCTGCTATGATGAACAGGGGCCTTGTGGGGGGGGGGATATTGGAAGGGATAGACAAGGAAGAGGGAAGGAAGCGGCCATGGCCTTATGTTAGGTATCATCTCGGCATTTGCCTGGAGAAGTAGGAAACCACGGAAAACCACTTCCAGAATGGATGAGGTGGGAATCGAACCCACCTCTACTCAGTTGACCTCCCGAGGCTGAGTGGACCCTGTTACAGCCCTCGGACCACTTTTCAAATTTCGTGGCAGAGCCGGGAATCGAACCCGGGCCTCCGGGGGTGGCAGTTAATCACACTAACCACTACACCACAGAGGCGGACGTATTTTATCTTTTGAAAGAATTTTGTAATCTAAAATGCGAATGAGCTCGGGTTCAAGCTTCGAGCAGTTTCTTTAAGGCGCAAAGGATGGGTTCTACGTTCCACCAACTAATTTGATGATATTCGGAGATGCCAGACTGTTGGAAATTTTGTCTGGCAGGAATTCTTTTTACGTGCCAGTAAATCAACTGACACAATGTTGACTTAGGTATATGAGTTCCTTAAAATATCACCGGACTAAGCCGGGATCGAGCCTGTCATCTCAGGTTCTGAGCCTCTCAGACCGGCTAGATAAGAATTAACTGGATGGGAATAAACTATGTAAATAATGGGCCACAGATTGATGACATTCAAGTCCAGGCCGAATAAAAAGGAAGATGGGTACGAAATGGATGTTTGTTGTAATGTTAGTCGTCCATTTTTCCATTTTCAGACCGTCCCAAAGCCACAGTAAAATGTGTGTCAACAATTTGTAATGAATGAAGTGGCGTATGGCTTTTAGTGCCGGGGGTGTCCGAGGACAAGTTCGGCTCGCCAAATGCAGGTCTTTTGGGTTCATGCCCGTAGACGACCTGGGCGTCGTGATGAGGATGAAATGATGATGAAGACGACACATACACCCAGCCCCCGTGCCAGAGAAATTAACCAATTATGGTTAAAATTCACGACCCTGCCGGGAATCGAACCCGGGACCCCTGTGGCCAAAGGCAAGCACGTTAACCATTTAGCTATGGAGCCGGACAACAATTTGTAGTAATGACATCACACAGAATTCATAAAGGTGACGGTAACATTTGTGTGAAATCTGAACAGAAGGCGATATATAATCAATCACCACCTGTCTTTGTACATTTGCTTCTACCTGGCGAGTTGGCCGAGCGGTTAGGGGCGCGCGGCTGTGAGCTTGCATCCGGGAGATAGTGGGTTCGAATCCTACTGTCGGCAGCCCTGAAGATGGTTTTCCGTGGTTTCCCATCTTCACACCAGGCAAATGCTGGGGCTGTACCTTAATTAAGGCCACGGCCACTTCCTTCCAACTCCTAGGCCTTTCCTATCCCATCGTCGCCATAAGACCTATCTTTGTCGGTGCGACGTAAAGCCACTAGCAAAGTAGCATCTGCTTCTTTAGCGAAATAATATTTAAGTAGCTGCGGCTGTCAAATACGTCAAAGCTTAGTGAGCGTTCCTAATTGACCAGGATTATGTTACAAGTATGACTAACCCATTTCCCATCATCGTGTATTCAAGTCGGAAATGTCTGTATTTATTTCCATTGTTGCTTTCGCGAGTCCACCTCTGTGGTGTAGTGGTTAGTGTGATTAGCTGCCACCCCCGGAGGCTCGGGCTCGATTCCCGGCTCTGCCACGAAAATTTGAAAAGTGGTACGAGGGCTGGAATGGGGTCGACTCACCCTCAGCAGGTCAACTGAGTAGAGGTGGGTTCGATTCCCACCTCATCCATCCTAGAAGTGGTTTTCCGTGGTTTCCCAGTTCTGCTCCAGGCAAATGCCAGGATGGTACCTAACTTAAGGCCACGGCCGCTTCCTTCCCTGTTCTTTATCCATCCCTTTCAATCTTCCCATCCCCACGCAAGGCCCCTGTTCAGATTAGCAGGTAATACAGCCTGGGCGAGGTACTGGTCCTCCTTCCCATTTGTATCTCCCCGACCCCAAAGTCTCACGCTCCAGGACACTGCCTTTGAGACGGTAGAGGTGGGATCCCTCGCTGAGTCCGAGGGAAAAATCGACCTTAGACAGTAAACGGATTAAGAAAGAAAGATTACTTTTGAGATAAATAATATAGCCTATTCTTAGGCAACACTTCTTTCTTTATAGGTTGTAATATTATCCGAGGGAAATTTCTTACAGGTTTAGTCAGCTTAGATGTTCACGTCAAATCATTCATAAACCGTTAAATATAACGAATTTATTTTTGCTATTGGTTTTATGGCGACGGTGGTATAGGAAAGGAAGGATGAAAAGGAAGCGGGCGTAGTCTTAATTAAGGTACAGCTCCATTATTTACCTGGTGTTAAAATGAAAAACCACGGATTGACGACAGTGGAGTTCGAACACACTGCCTCCCGAATGCAAGCTAACAGTTACAAGGATCACACCGCGTATTTTCAATTTAATAATGTGACCAGAGGGTCATAATCGAATTTACAGATTTTTGAGTGGCGATACGTGCCGAGGTAACAATAGGCCTACAAGCTATGTTTTGTTTTATTTTATTAGAATAGAACTTGTTTCCTAGACAGTGTTATAAATAGCCTATGTAAATTCAGGCGTGTAATTATTTTCAAAATCCAATACGATCTCGAAGAAATGCATTTTCTTCAAAAATGTTTCATTGACCAGCCATGAATCTCCTTACCCGTATGAATCACTAGCCACAAGGCCAAGGCACGTGCTACGTATGCATCTTAAGCGTGACGCAGCGTTGCCAACCTCTGAGATGGTCAGAATTGTACACTAACCCCAAAAAGAGAGAGAGAGAATCGAAAAACCAAAAAAAAAAGTACACGACTAAAATATTCGCTATATGTCTCTTTACAGAGGCAATAGCTCACTCACGTAGCAGCTTGTTTCTGAGGAACCTGACTGGTTCACTTCTTCGTTAAAAATATATTTCCGAAAAGTCGAGCACTTCTGGTTCGGGCCGCACGTAAAACAGCACGTTCCGCGGATGACGCATAAAACAATAGCTAGATGTCTCACTGCCGCAAATCTACATTTAAACTGGTTAGGATGGAAAATAAATACCGTATAAGTCATTGTGGTAATATGTAAGATGCAGTATCAAGGATACGAAAATAACATTTTATTTAGATTACTCAAGAATTGGGTAATTTGTAAAGAAGTAGTCAGCATGAGATATAAAGTCACTGAAGTGTCTTAGGCCTTCCTCATAACTAGAAATCATCATCATCATCATCAACATCATTGGGACCGATGACCTTAGGCCCCTTGAAACAACAAGCATCATCATCATCATCTTCTTCTTCTTCTTCTTCTTCTTCTTCTTCTTCTTCTTCCTCCTCTCCTTCTTCTGTGGAACCTCCAGGTTCATTCACTGCAGAAGGCTTTGAAGTACCGGTACCGGTACTTGAGCTTACTGGTTGATTATACTACTGTGCTCTAGTCATCCTTCTGAGTATGTTCTCCGACAGTTTGAAATCTTTACGCGTACCACTGACTGGCCAGCAAAGCATCCATTCGTAGTAGAAGTAATTAACCTATTCCTGCTTTTTACTTTATGAGATGTCCGACTCGTTGGCTGAATGGTCAGCGTACTGGCCTTCGGTTCAGAGGGTCCCAGGTTCGATTCCCGGCACCTTCGTTGGTTAATTTCAATGGCTCGGGGGCTGGGTGTTTGTGCTGTCCCCAACATCGCTGCAACTCACACATCACACTATCCTCCACCACAATAACACGCAGATACCTTCACATGGCAGGTGCCACCCACCCTCATCGGAGGGTCTGCCTTACAGGGGCTGCACCCGGCTACAAATAGCCACACGAAATTATTATTATTACTTTACGAGATTAATTTTGCTGCATATACTTTCACAATCAGCATTCGAGTGAGGGAGTGACAAAACAGAGAGTGGAAATTCTGGAAGTGCGGGAACTCACATTCACCAAACGCGTTTTTCATCTCCTGTAACTTAGGCCAAAATTCATCTACTTAAGAGCAGGCTTCAATATCATCGTTGATGTTGACAAAGGGTAATTTCCTCCAGTCATCGTCAATCTGCTGACACTATTCGGGGCATTTGCAAAGCTAACGGGAGAAGGAGGGTGTTTTTTCTCGTTCTTTGTTCGACTGGGCTTTGACAGGCATTAGTGCTGATAGTAAAGGAAGCAACTTGTTACCAAAATCATATCATAATTGAATCGATGGGACCTGCGACTATATCATGGACCGACATCTATTTTGTGATGTACGTTAAAGTCATTGTGGATGATGGCGACAAGAAGAATGATGCTATAATGGCAGATGGCCCTTAATCTAAGTCACTAAGGTTGATGACCCCATGATCATCCAAATTTCTAGACTGAAGGCTGAACATAAGTAAGTTAAAGTAGTTGATAACCAAGGTTTCCACGTTAGTAAAGCATCTTTACAGAATTCATAAAGGTGACGGTAACATTTATGTGAAATCTGAACAGTTTAAGCTCAAGTACCGGTACCGGTGCTTCAGAGCCTTCTGCAGTGAATAAACCTGGAGGTTCCACAGAAGAAGGAGAGGAAGAAAATTATGACGATGATGATGCTTGATGATGACGCTTGTTGTTTAAAGGGGCCTAACATCTAAGGTCTTTGTTGTTGTTGTTGTTGCTATTTGCTTTACGTCGCACCGACACAGATATGTCTTGTGGCGACGATGGGATGGGAAAGGCCTAGGAAGTGGAAGGAAGCGGCCGTGGCCTTAATTAAGGTACAGCCCCGGCATTTGCCTGGTGACATCCAAGGTCATCGGCCCCAATAATGATGATGATGATTTCCAGCTATGGGGAAGGCCTCAGACACTTCAGTGACTTTATATCTCATGCTGACTACTACTTTACAAATTACCCAAATCAGCACATCTGGTGCTCAACAAATCAAAATAAAAAAGCAACAACAACAGCAAACGTTAATTGTACGTTAATAAGTTAAATTTTCCCAGCAAATAAAACTAAGATTTCCAGAATACATTTTCAAGTTAGTCACTTCACTTTAAGCTAATCCTCAAACTACGATTTCACTGAATTTAATAAATTAATAAATGAAGTAATTTCAGAATCCTGATTAACAACAAATTTATCTATCCCGGACAAAATGGCTTCTTTTAACTCCCTAACTGTTTCAATTAAATTTACGTTATCACTTGGACATGTTTACCAGAAACATTCCTTTAAATGAAAATATTTATCTATGTTTATTCATACAGCTTTCTTGTTTCGCAACTGTAGTACGAAATGCATGGTCATAACTACCGCTACCATTCATTACGTCACTCAACAGGTTTACTTTAAAACAGTAATACTTATTGAGACACTAGCTTGGATAATCCTAACATTAAATCCTATAATTTGCATACATTACCCGAAACGCAAAATAAAACAACCCATGCCAATCTCTTATAACGTCTACGGTTATCCCTTGGACTAAGTCCGGTGCCTCCTTCCAATAAGATTTCATGCTGATGAGACTCAAGTGTCGTAATGTACCTCACCCAAACTCTAGGGTGGATGGACTACTGCACCCCCATCTGCCCCACAGGCATGACCTCATACCACACGAACCTACACTTGTGCCTTGGAAGCCAACAGCAACAACACCTCATCCATCATGAATTCTATGGATTGACAAGCTGTCGTGCGATTCAAATAAAATAATCTTAAGACCTTAGACAATTCTCAACAGCACGAAGCAATATTACTATAGGTGCTCAAATTTTGATACCCCTGGAAATGGTTATTTACAACATAACACAACATTGTATTATTTCCGTTGCACCTATAATGAATCTAAAGTTCTCTACCAAGCGATTCTGTTCTTAAGTAATGAAATATATTTCCAAACATTTATTATAAATGACAAAATCTCAGCTACAATTCCTTTCTGACAAATGAGCTGGCTAACTCGCCGAAACAAATGGTCGCTCTACCTGGAAGAAAGACCCTTTTCGTTACGTCTATGAAAGCAAACACGTTATCTCTTCTGTGTCAAAATGAAAACTCGCGTGAAATACAATACTTAACCAATACAGAATATGCGAAATATTTTATTTAAAACGTCACGTGAAATGTTCCTAGCCACCACGTCCTACGGTATCACGTGGGATCCTAACTATAGAATGACCCTATTCCAAAACCATTAAATTACACGAATAAATCCTCGGGTTCCCTAAACGAAAAATCCTGGCAACAAATATCACTTCAACACTACGGATTCAACCACCTGAGCCATATTTCCTCCTATGCAAGACTTGAACCACTTGCTACCTCAAATTCTCTACACGGCAATAGTAAGGAATATCTCCCATAAGCGGATCCACTACGCTGTTACATAAAACAATCTGTGACAAACTAACCATCTCTCCTCGCATATCTGAGTCTGACAACAAAATATTTCAAAACCCAAACTCACAACTTGACTTACAATATGTTACCGTTATTATCTCCTCACCAGTTCTACACATATTTTAATAGACATTTGGAATAACAGTGCCCTTCCACAAATCACACGCCAGTTTCGCCTCGTACATTCCTCGACCAATTCTACAGCTCCGACCACATTACGGCGCGCGCTCCGCAACAGCTGGCGTTCCATCATTACTACACAATCGTTCTAAATGGTAAACTACGGATTGCATTTACGGGAATTGCAACTTTACACTGAACAGAATTTCGTGATAAATTAATAGCTTAACTTGGGCAATCAACAAATATACGAATAAACGTACGGAAATGATACCCCGCACTACATATTACATTTGTTTTTACAACCATCAAATCTACTATTGTACAACATTTCACACGCTACTTTCGTGGCTCTACCGATTATCCAAGAAACATGAAATGTCCTTTCGTCGTATATTTCTTAAATTCACCACGAAATAAAAAAGGTAACCAATGTGCGTCACAGATACACAAATAAATTGGTGACATAATGAAATAAACAATTTATTGCACTTTATAGAGGGTAGCTTACATACCTGGAAGTCCTACGTGGCCTTGCATCGTTACAGGCCCATCAGCCTATCTCAGTCTCTTATCTAGCCATCCCAACAGGTAGTGGCTTTACAAAATATACTTTACCTTTCATCATGATTCCTATCCTGGGAGTAATGTTTTATATTGATTATTTTGTATCATTCATCTGAAAATAATGACATGTAAGAAATATAAGTGACCTTCGCACGTATAATACAATAATAACGTATAATACAACAATGATATTTGCTAATTCAACTGCAGGATTTCGGCATTAGAATTAGCGCCTGTTTTCTGAACCGGAATGATGATTCCACATTTGGAATACCGTCGATTTACCTTTTAACCTATCTCTGCTTGGATATGATGTTACAGCCACCTCCGACCAAACCCATCTTTTGCAATGTTTCTCCGAAATGCGTGGAGTCGCCTCAAATTCATTGGACACAATGTGCAATCGCAAATGGCGCGGCGTAGTTTTATAAATTTTTCTCCCACTCCCATGCCATTTGCATTTACCGCCAAAAGTTTACTGACACAGTTTTACCTCACAGAAAATATAATTATGGCTGATTCTGAAATAACACCTAATTGTTTCGTTTAGTAGCGGTGCTTATGATAAGCATTAAGGGTTGCTCTTAACAAATTTCAGTCTTTAAATTACTCATAAGCTAGGCACTATATTTTGGTCGATGTAACAGAATTTAAACAAACAGACGCGTCTTTTCGGCAATTTTCCTTCTTGGGACAGTTAGGGGCCTAAATTCTCTACCACTAAGAACCAAATTGTTTCATTTACGACCTCCTGACGTTTACCACGGCGGTTTCGTCGCCAATTCTCCTTAAAATGGAATTTGAGGAAAAATAGCTTCACGCCAAATTAGTTCGCATCCATGCATATTCTACACGTGTGGGTGACGTAATTTCTGTTGCGTGAGAATGAGAATATCCCACCTGTTTTCCTCGTGCCGCCTCTTGTCGGAAATAAAAATGTAACTAGGGCCTCCTCATGACCTGGCACTCTGGAATTAAATAGTGCCTCATGTAATGAATTTGGGACTCTGGCTCCTTATGATTCAAAGGTCATAAATTCACCATTTTAGTAAATTTGGCACGCCCTAAATGCATGGCTCCGGCAATTTTAGAGTCTGGAAAACATCCTTTTAAAACATCCTGAAGGTGGTCAATAACTCTGAAAGGCAAATTGTACTCGCTATGAAGGCTGACAATTTAATTTCGGCATTCTTGGCTAACTTATGTATAGTTGAATCGCTGGGTGCTGACTTAATAAATATTAATAGGTAGGTACTTTGAAGACATCACGAGCTAATTACCGCAGCCGTTATAAACACTAGATAACTGCCATATAGGATTTGGATACATATCATATAGACTATTTTTGTTGGCATGTGTTTTAATGTAGAGTGAATTTTTCGCGAATATTACACTTATACCTGCCAAAGCCTTGTAAGTCACGTCGCGATTGCTCTAAGAGACGACTGATGTACAGAACGCCTTCGCGATAGATAGATAGATAGATAGATAGATAGATAGATAGATAGATATCTGATGAAATGATGTAACCAAGGCCATGCATAATCAGCCATCATACCTACTTGGCGAAATTGATATTTCAAACTTCGATAAATAATCTCTACGCTCTTTTGACAGCACGAACTGAATATCACGCTCTACAAACCTAATTTACTAACTCGTACAGTATATGAATATATCAAAATATTTCGGGTTTAGTACGTCTGCATCGTTTATAATCTAAACCAACCCAAACCACATGGCGCAACAGCCCCTGAAGGGTGAGGGTCTACTAAGTGACTGCTGCTCAGCCCGATGACCTACAGATTATAACAGAAGCTAAAATATGATGTTGTAAGTAATCGTCATCTATATATAAGTATAATATTTTATTAGCAGAAAGAAAGAAACTGCCGGATTCCTGTTCAAAATCACTCATTCTGTCTAGCTGTGAACAGCGTAAAAACGGCAGGCGTGTAGCGATGTTCTGATGCCTTAATTAATCAAACCGGAAAAAGAGGAAGAAGAATACCGGGACATGGAACGAAGTAGAAGTAGAAAGAGATGAAGGTGACTATGGCTTAGGCTCAGTTTTTAATGATTTAGCCGGGCTGAGTGGTTTAGACGGTTGAGGCGCTGGCCTTCTGACCCCAACTTGGCAGGTTCGATCCTGGCTCAGTCCGGTGGTACTTGAAGGTGCTCAAATACGTCAAAATCGTGTGGGTAGATTTACTGGCACGTAAAAGTACTCTTGAGGGAAAAAATGTCGATACCTCGGCGTCTCCAAAAACGTCAAAAAGTAGTTGGTGAGACGTAAAAAGCAATGACATTGTTAGATTATTTAATGATTTAGAGGCAAGGGGTGTGGCATAAAACGAGGCAACACAGCTAGTTAGAAATGGAGGGTTGTAGAGGTGCTTAGCTCATTCACTATGCTTGCAGACTGGATGAAGATGTGTTGACGCAAGTGCGATAAACAGTTATAACTTGAAAACAATATTCTCTCACCCGTGGGTAACTAATGCAAATATCGAGATCGAATTATTATTATTATTATTATTATTATTATTATTATTATTATTATTATTACTACTTGTATGTATGGCTATGAAGTAATATACATCCATTTAGTATTATTATTTACCTAGTTGAATGATCGTATTGTTCTGAGGTTATATCTTGAAACATGTGTTGTACATAGACATGGATATCAGTTCCGTTAATGTAAATACCTGTTTATTAATATTATAATGTATTCTTACCTCTATATATAAATTGTAATCCATAATTATGAAACACACTGTAACTTCCAGAATAGTATAGGCACGAGAACGATTGAGAATATTCTGCACATGATATTCTATGTATTGAGCACTCTAGAATTTTCACGAAGATATTTTTTGTAACGTATCTTTCTGGGAACTTGGCCAGGATATACAGTATATATAAGGAAACGATCTTGAAGGTGAAGTTAGTTGTTGAACGAGTTATTGTTTGGAGGTTATTGGAAGAGATATGCTGGTTAGCGAGTTATGGTGTAGCAAGATTTTACTTGTGATCTCGTGACATGTGGTAAACGCAGTCGCCATATTGAAGAGATCAGCAGTTGTTTGTTTTAAATGGCGGTTTGTGATATGAGTGTTTTGTCTCTGCCAACAGCGATTAAGGTTATGTGTGTGTGTCAATTTGTAAATAAATATATATGAATAAAATAATTGTACCAAATGACAGCATCTCGTGTGCGACTTTGTGGATACGTTAGTGTGTGTGTGTTATAGCACTCCCAATTTTTAATCTCGTATGAGCAGATGTTGTACAAAAGGTGAATTTTATTCACAAAATACCGATCAATGCGTTCAGTCACGGTCTGTTTGCAAGCCCTATACTCGGGAAACAGATGGGTTCGCCTCCCCGTGGATCATCCTTGATATGGTTTACCATGGTTTCCTCTTTCTCAGTTCCAGGTAAATACCGGGATGGTACCTTTCTGAAGCCCACAGCCACGTCCTTACTATTCCTAGCCCATACAATTACATCTACACCCACAGAGAACACTGCACACACAACCCCAAGAGGGGTTCCATAAAAATCGGCTACCGAACTGGCGTGTCGAACATATGCTCGGACACTCCCGGCACTAAAAGCCATACGCTAAAAATTAATACATATTTTTTTATTTATACGGGGAATAACGACGCTCGCCTTAAATAAAAGGCGACCATGGAAGTCCAGAGTGACAAAACATTTCTTAATCAAATTATATCTCAATATACCTAGAGTATTATAACACACACGAGGAAATTGTCTGTTATGGTCGTTCAACTAAACAGAATCCTTCAAGATTCCTCTTCAAATGCTTTTATATTGCTGATCACAGAAATTCAGTCGACTTACAAGCTTCCTGGTCCACAGAAAGGATTCCCCCTGAGCAGTGGCGGTTCGTGACATTTTACTCTGGCAGCGCTGTGCCACCATCTCTTACCCCTCCCTAATCGGTCGAGTTTTCACTTACCAGCACCACGATACTCTTAGATGAATAATAATAATAATAATAATAATAATAATAATAATAATAATAATAATAATAATAATAATAATAATCCGATGGCACTCGCTGAATAGAACCGCCACTGCTCCTGAGCACCAAAAGGTAGGCCTCTTACCGTCCATGTATAACGAAAGTAAATTCTCTTTCTATTCATAATATATAATTTATTTTCTCAAATATATCCTAATCTGATGGAGGACATGTTCAGCCTTGCTTGCAAGCTGTTATTTTACAGAATCCTGAAAGATGCCAATATGATACTAAAATCAGAATAGTTCAAGTTCACATTGTTGTTGTTGTTGTTGTTATTATTAACGGCGTGTGGCCTCCGAAAATGGCCGGTGAGTCTTTCGAGTTGACACCGTATAGGCGACTAGCGCGTCTATGAGGATGGGACCCTACCTATGATGAAGAAGGCAGACACACCCAGTTCCCGAACCATCGGATTTAACCCATAAAGGTTAAAGTCCCCGACCCGGCCGGCAATCGTACTCGCGACCTCCTGTGCCAAAGACCAGCCGCTAACTATTTAGCCGGACTACACTGAAGTGAAGGATTATAATTAAGATTTGGATGTTAAGGAAAAGTCATATTTCTTTTCTGAGCTCATTTGATCAGAAATCTAAAAAATAAGTGTGAATGATGACTCCTTGAACCTGTTTACAATTTTATGTTGCTTACAAATGCATATTTCGGCCATTTTAATTGTTTTGGTCACAGTTTGCTCATTTTACAGATATAAGGTCATATTTCGTCGTATTTTGAGCATTTTTGCTTACATTGAGACGTCGTTTTTCACAAGGTATGTGTTACCTACGTCTAGTTTCAAACACAGGATTTCCAGATACTATAGTATATATACTTTCCTTTCTTTTCCAGGAACAGATAGGTAGCAGGTTTAGATTACACATTCCATTCATGAGTAATGGTAGTTGCATATGCAGGAAGGCGCATCTGGCCTCGTCTCGAGTTCGAATAATGCACGCCTCTAGTATCCAGGTACGTGTACATACAGTAGCCGTCAGTTTCTGTACCTAGCCTATTCATTCGTATGACCATATCTATAGAATGGACAGCAACAGACTCGCCAAAAGATTATTTAAAGTAATCAGCTCAAAGAAGGTCAAAATAAACTGGCTAGAAGAAATGCCAGTGCATACAATGTCTGAATGCGTATCCTTTATAATTATGTTATACTGCGTCAAAATAGACCTCGCTAGAAATGAGAGAAATGAACGCCCTAGTCGCTTGTTGACACGTATTTACGAAATGGAGAAGGCGCGTGGATTGCTGTTCGCATACTCGGCACAAGCAACATTAAGCTCCGACTGCCTGTAGGACTACGACACGCTGCTCGCCATACAATGCGGGGACAACGCTCACGAGATCTCTTGAAATTTCTCGCGAGAAATAGTGCCTGCGCTAGTCTCGAGAAATATCGAGAAATCTCGAGACCTCTTCTCAGACTGCCCATCACTAACCATCGGACTGAGCCAGGATCGAACCTGCCAAGTTGGGGTCAGAAGGGCAGCTCCTCAACCGTCTGTGTTAGTCCGGCAGTAGATCTAATTTCTTTCTTTCTTTCTTTCTTTCTTTCTTTCTTTCTTTCTTTCTTTCTTTCTTTCTTTCTTCGTTATGTCCGTTCAAAGAGTGCGTTTGGAGTTGTTTGTTAGCGTGATGATTTTCGCCTTCTTATCCTTCCAAAATCTCTTCATGAATACACTGTGTTGCATCTCACGTTCTGTGGACAACCTCCTAGCATTTTTCTTTTTAAGTTTCTCCACAAATTTGTGCTTGCTATTATTGTACTACAGGTTTCACGATCTTCTATGATGTCGTCCGTGATATTCATTTCATGGAGGTCCGCCTTAATTTCTTCTAGCCAGTTTATTTTGACCTTCTTTGAGCTGATTACTTTAAATGATCCTTTGGCGAGTCTGTCGCTGTCCATTCTATAGATATGCTCATATAATTTCAGGCGTCTCTTGCGTAGGGCGTCAGTGAACCTGTCGGTTAATGAGTAGATGTCCGCTGTTCTCCTCTTAGTCCACATTCCATTTTCTCTTGTAGGACCATTCCTTTCTTGCTTTTCAATTCCTGTAATTTTAGAGTGGCCTCCAAGGGATGTTGTTTCTGAGGTTTATAAAGCTTCCGGCAAAACAAATGTCATGTAATGTTGTAATTCTGCATTGCGCGATATGACAATCTTGTTTTTGTAATTCCACGTTAGTCTGTACGCCTTATGCAGTTTAGTGGCTATTTTTATGTTGGACCTACTGTCTAGTCCCGATGGTAGTATGCTTTCTCCAAGGTATTTGAAGGCGGACACCTGTGAAATTGTGCAGTTTTCCATCTCTAATGGTGTTGCTTTTCTATGTTTATGTAAATCTCCCATGTACTGTTTTTTGTACGATATTCGGAGGTCTGCCTTTGATGATATATTGTGTAATCTCTGTACTGTTTTTTCTCTGATCTTAGTAATGATTGATAAATCAGCAAAGGCTAAACATTTCACCTTGACTTTGCTGTCTGAATTTCTTTCTTTCTTTCTTTCTTTCTTTCTTTCTTTCTTTCTTTCTCACTAATTGTTTGTAATGAAATAATGAATTTTTATACAGGAGGTGGAAAGAGTGAAATATATTTCTTTAAATTTATACTTTGTCTATGGTGTTTTGCGAAGAACTAACAATAACTCTATGCATGAGCAGCCACAGACCTACCATGCATCTTCGGGAACACAGTGAAAGACTTAATCTCGTGCTAATGAAAGAAGATTTTAATCCCGTCTGGGGAATTAAATAAATTGTCTTCACTAATTTACTCCACTAGGATATTGATCAGTAGCATCTGCTTTAAATGACATAAATTTCCAATAATTCTGAAGTTCCATTAAGAAGTAATTTGGGATGGGACTGGCGATATGATTAAAATGGACTATTTTGTAATCTGTCTGAGGACAAACAGTCTTAAAAGACATGTATTGAAGGCGGGAAAGTCAGATAAAGCAGCAGGACTCCAAGGAATACAAATCTACATTGAGCTACCAGGATCATGTGGGAAAGGCAACTACACTATAATTCATAGATGGATCCCAGACGGAGGGAAATCTAGGAACAGGTATGGTTGTCTTCAGAAGTACTTCAGATTTTTCAAAACCAGTCCACTTAAACCTGGAATGTACTGTGTTACAAGCAGAAGTACAAGGAATTCAGATTATTGTAAATGGACAACCCATTATATAGAAACTACAATAATATGAGATCAACCTCAATTCAGATGCAAAACGCAAGAAAAAAGCAAAGTCATCTCCGTATAGGCCATGAAGGCCCTTGGAGGGGTGGAAGGTAAAATCTTCTACTATCCGTAACGTCGGCAGTTGACGTGGTAGAATGGTTAGCTCTACGCCCGGTCACTTTTCCCCCAGGAATTAGCCTGGTACTAATGTTTTGTGTAGGTTGAGTGAACGTTAGGGCCATATGGACCCCTGGAAGTGGAAATCTCGTTTCTTAAACCTTTAGACTTCCTCACGGGGAATCGAACCCACGTTCTTCCGGATGAACCGAGCACACCTTTACCTCGTCGGCCAGGCATCCCCTAACCTCAATTCACAAGCAACATTAAAATTATACATCTCATTCAATGAAGCCACCAACACTGCAGTATTTAATTAGTAATTATCTCCAACCAGACCACACTTCTCCGAATCCGAGTACAAATCAGTCATTTAGGAATTAACGAGCTGATTTTCTAGTAAAAGTCGACTTTACAAGACAGAAGGTAACAAAATACGTTAAACTCCCACTATTCTTACGTAATCAGAAATTGAGGTACACCTCTGGAACAGAGTGTACTTATCCTGTTCAAACCCCTCATCTATAGAACTGACGAAGGGGCAGGAGTGGGAAGGAAGCGGCGTGGCCTTAATTGCGGTACATCCCCAGGATTTGCCTGGTGTGAAAATGGGAAACCACGGAAAACCATCTTCAGGGCTGGAGTCATTGGGTTTCGAAACCACTATTTCCCGAATGCAAGCTCACAGCTGCACGCCCGTAACCACACAGCCAACTCGCTTGGTCAGAACTATTCCTTCTAGATATCCACTCTCAACAACACTCCATCATACTCCCATAATTCATTTTAACAAAATTCTCATCCAACCATGGGGAATTCCTTCAGTACGTTCATAAAATCGGCAAAGCCACTTCATCTGCTTGTTCATGTGAAGAAGAAATTCAGACAGGAGTTCATCTTCTCAACCGATGCAAACAACTAGTCATAAATAGGCCCATGTACACCCCGCAGCCAAATGTCCATCCTTGAATGTGATTTCCGATCCCAGGGCCAATTAAATTTGTGCATGAAATATACCAGATCTTAAGTCATTGAGATATAGGCCCTACCAGACTCATTCAACAACTGTACAATCATTATTTCTTTCATACTCACCGTCGATACTAAATATCTAAGGATATATTCAAAGTGTGAATAATAATAATAATAATAATAATCATAATCATAATCATAATAACAATAACAATAACAGTAATAATAATGTTCGCCTAGCTACCACCCCCAGAGGTCCGGGTTCGATTCCCGGCTCTGCCACGAAATTTGAAAAGTAGTACGAGGGCTGGAACGGGGTTCCCTCAGCCTACAAAGGACAACTGAGTAGAGGGGGGTTCGATTGCCACCTCAGCCATCCTGTAAGTGGTTTCCCGTGGTTTCCCACTTCTTCTCCATGCAAATGCCGGGATGGTACCTCACTTAATTCCATGGCCGCGTCCTTCCCTCTTCCTTATCTATTCCATCCAATCCTCCCAGCCCTCACAAGGCCCCTGTTCAGCATAGCAGGCAAGGCCGCCTGGGTGAGGCACTGGCCCTCCTCCCCAGTTGTATCCCCCGACCGAAAATCTCACGCTCGAAGACATTGGCCTTGAGGCGGTAGAGGTGGGATCTCCTGCTATGTCCGAGGGAAAAACCAATCCTGGAGGGTAAACTGCTTAAGAAAGACGGTAATAATAATAATAATAATAATAATAATAATAATAATAATAATAATAATAACAAAGCCCTTACAATAACTTTTGTAGACTTTAAGGAGGTATATGACTGTATCCATAAATCTTCACTCCATACCAAATTAATCAAATTGATAAAACTCACCTAACCTAAAGTCACGTTCAGAGGAGAATTTTCAGAGCCATTCCTCATAAAAACAGATTTACGACATGGATATTACCTGTCAATTATGCCTTGGAATATATATTGAGAGAATAGTAAAAGGAAAACCCGAAGAACAACAACATTGGAGAAATTGTAGACAACGTAAATTTAAACTGCCTGGACTTTCTGATGACCTTGCTCTCCTGTCTAATAACGTCCAAGAAGGCAAAAATCATGTTAACTGATCCACCACTAGTAAATAAAATCACAATAGAACAGGAAATCAAAATCGTTGAAAAATGTAAATATTTAGGAGAAATGATAACATAATCTCAACGAAAAGTAGGCATGGCATAATAGAATAAACTGACCAGAGCACATCAATATTAACAAGAACACATAATAAAAAGGGCTATAATAGCCACAAAATTAAAACACCAAAAAACAGTTACACAGATAGGCATAACATACGCACACGAAACTTTTTAAAAACAAGTAACACTGCAGAAATAGACGGAATACTTAACCCTGAAAGAATAACACCTATTTAGAATGTGCATAAACAAGAAGTACCAAGAGAATGGACACAAGAGACTAGCATCTAATGAAACAGTGTACAAGGAAATAGAAGCGGTAATGAGCACAATCAGGAAGAAACGAATCTGATTCTTTGGACATATACTTAGAACATCAGAAAAATGGATAATCAGGAGAATCACAAAAAAATTATAGAATAGTAAGAGCAACATTACACGGATTATAAAAATCCCTGAAGTTATGAGGGAAGTACAAATTACAATAGAAGATTTGCAAAGCAAAACGGAATGGATCGCGTGATTTCAGACAAAGAAATAATTTTAAGATCTAAGAGAATAAAGAAGTACTGGGCTGACAGAAAACTGAAAAACCCTCTTAATAAAATTGTCTAAAGTGGTGCAACAAAACAAACAAACAAACAAACAAAAAAATACATACATCATTGTAGACCGTTATGCCTTTCAGCGTTCAGTCTAGAAGCCTCTGAGAATTTACTAAATGTCGCCACAATCCTCTATTTGTAACTAGTGCTGTGGCCTCATTTAGTTCTACACCTCTTATCTTTAAATCGTTAGAAACTGAGTCTAACCATCGTCGTCTTGGTCTACCTCTACTTCTCTTACCCTCCATAACAGAGTCCATTATTCTCCGAGGTAACCTATCCTCCATTCGCCTCACATGACCCCAGCACCGAAGCTGGTTTATGCGTACATCCTCATCCATCGAGTTCATTTCTAACTTAGCCTTTATCTTCTCATTCCGAGTATCCTCCTGCCATTGTTCCCACCTGTTTGTACCAGCAATCATTCTCGCTACTTTCACGTCTGTTACTTCTAACTTTTATTTATTTATTTATTTATTTATTTATTTATTTATTTATTTATTTTTATTTACTGCAATGATAGGCTGCCTATATCTGACAAGGTATACCGCAACACTTAAATATTGAATGTATGTTCAACCATTAAGAGTTTTCTGAAGTTATTACTTAATAATAATTTAGTCCCGCAGGAGTTATTTTACGTGCCAGTAAATCTACCGACAGGAGGCTGACGTATTTGAGCACCTTCAAATACCACCGGACTGAGCCAGGATCGAACCTGAAAAGTTGGGGTCAGAAGGCCAGTGCCTCAACCGTCTGAGCCACTCATCCCGTCAAAATGTTATTCCTTCTCGTATGCACTATTATAGAGGTCATCGTTATCATCATCGTTTGGCCTCGGATAGCATATAAGGTATTTGGTTTTACGTTGCCTGTCTCAATTTCGTCCAGATGGCAGATAAATTGTATTCTAATGAAAGATCTACTGAATGTGCATGTTTTTCCCGAGTAACTACAGAATAGTTAACCAGAGATTTTTTCCATACTGACATCCTACGATAAGGAGTGCTTGCTTGGGGATTTTAACAAGTTGTCAACTCCTCAGGCTCGGGGACTGGGTATTTGTGTTTGTCTCAACACACACCTCTTCCTATATGCACTACTACATAAAAACAGAAACACGCAATAATGAATACATTCCTTCAAATAGGGCTGACGTCAGGAAGAGCATCCAGCCTTGAAACAGGCTGAAGTCACATGCGCTACATAGTTTGCACCCGCCACCCCACCAGGTGTGGGAAAGGCGGCGGAAAATGAAGATGAGTGGTTTTGGGATTTCACACTTTGTGGGTTGATGCGAAGGTTCGTCATGCTGCTGAAGCCACTAAAGTGACCATCCCCACACCATCCATATCAATGTCCGACTCGTTGGCTGAACGGTCAGCGTACTGGCCTTCGGTTCAGGAGGTCCCGGGTTCGATTCCCAGTCGAGTCGGGGTTGTTAACCTTAATTGGTTAATTCCAATGGCGCGGGGATTGGGTGTATGTGTTGTCCGCATCATCACTTCATCCTCATCACGACGCGCAGGTCGCCTTCGGGAGTCAAATAGAAAGACTTGCACCTGGCGAGCCGAACCCGTCCTGGGATTTCCCGGCACTAAAAGCCATACGACATGTCATTTCATTTACAATTATAAAATTCAAATATCCACTTCGAAACATGAGCCTTTTATCAAAATATATTCTTCGGTAATAATCCGTCTTAATTTAGAAACTCATTAAACCATCTAACAGATATTAAAACACAACCTGTTAGATTCATGAGGTTAGTTATCTAAACTTATTATAAATTATTTACTTTTCCGTGATACTGATAATGAGCAGCCTATTTTGGGACTGATCTGTTCAAAATTTAATCTAGGATTCACGATAATATATGTTATTCTAGATTTTGAACATACAAACTGTTGACTACACAGTTCCAATGAATACACATTAAAATTACTGCTTGATATCAACGAAAAAGTAAATAGGAGGTGATTTGAGATTGGAAACAAATACGTGCTCCTTTGGACATTCTTATTAAAGAAATATTTTATTGAGAATGACAAACCTGAGGCATGACACAAACTAGAGTCCATCAAGTATCTTCCACATTTGACATCAACCAACACTTTGTTGATAATGAAGGTATGCATACAACTAGTTACATACACCAAAAATATGTTACCACATGAAATACATTTTAAAACTATAAATGTTACAATATTTTATGCTACTCATTCTTTCCAGGTTCTCTTTCTTTTATCTGCTGTGCTGAATTTTCTGAGCTGTATTTTAGGAACATGTTAAGGAATACAGTAAGTAACAATCTCAGTGACAATCCCACTGAGCGATTCTTTTAATTTCAGTTTCGTCTAGTAATGGCTAAGCTCAATTGAACGGAGGATTTCAATCTTTTATTCAAATAATCCTCTTACATTTTTTGCCATTATTTCTGTCGGTTATTTTATTTTTCCAACACTTTTGTAGAAAAATATATCCCTAGTGTGAAAGTCTTTCAACATTTAACTTAATTATTCCCTTTGGTATTTTTGCAATAGCTTCTTGAAGTAATGTAATTTTTATTTGGATGTAGGTGTCAATGTAAAACAATTTGGTATCATCCAAAATAAACCCTTGATACTTTCAATCGTGAATTAATGAGTTATTTACTACTTGTGTTGCTGCAAGAAAAAAGTAGTATCAGACCGCACTCTACTATAGTACTCCGCACGTGGACATACAGTAAATACATTTCATCATTTGTGACGAATTGTTAATGTCTTACGTGTAAGCATGCATCCACCCTACTTCATCCCTGAAATTTCAAAACCACAAAATATCACTGACAACATATATACTGAAAAGACTCCGAAACCCGTTAGAACATCCCAGAGATTATTATGCCTCGGAAAATCACCACCACTACAAATTTTCTCTGAAAATCGGTCTTACAGGTTTGTTCGTTTTTGTTCTAAATATCATACATATTTATATTAAGTTATAATACATTTTATTGGCAGCTGTAATTAGACTCTCTCCAACCAGTTTGAATCTTGTGAATAAATAGCACAAAATCACTTCCAAGGCACTGGGTGACCGAACCTTTGTCACTACGCTGTCGTAATTCTTCAACATGAAGTGAACAATGTCAAACTACTCGCAAGTTCTTCTATAAAAATAAAATATATACAATATTCAAATGCAATAAATATTATAAATATATTCTCAATTTTATAAGCAACAAATGCGATATATTCTTGTCTCGTCTTCTCTATTAGCCCGTTCTTGCACATGAACGAGATACTGTACGGGTCGGCATCGAGTTTAACTGGTAAATAATTCACCACTCAATGCCGCCACTGTTAGCATCACTTGTAAAGGGTGTCCTTTCTCGCCAAGGAACTGTTCGCATTCACTTCAACCTGCAGCCTGCTTCTGGTCCGGCACCAATATGGTACAGTAGGGTGGAGGTGGAATGTCGTGCGCCACAACAGCTTCGTAACTCGGCGGTAGTTCTCCTCCGGACACCAGATGTAGCTGGCTACTCACAGACGTCAATGAACTCTGTAAAATATGAAAATTAGATTTTAGAGTTGGTATCTCACTGCCCTCTCAGAAAGACAAAATTATCCAAACTAGATACCATTAATTACGCTAGAATAATTAAAATATCTTCTCTTGAAAGATTATCATATCAATGAATTAATGTAAATATGTATTACATGAATTATTCGTTATTAAAAGGAGCCTAAGTCGCAAGAACTTTCTTACGTACACCCAAATGTATCATACATTTGAGGATCGATGGAAAATGAATTAAATCCAGTCTTCATAATATATTTTCCTTTTATTTAAACTGAAAAGATGTATAAAAACTATAAAAATATTACTTGGACTGCTTTTAACAATGAACAGTTTTTACACAGGAAGGATTAACAGTAGATATGGACTCCAGTTTTGAAGTTATTTAGATAGAGATAGGATATTTAAAACTCATTAACTTTGTGGTTATCAGGAGGTACAATCCTCCATAGCCATACTCTCCATGGGGATTGAATGGCGTCTGCTGTGTGACGTACTTTGTGTTTATGTGATTGTGTATGTTGTGTAGAGTCGCAGAGAATTATGGAGACAGCACAAACACTCATCTCCGGAACCAAAGGAAATAACCATTTGTGGTTCAAATTCCACAGCCCGTTTGAGAATAAAACCGGGATTTTCTTGGGCATCAGTATGGTGACAGACCAGGAAGCTACCATTCAGGCATGGGGCCAAACATAATAAAATGAAAAGAATCAGTAAATCAGTAAGAATCACCTACTCAAAATGGTAAGAAATTTTTCCTGCCGTTTTTCATTTTTTAATAATTGAATACCGGCATATGTTTTAAAATTTGATCGACATATTTAACGTTCTAATTATGTGATTTTACACAGATTGTTGGTTTTTAAGCCCGAATATTTGGGCATTAATTATTATATAGTCCATGATATATATATATCATATATATTGTTCTATGTATTACATGAATTATTCGTTATTAAAAGGAGCCTAAGTCGCAAGAACTTTCTTACGTACACCCAAATGTATCATACATTTGAGGATATATATATATACGCATTGTTTGCTCTACAACCAAATTACCTGTAGTATTTGTTTGAGTGCTGATGTCTTTGAAAATGGGAGTCACAAATGTTACATTCACTTCTTCGGGTATAATTAATTATTTCTTCCCGTACTTCAAAGAATGTGATTTCTGCAGATTCCGATATTGTAGGCTTATCGTGGTAATCCGGCAATTTTCTGGTGTATGGCCTCTTCCTCATTTCATGGTCCACGGAAAAAGCGATGGAACAGCGCCCGGTTTTAATCTTGCTCTCTCACCTTTAAATACAAACGCACAAATTCGGTGGTTGTTATTGAAATGCCTACTCAGTTTACAGGTAGAACATAGGAATTATCTCCCTTCGTAAGTCGCACTTACCTAACAAAGTTTTCGTGAAGTCACCGGGTTGAAAATAATGGGAACACACTCTAATATTTTCGGTCAGATTCTTCTCACCGAAATGTTTCCTTCTAATAACCATTTTTCTATTTTGTGGAAACTGGTGAAACGGAAATGGGCTTCCCTGATTTTTGCAAAGAGGAACACTGCAATAGCTCGGCATAGTCACGAAATAGACAATTTAAACAACTTAAATTCGTGGATATTTAGCGGCATGAGTACACAGGAGACAAATGAAGAGCGCATTGCGCTTACCCAGTACAACAGCAGTGCGCTCTCTGTTCTAGTTCTATACATCCCTATTAAACAGAAGTACGGCATGATCATGCAATTAAAAGTTATTTAGTATTTTAATACACACTAAGGAACTAACAGACACTGAAGAGGCTGCCAGACTGACGAATGCGTGCGGCATACCGGTGAATTATAACTCAGTGTTCACGACCTTGGCAAAAACATTATACCCCTACTACCCTACCCACAGCACATGCAATGTCTCCACTACTTGCCGTAGCGCTATACAAATCGGTCAGCCACGACGAACGGCATTTGGTGCTTATTTCCGCCAACAATTTTAATAATTAAGGAAAATAAAGGAAAGAATTAGCAGATAAGACACAAAGGCTTGTACAGATAACGTTTCTTTTACAAATAATTCGCTGTGAGCTTGCATCCGGGAGATCGTGGGTTCGAATCCCACTGTGGGCAGCCCTGAAGATGGTTTTCCGTGGTTTCCCATTTTCACACCACGCAAATGCTGTTGCTGTACCTTAATTAAGGCCACAGCCGCTTCCTTCCAACTCCTAGGCCTTTCCTATCCCATCGTCGCCATAAGACCTATCTGTGTCGGTGCGACGTAAAGCAATTAGCAAAACAAATGATAATAATTCCTAGTTCCAGGTGGCTCAAGTGAATATGTAATGTTTACTCCACAAAGTGGCGAGGGGCGGGGGAGACTTTCCCTTCACGCCCCACCCCCTAATCGCCGCTACTGATTGTTAACACGCCAAAGATGCTGAAAAGGAAATTTAATCACTTGTTTATACATGTGTAGACATCCACTCGATAAAAGAGTTGCTTGTATGAAACAAAAACGATACTGTTCGGTGAAATACTTGTGTAGAAGGCATACGTCTGTTTGGAGCTTCGGTTGCATTCCGACTGGGTTGTCCAGATTAAAATAATGTCTATGTATTCGTCGCTGCTGAACACACTAGCCATTGGCGATAAGCAGACAGTAAATATAGTGCGGCTGTACCATACACCAGCCTAGAACTATGCAGTCGAAAACGATGTTTACTAATGCAAGGGGTGCATTCGACCGCCAGCGCTGAGTAACATGCTGCGAGTGTGACTCTGTTTCTTATCTCTTCATATGCTGACGTAACCTGCCCGCTGGCAGTAGTTCCCGTATTAAAATCACTCGGTAGACACCCCACACATCACTTATGCATGCGGGACATTTATAAGTAGAAAGTACGGCGTCCGTGAGCCACCTGGTATATATCATTTATATAAAAGTCTAATACTGCATGTCGCATAGTTAAATTAACACAGTTTTCCACAACAACTAATATTTAGGTGAAGTTTCCCCAGATCCTTCTTAAAATCTCTTTCACTACACATGAAGGATTTCTCGTATGTTTATCTTAAAAGGATTCGTTGTTCCATTGTATCGGAACTGTCAATTTATGCTCCAAAAAGCAAACTTTTATGAATCATATACTAGTGATATTTTTCTGTAGCACATACTATAAATAAAGTAGAAATGTTGAAAGTACTTCATTTCAAATTTACGAGACTACATACTACAATGCCTCCATAGATGGGACGGAAGCGTGCTGGCCTGTCACTGCTGCGTTCCACGGTTCAATTCCCGGTCACTGCATGTGAGATTTGTTCCGGACAAAGCGGAGGCGGAACAGGCTTTTCTCCGGGTACTCCTGTTTTCCCTGTCATCATTCATTCCAGCAACACTTTCAATATTATTTCATTTCATCTCTCAGTCATTAACCATTGCTCCATGGGAGTGCGACAGGCTTCGGCAGCCGGCACCGTTCCTATCCTCGCCACTAGATGGGGGCTTCATTCATTCCATTCCTGACCCGGTCGAATGACTCGAAACAGGCTGTGGATTTTCATTTTTTTTAATTTCACATATTACAATAGCATAGTAAAAGTCAATGATATTGGTCCAACAGTGTTTTAAAAATTGACATGGAAATGGAAGAACAACTACTGTATATCACAGTCTCTGGGCCATTAGAAGAATGAGGGGAAAACAAACTTTAATTACCAAAAATATGGCTTCTGATTGAGACAGCTAAATAAAGTTCTGGAAACTCAATCGTCAAATTTTTGGTCATCCTAGCACGGGAGGGCATATATAGCAAGTGGAGATACAATGCTCCCCTAGTACGTAGGCACCGCATTGTGCCAATATTATTTATTTAAACCTTACTGTTAACTACATTCATAAATACGATGCAAATGAGTACTAACAACCTTGTAAGTGTATGCGATAAGCACAGAAACTAAGAAGGATCGAAGGAGTACTATTTTTCTTTCAGGAAGAATTGCATAGCTACAGATTAGTAACATATCTTTACTAGTAGGTGGGTGGAGTAAACGAAATAGGATATAAAGAAATACATTCCCAAATAGATCAATAAACTTATCTTCGCAAAAATACCCTCGAGAAATGTAGACGAATATTGTAGTTTCTTTTGCTAGTTGCTTTACGTCGCACCGACACAGATAGGTCTTAAGCGACGATGGAACAAGAAAGGCCTACAAATGGAAAGGAAGCGGTCGTGACCTTAATTGAGGTACAGCACCAGCATTTGCCTGGTGTGAAAATGGGAAACCACGGAAAACCATCTTTAGGGCTGCCGACAGTGGGGCTCGAACCCACTATCTTCCGGATGCGAGCTCACAGCTGTGCGCTTCTAACCGCACGGCCAACCCACCCGGTAATAGTTTATATTTTGTAAGGTGTATATTGCAAATAACAGGTTTATATTGCCTTACAGTTACTGATTGAGCTACCTCACATTGTAGTGCCCTGAACTGGACATAAGCTGTTTCAGGATTATACCTCACAACCTTGAGCAAGGGAAATGAGAGCCTAATCAACTGCGCTACCCAGTCGACCGTTCCGGATAAAAATGGCAATTGCTTCGAAGCGTACAATCCCTAAGCTAGATCCCCTCTGTTAGACGCAGCCCGCCGTACAAGGTTGTTCGAAGTGTAGCGCGTTGTGCAGGCAACGATATCACGCCAGTACAGAATGTCACTTCCACTAATTTGATGGTCGAAGCAAAAATAAATAAATACTTCTTGGGCTACTGAGCGTTAAATATGGGAACAGAAGTTTTCCTAAATGAAATTATTACCTGGATGTAGTTATATAGATTTCAATGTCAATCAATACTATTTCTTGTCAAGTGAAATCAAGAAGCTCGATAATAATTTGGCCCATTAAAGGAAAAAAGTGTCTTATGTTGTCTAAGGAGGAATGTAAAGGTACAGATTTGCTTTCTTTTATTTTTAGATGTACCGTAGAGACAAAGATAATGTGAGTAATGTCGCAATGCAACTGTATCTTCGAGGGGATTCTTTTAATACTTTTCTTTTGTGCAGCTAGTGGACGTCCAGCGTGGATCACAAACCCCTTTTTCATCTACAGGAAATGTGGACATGGACCATTTCAGTGAGAAGATTAAGGTGAAACTTGATTATTCGCACATCAGCTATAAACCATATTATTGATAAGAGGTGAATCATAAATCTTACGAGTCTTATCTCATATTACTTGTAGGAGTGTGTTGTGTTCATTGCCAAGTCCGAGTCCCACCAAATCCCACTAACAAGGAGACATTCCCTACTCGTCATCACCGATTTCGCTCAAACTTATAGAACATGCAGAGCTTGGCTAGAAATTAAAGTACCCAAAGTGGGAACTCCCGATGGCCAAGCGTATAGAAAATTAAAAAAAATTTAAAAAATATTGACGCGGCTCACCCACCGTATAAGCCACTTACGTTAGTGCGCACGCCGGGCAGTAGTTGGCGTAGCGGTAAGAGCTCGGACTGGTAATTCGATGGTCGTGAGTTCGACTACCCGTGTGGAGACTGGTTTTGTTCTGTCAAATTTTATATTATTCATTTTCCAATTACGCAAAGAGGTGAATAATTCATTTTATTTATTTATACGCAAAAAGCATAGAAAAGGTAAAACAATTGGGATTTCATTGTCATTGTCTACCTGCGCCAAGAATCTATTGTTTGTGTACAGCCGCCAGGAGCAAATTTCACTTGTCATGTGAAAACGAATCTTACAGAGAAACGACTATTCACGTTTATGGCACATTCCGCAAGGAGGGGAGATAGCCAATAAAGGAGAAAAAAGGAGAATTTCTGTTTGAACATACCGGGAAAGTTCGCAACTCCAAATTTTCTACAATTGTGCGCTCATTAAAAAAATGACGTCCTATATGCCTTTTGCATAAGTAAAATTAAAATAAATGAATAATATAAAAATTGAGAAAAATATTCTCCACATGGCAAGTCGATCCCACGACCATCGAATTACTAGTCCAAGCTCTTACCGCTACGCCAACTACTACTCGGCGTGCGCACTAACGTAAATAGCTTATGCGGTGCGTGAGCCGCGTCAACATTTTTATTTTTATTTTCTATACGCTTGGCCATCTGGAGTTCCCACTTTGGGTACTTTAATTTCTAGCCAAGCTCTGCATGTTCTATAAGTTTGAGCGAAATCGGTGGTGACGAGTAGGGAATGTCCCCTTGTAAGTATAGACTATATTTACTTTTAGAGGAAATCATAAATCATGCAACATTTTCCATACCACCATCGTCAATAGCCTCTGCCATTGATTAAACTTTATAAACTATGGTGTCACTCCCAAAATTCAAACCTGATAGATGTGATTAGCTACCACAACACATTAAAAGCGACAGGGCGTCGTAGCCCCCTCAGTTGCTGGGGGCTCTTTCCTATGCACCCCTCACTATTTCGACCTATGGAGTCATTACGAACCAGGTCTTTCCAGACCCACTGAGAGTAAGACACACCTCGTCAACAGTTAGTATAATGACTGATCGCCAAGGAACTATTAACCTAGCTACCTAACAAGGGGAGGACACAACTATAGGACCTCTCATTTCTCAAACTATGGGAGGTTGATCTACGTAAGAAATAAACAGCGACGAATCCGAGAGGTTGAGCCGCTGGTTATTATTTAACGAGAAAATGATCCTTAAACAGTCTGCATGCCTGCTGGAAAATTGCTTATGAGGGGCGCTGATCACGAGACCAGTGGTGCTACAGACACATTCCAACTACCAACAGGTATGCAGACTGTTAAAGGGCCATTTTCTCGTTTAAGGACCAATGACACAAACCCTTTGACATGTATCTATTTTTGACATAGATCAACTTTCCCAAAGTGTGAACGAAATCGTTAACCCCACAATTGTGGTCTTCCCTTGTAAGCCACTAGCAACAAATGAACATCGAGCAGCGAGAATCTCACCTGTCGTGGCTGGTTTTTAAACTCTCGACTTGTAGCAAAATATTTTAAGGAGAATATGTTACCTGAGGCTGAGTGGTTGCTATTGCTGTTTGATGTTGCCGGTTCTGTGCCGACCAGATGCAGAGACCTAGACGATGCGTCGCGTAGCAACAGACCACCAGACTAATGAAGAGAAGCGCTAGGCCTAGACCCAAGACGTTCCACCTTCGATCCATGTCCGCTGTCCATTCTCCTCTCATGTTGCTTTCCAGCATCAAGCCGAACACCACCAACAGAGGTACAGCTACCATCGCCAAAACGAGGTCCACCACGGGCTGGCGACTGAGGGGACGCGGCGAAACCTGGTGACAAGTAAAGTTTATGTTAAAGGGGCAAAATTATACCATGCACATGCACCCAAGGTATAGAGGAAGCTTTTTCTACGGGAAGGTGACCCGTATTAAAGGAAATAACATAGCGAGGCTTCAAGATAAGGCAGGGATAAAATGGCTTCATCTATACTAATATTATAAAGAGGAAAAAATTGTTTGTTTGTAACGAATAGGCTCAAAAACTACTGAACCAATTTTAAAAATTACTTCACCTATAGAAAGCTACATTACCATTGAGTAACATGGGCTATATTTTATTTTCAAAACAATTCTAAGTTGGGGGCACGGGGGGGGATATAAAAATAATAGGCTAATATAAGCAAAATATCGAAATTGTCGTATAAGGACGAGACAAAGCTCAATTTAATCCTCTTGACGCAAAGAACAAAACTCGGTAAGCCCTACGGGCCCGAAAACCATGTTTTAAGGCCCTAAAACCAACCGTTACGGAGATATTGGCACCACACTACCACTGCTCTAGGAATCGGATAAAGTAATGAACTGCCGTAACCATGGCAACGTCAGCTCCAGGACTCTACAGCAGCGAAATTATCTACAATAAATCACAAAAACGTAACATGTTACAGACATGAAAATTGATATTTGGAATCCCCTTTAAAAATAAAAGAACACAAATATTCGTTTTCAGAAAATCCACTTAAGGGTGGGGTGGGGGGTGAAAGGAACTGAGGAAGGAGTTGAATGATTTATATGAGGATACATATCTCTCACAAAATTAAGATGTTACAGACTTTAAAATTGGTACTTGGAATCTCCTTTAAAAATGAACACACTCTTTTTGAAAATCCACTTAAGGGGGTGAAAAGAAAAAAAAGCGGGTGAATTTTTGAAATGAGTATCTTCTTCTATCGCTTTACCCACATCTGTGGGGTTGCGGATGTGAACTGTGTCGAACATGTGGACTTTACCCTGTTTTATGGCTGGATGCCCTTCCTGACGCAACCGTACGAGTAGGGATGTAATCTATACTTCTATACTAATATTATAAAGAGGAAAATTTTGTATATTTGTTTGTAACGGATAGACTCAAAAACTACGGAACCGATTTTAAAATTACTTCACCTATAGAAAGCTACATTGCCAGTGAGTAACATGGGCTGTATTTTATTTTCAAAACAATTCCAGGAGGGTGACGGGGGAGATATAAAAATATTAAAATAATAGGCTAATATAGGCGAAATCGAATTTGTCGTACAAGGACGAGACAAAGCTCATGTTAAGCCACTTGACGCAAAGATAAAAACTCGGTAAACCCTTCGGGCCCGAAAACCATGTTTTAAGGCCCTAAAACTACCGTTATGGAGATATTGCAACCACACTACCCTTGCTCTAGGAATTGGATAAAGAAACGAAACGCCGTAACCATGACAACGTTAGCTCCAGGATTCGACAGCAGCTAGATTATGCATGTAGGTTTGGGCATAGGTGCCAACCAAAATTAATACACATATGACTTACTATATGGAAAAAATAAACTGTTGTGTAAGAAACCCATAGCACTCCTTTGGGTGGGGATGGAAAGGGAGTGAAGTATAAAAATAATAGCCCCGGAGATCTCCGTAGTACAGCGACCAGAGGTTGCCGACGGGCCTCCGTATTTACGTACTGGCTTAGGTTTCAGCATTTTTCGGAGTCTGTTGCCTATAGTTTAAAGTATTTTCTATCAAATCATGGAGTAGTAGGATCACTGATGTTATTAGTGCCGATATTTTGGTCCACTTTTACGATCATTGTAACCATGAAAACAACCTATATACTGTACACAATAATTGTCAAGATGGTGCGCCCATGACTTGAAAAAAAATTCTCAACATTTATACTGATTCATTATACGATGTGCGACATGAGTGACAAGCCCTGAGAATTATAGTTCTCGATAATTATAGTAGTATCTTTTATGCATCGCGTATTTCCTTTATTATTTGTAATAGTTATGAAATGTCGGATCAAACAAATACATTCAATAATATTTATATTTGTGGTACTATCTGGCGAAAGCATACTTACACTAAACGTGCAGCTTTGTGAAGGGAGCAGGTATATCTAGGTGGGAATGAAGGAAAAACATGGAAGCAAAAGATCTTAGAAGTCGACGCTAATTACGAACTAATATTTAGAGGTCCTCAGGAAAACAAGAAGATACATTATAATTCCAAACATGGCAATTTCTACGTACTTAATTAAATACACCAGTGATATAAATATCTAATGATGTCGCTCACACCGATAGTAGGAGTAGCTAAACCGAGCTCGATAGCTGCAGTCGCTTAAGTGCGGCCAGTATCCAGTATTCCGGAGATAGTAGGTTCGAATCCCACTGTCGGCACCCCTGAAAATGGTTTTCCGTGGTTTCCCCATTTTCACACCAGGAAAATGCCGGGGCTGTACCTTAATTAAGGCCACGGCCGCTTCCTTCCCACTCCTTCCCTTTCCTGTCCCATCGTCGCCGTAAGACCTATCTGTGTCGGTGCGACGTAAAGCAACTAGCAAAAAAAAAAAAGAAAAAAAAAAGGAGTAACTAAAGCCACTTTCTGATAACCCGTACGAAGAACGGGTACTTCTGCTAGTAGAGTAATAAAATTGGAATGGAGTGTTGGTAAGTTACTTTCAGATTGGACAAAGCAATAATTGCACCTATCTATAAGCAAGGGAACAGGAAGGATTGCAACAACTATCGAGGTATCTCATTGATTAGTATACCAGGCAAAGTATTCACTGGCATCTTGGAAGGGAGGGTGCGATCAGTGGTTGAGAGGAAAATGGATCAAAACCAGTGTGGTTTCAGACCACAGAGGAGCTGTCAGGATCAGATTTTCAGAATGCGCCAGGTAACCGAAAAATGCTACGAGAGGAATAGACAGTTATGTTTAGGTTTCGTAGATCTAGAGAAAGCATTTGACAGGGTACCGAGGAAAAAGATGTTCGCCATACTAGGGGACTATGGGATTAAGGGTAGATTATTATAATCAATCAAAGGCATTTATGTTGACAATTGGGGTACAGTGAGAATTGATGGTAGAATGAGTTCTTGGTTCAGGGTACTTACAGGGGTTAGACAAGGCTGTAATCTTTCACCTTTGCTGTTCGCAGTTTACATGGATCATCTGCTGAAAGGTATAAAATGGCAGGGAGGGATACAGTTAGGTGGAAATGTGGTAACAGTCTGGCGTATGCTGACGACTTGGTCTTAATGGCAGATTGTGCCGAAAGTCTGCAGTCTAATATCTTGGAACTTGAAAATAGGTGCGATGAGTATGGTATGAAAATTTTACTTTTGAAGACTAAATTGATCTCAGTAGGTAAGAAATCCAAGAAAATTGAATGTCAGATTGGTGATACAAAGCTGGAACAGGTAGATAATTTCAAATATTTAGGATGTGTGTTCTCCCAGGATAGTAATATAGTAAGCGAGATTGAATCAAGGTGCAGTAAAGCTAATGCAGTGAGCTCGCAGTTGCTATCAACAGTATTCTGTAAAAAGGAAGTGAGCTCCCAGACGAAACTATCTTTACATCGGTCTGTTTTCAGACCAACTTTGCTTTACGGGAGCGAAAGCTGGGTGGACTCAGGATATCTTATTCATAAGTTAGAAGTAACAGACATGAAAGTAGCGAGAATGATTGCTGGTACAACAGGTGGGTACAATGGCAGGAGGGTACTCGCAATGAGGAGATAAAGGCTAATTTAGGAATGAACTCGATGTATGAAGCTGCACGCATAAATCGGCTTCGGTGGTGGGGTCATGTGAGGTGAATGGAGGAGGATAGGCTACTTAGGAGAATAATGGACTCTGTTATGGGGGTTAAGAGGTGTAGAGGGAGACCGAGATGTCGATGGTTAGACTCAGTTTCTAACGATTTAAGAAATATAGAACTGAATGAGGCCACAGCACTAGTTGCAAAATAGAGGATTGTAGCGACGTTTAGTAAATTCACAGGAGCTTGCAGACTGAACGCTGAAAGGCATAACGGCCTATAATGATATATGTTCAAGATAAGCTGACTGGTGGAGTAATGTAGTACATGATGATGTTTGGTTTCAAGTCACTTCTCTAAATACCTTTACGGTTTTATGGAACGTATAATGTGGTTCATTACAAAGACAGAAAAGGGCGGATATGTTTAAAATCCACATTATCGTAACGTCGTTCAAGATGAATGGGCATTTTTAAAAAGGAAATCCATTAATATCTTGCGACATATTTCCTCATTGTTGGAAGAATTTCATTTTTAAATGTTCGTTTCCAGAATTAAACAGACGGCCATGACTGCTGCATGAGCAAAAGAGCCGCGGATGTTTTATTGCAAAACGTAATTCAGGATTACCTGGGTTAAGGTAGAGAAATTTGCAGCTTCTGTCCTACGACCGGTTCGTTACATATTGAGTACACATTGCCAGTAATTTCCCTGCAGTTTTAAGGGTACAATAATAGCACTATCAAGATTTTAAGAAAGCATTAAGGGTCTTTCCCCTTCCCAAAAGTAAGCAGTTGGTACGAACGCAAATGATTTTAACAAGTCTTATTACAGCTGTTCAAAATATTGATATCGATATTTTTCCAAGCTTTTGCTATTTATTACAATCGCACATTAATGTTGGTGTATCAAATGAGGTTAATAGGCAAACATTACAACTACTGCGATTGTTATTATTATTATTATTATTATTATTATTGGTAATAGACGCAACAGAATCCGGGATTCGGAATGTTGTTCCGGTGGAGTTCTTTAATGTGCTGAAAGCCAATGTCACAGAGGTGTCTCATTTCAACATAGTAAACTGCCACCGATCTCAACCGGGTTCGAACCAGCTATCTTAAGAACTGAAGACCAACGGCTAAGCGACTGCGCTTTTGAATTCCACTTCCTTTATAGTAGTCTATATCCAGCAGAAGAACTGTTCAGAATTGTTTCAATTTCTCTTATATAAACAGTAGTGTTAATTGGTTCGATTATATCCCAGCACAATGGTTTGGAACTAACGAGGGTGAAAGGTCTGTGTTAGTAGGCTACAAAGTTACGTAAAACAAACTCTTTCCATGGATAAATTCTGGTACTCTGTGGATTCTAAATATAAATAGCTGAAGGAATAATAATAATAATAATAAGAAGAAGAAGAATTATGTGGTCTTAGCAACCGAGCTGCAGATAAGTCAAACCTGAAGATGGTTTTTCCTGGTTTATCATTTTTACACCAGGCAAATGTCGAGGCTGTACCTTAATTAATGCCACGGTTGCTTCCTTTCCACACCTGGCCCTTTCCTATCCCATCGTCGCCGTAAGACCTATTTGTGTCTGTGCGCAGCAATAAATAAATAAATAAATACTATCTCGAGGGATAATGGAACTGTGTCCTGAAAGGAGGTTCTATACTGTTACTATTTTTACTAGCCTTTCATCTTTGAGCACTCGTCAACTGTACCCGAATGCGCTGAATCCGCAACATCTGTTTTGAAACATTTGACTACTGACCCACTGTACATCAGCTGTACAGACATATTGTCGTTTGTATGTCGATGATATTGTTGTACTCAAAGTGTCACTATGTTCCGTTTTCTTCTCAAAGTTCAATACTAAAGCTTTATATTACAGTGACACTGGATTAGCGCGATTCAAAATACATTTATACCAGGGATCGTACTGATGGCGGTCTCTTTCGGCAATCACAACAACTATGCGGAGCAACTCGGCTTTCTTCTTCCAACAGGTAGCGCTGTTCGTGGCCTGCAGGCCTGAGTGAAGTATACTTACTTCGTTTGTAGTCGGCGCGTAAGGTTTCCAAGTCGTTCCATTCATACGGACTTCGAACATAGTGGTCTATCGGTGTATTTGGTCCTATGATCTATATACTTATGCATAAATTATACAACCGATGAATAGCAATACGGTATATTGTCTAAGGCAGTATTACAATGTACCAAGTGTGATTGTTACAGAACCGGCCTGGTCACTGAGAAAGGCGCTGTTCCTAGCCTATAAAGGCTTTCCATGCAATTCTCTCTCTCTCTCTCTCTCTCTCTCTCTCTCTCATAACTTGGCAAGTTAACTTTGTAGGTGCCTAATGCTGCACTTGCGAAGCATTGCTTTGTATTAACATCCATATTCAATATGACAATAAAGCCAAAGGTTTACGTATTTCATACTTTACGTAACTGTGACATGAAATGAGCTGTGGGAGGGCAGGGATGGTTAACCTACATGGTCAGACTTTATTTTTATGTCCCCCCTTGGGCGACAGTAACTGCGCAGTAGTCCATGGTTTTCCATTTTCACACTGTACCTTCTTTAACACTTTGCAATTGTGGGTTCCACCAAGAATGTTTCGACAAATGTATAATTTCTGGAGGCTGACGAGGTTTGGCAGGGAAAGATAACTACCCCCCCCCCCCCACCAACTGAACCGACATAAATGAACAGAAACATTTTGAAATGTCAAACAGCTTTCAAAGCTGCAATACCCCTACACTGAATGAATCTTCTCGTGTGGTCTGCAAGCTGTTGAGTATCAAAAGTAATACGAAATAGAAATCTTTGCTGACCTAACGGGGACTATATGGTTTTGCCACATAAAAATGTCGAGAAGACAGTTTGTAATGGTCGATTTTCTACTGGGAAGCGTGTAGGAGGAAGGACTCAATTATTGTGTCACTCTATTAAGATATCGCCTTCACATCCACACATGTAAATACTTGGGACTTGAATATCAACGAGTAGGCATTATTGTTATTAATATTATTAATTAATTTGTTATTCTTTTTCTTTCTTTCTTTCTTTCTTTCTTTCTTTCTTTCTTTCATTCATTTTCCTCAATCTGTTTACCCTCCAGGGTTGGTTTTTCCCTAGGGCTTAGCGAGAGATCCCACCTCTACCGTTTCAACGGCAGTGTCCTGGAGCGTTAGACGGTCAGTCAAGGGATACAGCTGGGGAGGAGGACCAGTTCCTCGCCCAGGCTGCTTCGCCTGCTATCCTGAACAGAGACCTTGCGCGGGGATGGGAAAATTGGAAGGAATAGACAAGGAAGAGAGAAGGAAGTGGCTGTGGCCTTAAGTTAGGTACCATCCCGGCATTTGTCTGGAGGAAAAGTGGGAAACCACGGAAAACCACTTCGAGGTTGGCTGACGTGGGAATCGAACCCTCCTGAATTAATTAATTTGTTGTTAATTTGTTAATTAACTCAGTTGACCTCCCAAGGCTGAGTGCACCCCGTCCCAGTCCTCGTAACAGTTTTTAAATTATTATTATTATTATTATTATTATTATTATTATTATTATTATTATACAATAGCAAAAGCGATAGGAGGGCCTCACGGTCTTCTTCCATGGGGTGCCCACGAAGGCAGACGTGAGAATAGTTCCCGGTGCGTAACTTTTGGCTCTCCCTGTTTTTATGTTCGAAATACATTGAGTGAAGTAAACCTTTTTGAAATCACTATGGAACGTTTCATATTTTGAATATAATACAATGTTAAAATGTGTGACTTTATCTTCAATGCAAAATGTCAAATTCTGGAAGAGAAAAAAAAAAAGGCGACAGAAATCACCTCCATATTGCAAGAAATGCCTACAACACAAGTTAAAAACGTTTATAAAAATGGAATACACACACACACACCTGTTATTTTCGTACCTACTTTGTATTTGGCAAATTATTATTTATTGTCTGTCAGTATGTAAATATAATATACGAACGAACATTGTACCTTAAAGCATGTCAAACCCGATAATATGCAAATCGAGTTTTGGAAAGTATGCCTGCATTTCCACATTTTTATTTCAAACACTGCAATATATTATAGGGTCAACTGGGGTAAATCCGACCATGGAGTATTTCTGTCCGTCTCCCTTTTCACCTTTATAACTTATCAGGCTATTATGGGACTATTTTATGTGCTCTGTTTTGAAAAAAAAATATTGTTGGGATACATTGCAAGTGTGAAAATGCAGAAGGACGGAAATATACCATGGTCTGTGTTATCCCAACTGAACCGACATAAATGAGGAGAAACATTTTGAAATGCCATAAACAGCTTTCATAGATGCAATACTCCTACAGCGAATGAATCTTTTCGTGTGGTCTACAAGCGGTTGAGTACCAACCGTAATACAACATACGAAACTTTGCTGACTTAATGGGGGCCTTTATTGTTTTGCCACATAAAAATGTGGAAGGAACATTTTGTTATGATAGCTTTATCTACGGGAAGCGTGTAGAAGAAAGGACTTAAGTATCGAGTTACTTTATTAAAATACAACCTTCACATCCACACATGTAAAATATTGAGGACTTTAATATCAATGAGTAGGTATTATTATTATTATTATTATTATTATTATTATTATTATTATTATTATTATTATTATTATTATTATTATTATTATTATTATATTATTATTACCGCTTCTGTGGTGTAGTGGTTAGTGTGATTAGCTGCCACTCCCGGAGGCCCTGGTTCAATTCCTGGCTCTGCCATGAAATTTGAAAAGTGGTCCTAGGTATGAAACGGGGTCTTCTCAGTCTCGGGAGGTCAACTGAGTAAAGGGGGGTTTGATTCCCACCTCAGCCATCCTCGAAGTGGTTTTCCGTGCTTTCCCACTTCTCCTCCAGGCAAATACCGGGATGGTATCTAACTTAAGGCCACAGCCACTTCCTTCTCTCTTCCTTGTCTATCCCTTCCAATCTTAATCCTCCTACAAGGCCCCTATTCAGCACAGCAGGTGAGGCCGCCTGCGGGAGGTACTTATCCTCCTCTCCAATTGTATCCTCTCCGACTCAAAGTCTCACGCTTTAGGACACTGCGCTTGAGGCGGTAGAGGTCGGATCCCTCGCTGAGTCCAAGGGAGAAACCAACCCTGGACGGTAAAACGGATTAAGAAAGAAAGGAAGAGAGAAAGAAAGAAAGATTATTATTTGCCTGCTGCCATTTCTTGATGGATACAGTACTTTTGTATCCATCCCTTGGCAGAGACCAGAGTAAAGTGTAGCTTTCACCGAAGTCCCAGTCTCATCCATGGCTGTGACAATATGGAAGCTGCTGGGGTATGGATGGTGCTGAGTAATGACATTCAGGGCATGACTAGTGCATCTGAGCGTTATGAAAGGTGTTGCTCATAGGGTCAGTCGTGCTGCAATAGCACTTTCTGACCCAGTGAGGAAAGCAATGGCAAACTACCTCACTCCTCGTCCTGCCTAGTACGCCTCATTTTGGTGCTGCCATTGACTTTTGCGGTTTCCTTATAACCGCATAAACTTTGGTGGTGCTATTTGAGGATCCAACCAGCCTCTGGGCTGATGACCTAACAGACAGACATTATTGGACATTAGGAAAAGTGATAGGATGGCGTCGCGTTTTACTTCCACCGTGTACCCACGAACGTGTTTATTCGACCGTAGTAATTTTTTTTTTTTGAATTTGACAATTTACTGTAACGTGTGCTGATGTTTTGATTCTGGTATTTTTTGATGATATTAGTAAACAAACTCCATACAGACATCGTTTTGTGATACATATGTTGTAGGCTGAGAAGCCTGTATCTGGGGACTTGGCCCTACCTAGTGGGTTATGTAACAGTGACATCATACATGAGAATTAACACATATTAGCGCTGACTGGTCACACACACACGCATAGCCTATGTTTATATGCAAAGGGCCTCCTTTACTCCAGGAAAGTTAAGGTTCAAGGCCAAACTTCACAATTTCAATTGCTGCTTGGGAAGTGTTTCCTTACATGATCATTGGACTACGAGCTAAACCACTGGTCTGAAGACAGGAAGGAAAATAATAGGGGGAGTATCCAGGACAGATAAAAATAAAGTAACTCCAGGATAAATATTCTGACCTCGGGGCCTCAGGAGAGCATTGTTACTCTACACAAACGTTTACTACAGATACAGCAGAGACAAGTAAACAAACATGACTTTCAAACAATAACAACAACAACAACAGTAAGTGGAGGGATGTTAACTCTCAGCACTATTTTCAGCGTGAATGTCTGGTTAGAGAAAACATTTCCTCTTTTAATGTAATTCTTACCATCATAAGCCATGTAAACAAGAGTACAAAGAGCAAGGAATTCAATTTTACACTAGCTGTCCGCCCTGGCTTCGCATGGGAGCAATTTTGAATTTTTAGTAGTAGGCCGTGTAAGAATTCCTTGAAAACCACGTTAGTTGTTGTCCTCATGTACAGTGGGACGTTTCTCCGAGGCTCTTCTGGCTGCCTATGTGTTAGCTCACTCCTTGCATTTTAAAAATCATTCCTCCGCTTCTATTAAAACGATGATAACTCGTACAAACTGTCATGGAAGTCAGATGTTGTTAAGGTTATTTTTTATCTTAAAGTATTAAGGCTAAGAGGTTACGTGAACCATGTTGATCCAAGAAATATCACTGTAATATTTGTTACAAATGAAAGGTAATCATTGATTTACTCAAATAAAATCTCAAATTCCAGGTTGATTAAGAAATACCATCGTAACTAGCAAGAAATATGTATACGTATTTACTGGCTGTAAATAAGAGCCCATGGTGTTACATTCCGCTGCTTGCGCCGTCTTTTGTTTCTTTCTCGAGGTCCAGGGCTGGCACCAACGAGCTCTCTTTCTAGCTCGTTATGAATGGGAGTGCGGGTATTTTGTTGAAAAATAGCATGATCCCTGGACCAATAAATCGTTTAATGAATCAGTTAGTGCAAATGAAATGACAGCTCATCAAATTACATCGAATGAGAAACATCAATAAAACGACACCAAAGAACTTCAGTGAGCAAAGACATCACAGACGACAGTGTTGGACAAACAAAACTCTTAAGGAAGCGCTGCGACGTAGCAGAAATAGTAGTTTCAAGGCAGTAGAGTATGTATTCTCTAAAATAAAATATTTCGTATTATTTCTTAATCAACCTTGGATTTGAGACTTTATTTCACTAAAAGCAATTATTATCTTCCATTTGTGACAAATATTTCAGTGATATTTCGTGGATCAACATCATTCACGTAACCAGGCCAAGAACATCTTACATTCATACGATAGCGTGATTAATCTCAAAATACGGTTTCTGAATTTAAGATTGATATTTATTACTGCAAGATATAATATAAAAACTCTTTTTGAAGGGTACCTTTTACAGACTACTTATACAGAATCGACAAAGCTTTTATGCTGAAAAATTCTTCCACTCTCTCTCTCTCTCGGCCTCTATCGTTGACGGTTTAGGCAGCGTAAATCAAGCAAGTGCTCGGATGGTCATGTTTTCGTTGACTTCTTTCACTAAAACCTCCAGTAATCGATTGCTTTTTGTCTTAAATTAATATTTCATACACCTCATTTCTTGATGGATACAGTACTTTTGCATCCATCTCTTGGCACAGGCCAGAGTAAAGTGTAGCTTCCACCGAAGTCCCAGTCAACATCCATGGCTGTGACAATATGGAAGTTGCTGGGGTATGGGTAGTGCTGAGTAATGACATTCGGAGCACGACTAGTGCATCTGGGTGCTATGAAAGGTGCTGCTCATAGGGTCAGTCGTGCTGCAATAGTACTTTCTGACCCAGTGAGGAAAGCAATGGCAAACTACCTCACTCCTCATCTTGCCTAGTACGTCTCATTTTGGTGCTGTCATTGGTTTTTGGGGTTTCCTTATAACCGCATAACCTTTGGTGGTGCTATTTGAGGATCCAACCAGCCTCTGGGCTGATGACCTAGCAGACAGACAGACACCTAGACCTTTGTCAATAATGCTCTATATAGTGGTGAAAACCGTATCAAAATCTGTCGAGTGGTTCTCAAGATTAGACCGCACAAACACAGACGGACACCCACCGAGGACTTTGTTTTATAATATGTAAAGTGTAGATTAGTGGATCTCAACCTTCCACGACCTGTGGCTACCTTTCACTGCTGATCATAAAGCAGCACCGACCTCATTGCAGGTTCGATCGTGTAAGTCGGACGTAATCTTGTTTATTGTGTTTATTGCCGGATTACGTAGAGAAAAGGAGTGCAATAAGAATAAGGATTTAAGTGATTTGATGTAGGAAAACAAAAAAGAAAGTGTTTATAAATGACTATTGCGCACTGATTTTCTCAAATATACAACTAACATGTTTGCCTACTCAATAAATACAAAAATGTCTATTATAAATATCTATCGTTTATTAATAAAGGACAGTTCAATGAATATTTAATAAATATTTAATTTTCACGACAGTTTGTATTGTTATAATATCCTCGGCATGGCACCCTTGCCAAAATTCAGCGGCACCCCTCGGTCGCAGCGCGTACTTTGGGAACCACTCCTGAAGATTACTTAATATTGTGATCACAGCTGTGGTCCAGCTGTACGTGGAATTCCAACCTCAGGGACGTGACTTTGCATTTAAAAATTCCACATGCAGTGACCGCAATTCGAGCCCAGGCTGCCTTGGTGAGAAGCCAGTGTATATGTCACTCGGCTATCACGTCCTAAACTAAACTACAATATGGTAAATGTAAACCCTCCATTGAACACGCTACATCAATCGCCGGCATTCTAATCTAACGGCGAAATATTTCTTTCTATAGGCGTTTAGTACTTTATTAGTCTAAATTAACGACCAGCAGTGTGACAAGCCTTTGTTCAGCTTCTTGGTGTTGAGGCCTTCGGTTCAGAGGGTCCCGGATTTGATTCGAGGACGGAACGGGAATTTTCATCGCTTCTGGTCAACTCCTCTGACTCGGGGACGGGTTTTTTGTGTTTGTCCCAAAGTTCTGCCTTCATATTCACACAATACACTACACCATACTACCATCCACCAGCAATAGTGAATGCATACATTTCTCCACAAGGGGTTGGCGTCAGAAGGGCATTCGGACTTAATAGAAGAGTCAAATCCACGTGTCCTATATACAGTACTTCACACCCACGACCCCATCAGAGTGTGGAGGAAAAAAGAAGAAGTTATGTCACTATCCCGAGGGCAAGATCCTTAAAATATCACTGAGGGCCAAGCAGTCATGCTGACCCTAGTTCAATTCCCGGCTCCGCTACGAATTACAGTAAAACTAATTTGAGGGACTCGTACAGAGTGATCTTAGTCATCCTGGAAAAGCAGTTAAAATCATCTCGTAGCTTAATGCTCGTGACTCCCCATTGTCACCACCCAACATCAGTTTCAAGACCTACAGGTGACGATTGCAGGAAGCAAGCGCCACTTTTCCATTCTCCTTAAACTGGCGATCGGACGGTGAGTGTCTAACAATAGTTATCTGTTATCACTGCTCATGCACATCCCTTTCTCCTCACGAACTTTGAAACGCACATGTTTACATGGGCTTCTGTTTACTGGAAAAGCCCTCCGTAATGACGCACACATCAAATTCCTGTATTTGATCAACACAGCAGCTCGCTATCTGAGCTGAAGGTGCCGACAACAGCGACAAACAAGTTACAATGAGTGCCAAGTTCTGCCAGCCTTGTACACAGCATGAAGTACTCCACAGGTGAGGCTTTCACGTCCCCAAGAATGAAATATTCTCTTGGAAGTGTACAAATTATTCAATACACGAAGCCACAGCATATCGAAAATGAATTCACATTTTCTGGCATCATTAGGAGATTCCTTTTGAAAAAGCAATGCAAGGTCTTTATGATATATCAAATCTTTGAGGCCATTCGACTCTTTTATAAGGCATAAATGAGAAAAGCGTTGTTTGCCACTTGTGTGGATTCTGAATCAGAATTTGCTTTCGCATTTCATCACTAACGTTGATGTCACCAAAGCGACAGTTTTATTTGAGAACAATAGTCTCAGGCAGATCCCAAGGCACTGAACTCCTCTAGGAGAGCCGAAGTTGGTCCAATTTTTCCTCCTAAGCAGACCGCATTGATGCGTTGTTTGCCACTTGCGTGGATTCTGAATCAGAAATGAAATGGCGTATGGCTTTTAATGCCGGGAGTGTACGAGGACAAGTTCAGCTTGCCAGGTGTAGGTCTTTTGATTTGACTCCCGTAGGCGACCTGCGCGTCGTGATGAGGATTAAATGATTATGAAGACGACACATACACCCAGCCCCCGCGCCAGCGAAATTAATCAATGATGGTTAAAATTCCCGACCCTGCCGGGAATCGAACCTGGGACCTCTATGACCAAAGGCCAGCATGCTAACCAGTTAGCTATGGAACCGGACTCTGAAACAGAATTTGGTTTCGTAAATACGGCAGGCTAACATCCAGTACTCTGGGCTTCGACGATGCGAATCAAAACATACCAAATTAATTTGAATTATCACTCCCAGTTGTATAGGTAGAAAGACTTGATCATACACAATGCGAAATGTATTATTTATTTATTCATTCATTCATTCATTCATTCATTCATTCATTCATTCATTCATTCATTCATTCATTTATTTATTTGCATTATTTTGCTCGGCATAGTAAATGCTCTTACACTAAATCAAAGTTAAGATTTAATTCGTAGTCAAATCTCTATTCCCCTAGATAACCCATCCTCCGTTCGCCGTTCCGACCCCTGTAGGACTCAAATGTCCAGAAGAACGCCGACTGGATTTTCTGCATCGGCATATGTTAAATCCGATCGAATGGCAGTGTTGACTTCACCGTCCTCACTTCTTACACGAAAGGTCAAGTAGGACGGCCGGCGCACTTTACTTTTATCCTAACTGCCGATAAGAAGGATACGAAATCTTAAGAAGTCCTTGCCATGCAGTTTCCTGGAGTAGGGACGAAAAGAACCGGAGAAGAACTACACTCCATACACAGGATGGGTGAAAAGTCCCTTTATACTATATGTTTGAGTGCAGACAAATCTTTTTATGGATCTATAATGTCTGTGTGCATCCCTCTATGTTAGATGCAAAGGTTTATGCGTAAGCGTCGCCATGTTCTTTTGTGCATCCGCTATGATCATTTAAAATGCTACGCAAACTCAGTGTATCAGCTGATCGTTTTTCACGAACCGCCAGTTACGCACCGACTTCTTTTTTTTAACAAAACGCCACAGCGCATTGTCAGGAGTGGTGGGGTCCGGGCTTCGTGGAAGCCATTGTACTAGGGCAGGAAAGTGTTGTGATCCACGTCCGATCCAGCAGTTCGAAAGCAATTCATTCAGCCGTCCGCGGACACTCGAGAACAAAATGTGCCGAAATCATGAAAAGTCAATCGCGGGACCCCTAACTTCGCAGAACGTTTATGAATTGACTTGATAACGGCGATCGTACCATTTATTCTGCGCCACAGCAACATAAGTTTCGGCTCGAGTACTTGGTTTCACGCTATGTGGCCCATCACGAACACTCCTCGTTGCAAAGGCTTTCTGTTAATGACGTCTGCCGCGATAGCGACGGTTTCGCAAAACGCACAACAAAGCTCCTCATAATATCTTGCACTGCCTTATATATCGTTGAACGTTCGTAAATCCACACGCAATCCACCAAACGCTCCTCAACATCACTTGTATCCGCCATCGTGATAACTCTCCCGAATAAACCGAGCGGGAATAATGAAAAAAATGAATAATAGTGAAAGGTTTTTTCGATTCAAGAACATTGTTTGTCAATTATTGTGTTAAGGAGGGGGCTGCCTGGCGGAGGCGTGTTCGGTTCGCCCGGAAGGACGTGGGTTTGAATCCCCGTCAGGGAGTCGTAAAATTTAAGAAACGGGATTTCCACTTTCGCAGGTGCACATGGCTCTGACGTTCACTCAGCCTACACCAAAAATGAGTAACAGGTTCATTCCTGAGGGCAAAGGCGGCCGGGCGTAGAGCTAATCACTCTAGCTCATCAAGTGCCGAGGTTACGGATAGTGGAAGCCTTTACCTTCCACCCCTCCAAGGGCCTTCATGGTCTGTAACGGAGATGACTTTGCTTTGACTGTGTTAAGGGGACTGTATATAAAATAAACATTCTAACATGTCTACACATTACTACTTAGTTATGGACTATTGTAAAGGGACTTTTCACCCACCCTGTAGACATTGTCTGTGAACTTCAGTTCTCTACCGCCTTCCATGCCATTTTTCAATCTTATGTACAGTACGAAGTAGGAGAATATCTCCAAATATTGCACTAGATGCAGTCCTGTATTTCATGGAAAGAAAGACAGAAAATTCCCACTCTGAACGTCTCATAAGTTACACCGTTGCCTAAACTGAAATGGTTAAATTTTTCTTTGAAATTCGCGCAATAGTATCGGCTTTTCATAAGTTATCGCCTTCCACCACATCGAAAGCTCATAACTTCACGAGGATGAGTGAATCGCGTAGTAAATTTAGATCGGAGTTTGAAACTCAGACTAACCTGGAATGAAATCCAAGTGTCTGAGTATGAAGCATTGAAGCACGCACCCCTAAACCACGAAGCCAACTGATAACCAACTTTCCATTCGTTAAAATTTTATGAACATTAACCAGATTACGACTACACGTGGTAACAATTCTACTTTAAAGTACACAGCTTTAGAATAATAGACAATATGTTGGTCAAACTTGTAGGAAACCTACCTTCTCTCTCCATAGCGAGTATGTGCTCCACATGTTCCAGAACCTTTCGTGTCGAACAAAGAACTAATGCAAGCATTATAATTATGCTCTAAACCACGTCCATACTCTTTTATCAGTCACTGCAGAACTGAGCAGATAGCCTAGTACAGATATCATAACACTTCCTTGAAGTGTAGCTTGGAACTGTAGCGGGGTGTTCCCAGTGGGGAGGACAATGTGCTCAGCTGATACATACAGCCTATACAGACTTTACCTTTAATGAAAATGTATATTTTACCTTATATAATACAGGGTTATTCAGCTAAGTTGTCTACCAGAAGTAACTCGTGAACCGTTAAAGATATTGACATTAAGAGGGGATTTCCTCAAGGCTGTATTATTGGACCTTTATGTATATATATATATATATATATATATATCTATATAAATAAAATTGTTTCTGTTTGTCTGTTTGTCTGTCTGTTTGTCTGTTCCACCATCACGTCGAAACGGCTGGATAGATCTCAACCAAACTTCATATTTAGAGTATACTGACCCCGGGGAAGGTTTCGATATGCATATCATTTTAAAATCTTTGAAAAGACGGGGGTTTTATAGGAAAAACGGTTTTCCTCCATTTTCTCTTATACTATTATAGGCAAAATATCGAATTTGTCGTATAAGGACGAGACAAAGCTCAATTTAATCCTCTTGACGCAAAGAACAAAACACGGTAAGCCCTACGGGCCCGAAAACCATGTTTTAAGGCCCTAAAACCAACCGTTACGGAGATATTGGCACCACACTACCCCTGCTCTAGGAATCGGATAAAGAAATGAACTGCCGTAACCATGGCAACGTCAGCTCCAGGATTCTAGAGCAGTGAGATTATGCATGTACGTTTGGGCATAGCTGTCAACCAAAATAGGTACAAATAAGACTTAATATCTGGGAAAAAAATATACTGTTGTGTAAGGCACTCATAGGACTCCTTTGGGCGGGGATGGAAAGGGGGTGAAGAACGAGTGTAAAAATCTATATAAATAAAATTGTTTCTGTTTGTCTGTCTGTTTGTCTGTTCCACCATCACGTCGAAACGGCTGGATAGATCTCAACCAAACTTCATATTTAGGGTATACTCATCCCGGAGAAGGTTTTGATATGCATATCATTTTAAAATCCTTGAATAGACAGGGGGTTTATAGGAAAACCAGAATGGTTTTTCCACCATCACGTCGAAACGGCTGGATAGATCTCAACCAAACTTCATATTTAGAGGATACTCATCGCGGGGAAATTTTCCATATGCATATCATTTTAAAATATTTGAATATATGGGGGGTTTATAGGAAAATCAGAATGGTTTTTCCACCATCACGTCGAAACGGCTGGATGGATCTCAACCAAACATTGTATTTAGAGTATACTAATCCCGGGGAAGGTTTAGATATGCATATAATTTTAAAATCCTTGAATAGACGGGGGGTTTATAGGAAAACCAGAGTGGTTTTCCCACCATCACGTCGAAACGGCTGGATAGATCTCAGCCAAACTTCATATTTAGAGTATACTCATCCCAGGAAAGGTTCCGATATGCATATAATTTTAAAATCTTTGAATAGACGGGGTGTTTATAGGAAAACCACAGTGGTTTTCCTCTATTTTCTCTTATACTATTGATTTTCTGTAAACTTCGTTTACCGTACGTGAAACGTCTCTTCATTATAAACAACTTTCGTTATGTTCATAATTTACCTTACTCTTCACATGACGGAGAAATTTACAATTTTCTGCTGGTATCATGCTCTGCATTTAGTGACCGACAGACCGACAACGAACCTACAGGTTACCATGGCAACGTCTCTGACTGCATGCCAGTAGGGAAGTAACGTATTGCCATTTTCCTCATCATGCTTTTAAATTCGTGGTTGTTCCTTGGGTAGATGGCAAGAGAGGCATCAATCGGCTCATCTGCGGGATATTGGCGGAATATCGTTGGAGGTTATAACCGCCCTCGAATAGATTAAGTAATAACACCATTAGTCATCTTCATATTTGTTTACCTAAGAATCACTGAACCTAAATTTCTCCTCTGTTAGCGCTTTATTATATCCATAACTCACGGCATTTATTTATTTGTCGTTATCCGGCTGTCCTCAGTTATAATCCATTTTCTATTAGTTTCAACATTCTTAACTGTATTATTTTCTTTCTTAATTACGCCGTATGTACGTGAATGCTAGAAACTACTGGATGCATTTCCACCAAGATTCGTATTTAGAATACACCTGTCCTTGATAGGTTTCAGGGCAAATATTGTTTCTAAATCCCTGAACTAACTGGGGGTTTATACGAAACCGAAACAGTGATTTTGCACTTCCAAAAAATATACACAACAAAAGTTTATGGAAGTCTACCTACCTTGGTAGAAATTAATGTCTAAACCTTTTTTTCTCATGTGCATCATTTCGATACGAGGATCAATAAGGGAGATATCATTAAAGGACCGTTTTTCTGTACAAGTCCCATCGGACTTAACTCACGAGCGGGTGCGTGTAAAGCGTATTCCTTACAACTTGAAAACTACTGAAGACATTCGAAACAAAATTTATATTTAGCATCCACCTGTCCAAAGGTAGGTTTTAAACGTAAATAACATTTCATGTTCCGGAATGGACTGGCGGTTTATAAGGAACCGAAATGGTGATTTTACTCTTCCACAATATATACAGAACAAGACCAACCTGACTGGAAATCGACCAAACCTGATGGAATTCCACCTCTAAACCTTTTTTTTTCATGTGCATTTTTTCGTCAGGAGGATTAATAAGGGAGATATCATGAATGGTCACTTTTGCAGGTTAAGTCCAGCGGACATAGCCCAAAAGGTGTTTTACATGGAGCAGATTCCTTATCTATATAAATCAAATCGTAACGACTGTGTACCTCTACACTGACTATTTTGGCGAAATTTTCGTACAGCTTTCCGTTTAAGGGGTAATAATAACAATCTCCATAATTTTTGATTTCCTGAAAGTCCTAATTTTTACCCGCCTCGCCCAAAATCCACATTGTGGCATAATCTGCCAGAAGAATAAGAAGATAATTGAAATTTGACAAAATTATACGTTTTAGCCTGTAACGAATGAAAAATCCTATATCATTAAATTTTTCATTTTTTATCCCCGAAGAATATCGAAATATGCAGGCAATTTTAATGATGGTGCAGACCTTCGGAAATTCCTATCACGTAACGGATTGCACAATCTCCGTTCAATTTGGAATGATCTACAACCTTCGTCTTATGACTTTATGCCGTATCTGTATCCCTTTTACGTTTGATTTTTCTCTATTAATCGATGTTAAGTCAATTTGGAATTTTCACATGCATTATTCATACTTTCAATTACTTATATGAAATACAGAATCATCAAACTCTTCACGAAAATTGGCCCACTCAGTAGCCATCTGTGAGCCAAATGCTACGTATGTAGCTGTCACATTATTATCCGAAAAGTAATGTAATGTGAGATGATCTTACAAAACCTTTACCCTGTTCCACGTTTCTAAATCTGACCCAAGAATAGATGACATATCATTGGACCAGCCATTTAGGCCACTAAATCCGGCGTGTCTTATGGTATAATCCTTTGTCGATATGACGTACGTTTAGTAGCAGTTAATCTGTAAATGAAGGTCTTCAATATTGTAAACACGCATATACTTTCGTATGTCGATCTATATATATTCACTGATGTCGATTTAGCGATCGAGAAAGGGTCGGTCTGCTATTGTAATCAGTACTCCCCACACCGACTTTGACTGGCAGTAGGAAAGGGTTCCTTCTCCAACTCCTGTGTAACTGTCATTAGTAAGGAAGGCCTACAATTGTAATGAATAGTTCCCTTCTCGATTTGACTTGCAGAAGGTAAGTGAGCATGCAGTTTTGTTTAAAACTCCCCTACCCGATTGTGTTTGGCAGTAGGCAAGGGTGCCCGCCATTATAAAGAAATGTACTCATCTAAAATGTGACTGGCATTAGGCATAGTGGCCTGCTATTTTGATGGAAACTCACCAACTTGGTGTGACTGGCAGTACGCTGGCTGGCAGTAGGAAAAGGGGCCTGTCATTATAATGATAACTGCACAACTCAATTTCGAGTGATAGTAGGGTAATTGCCTGCCATTATAATAAAAACTGTAATCTGTCTGGAGGTAGGAAAGGGGGGCTGCCATTTTAACGAAAACTCCCCAAATCGATTCTGTCCGCATAGTAGGCAATGGGGCCTGCAATTATAATGTAAACTTCCCAACCTGATTGTGAATGCCAGTAGGCAAGTGAGCCTGCCGTTATATCACAAATCCGTAACAAACACTTTACATTGGAAACGTACGGGGACCTCCCCATGCTCTTTCTCGGATAACGCTAAGAGACATGCAATTTTAAAACTATCTTATTTACTGCATGTACACTATTTACTTCGATATTCGAATACAATGTAGAATACCGTAGCGAAGCACGGGTACATTCGCTAGTATATATATATATATATATATATAGAAGTGGAATCAGAGATAAGGCGTTTTGCGGATGATGTTATTCTATATAGATTAATAAAGAAGTTACAAGATTGTGAGCAACTGCAAAATAACCTCGATAATGTTGTGAGATGGACTGTAGGCAATGGTATTATGATAAACGGGGTTAAAAGTCAGGTTGTGAGTTTCACAAATAGGAAAATTCCTCCGAGTTTTAATTACTGCGTTGATGAGGTGGAAGTTCCTTGTGGGGATCATTGTAAGTACCTAGGTGTTAATATAAGGAAAGATCTTCATTGGGGTAATCACATAAGTGGGATTGTAAATAAAGGGTACAGAACTCTGTATGTGGTTATGAGGGTATTTAGGGGTTGTAGTAAGGATGTAAAGGACAGTGCACAGAGCTCGATAGCTGCAATCACTTAAGTGCGGCCAGTATCCAGTATTCGGGAGATAGTAGGTTCGAACCCCACTGTCGGCAGCCCTGAAAATGGTTTTCTGTGGTTTCCCATTTTCACACCAGGCAAATGCTGGGGCTGTACCTTAATTAAGGCCACGGCCGCTTCCTTCCCACTCCTAGCCCTTTCCTGTCCCATTGTCGCCGTAAGACCTATCTGTATCGGTGCGACGTAAAACAACTAGCAAAAAAGAGAGTGCATATAAGTCTCTGATAAGACTCCAACTAGAGTATGGTTCCAGCGTATGGGGCCTTCTCTAGGATTAATTGATTCAAGAACTGGAAGAAATCCAAAGAAAAGCAGCTCTATTTGTTCTGCGTGATTTCCGACAAAAGAGTAGCGTTACAAAAATGTTGCAATGTTTGGGTTGGTAAGACTTGGGAGTAAGGAGACGAGCTGTTCGACTAAGTGGTATGTTCCGAGCTGTCAGTGCAGAGATGGCGTAGAATGGCATTAGTAGACGAATACGTTTGAGTGGTGTCTTTATAAGTAGGAAAGATCACAATATGAAGATAAAGTTGGAATTCAAGAGGACAAACTGGGACAAATATTCATTTATAGGAAGAAAAGTTAGGGATTAGAATAACTTACCAAGGGAGATGTTCAACAAATTTCCAATTTCTTTGCAATTGGCTAGGAAAACAACATATAGGGAATCTGCCACTTGGGCGACTGCCCTAAATGCAGATCAGTAGTGACTGATCGATGATTGGTTGATTGATTGAAATGATGTTTTCAGTTTCAATAATGGTACCAAGGCCCTCATCGACTGACTTGAGTACCTTTTCAGGGCACCAATATCTGCTGAGATAATGGTACTAACTTTGTTTCTTAAAATGAAATGACATCGTTTCCTACAACCAGCCTTAAACGTACAAACATTACAAGTTCATCACCGCGATTATTTTGAAAATCAGGAAGTAAAATACAGAATTCCTTCGCCTTCTTCTGACAGCTAGGTATCCGCTGTACTGTGGACATAAATACACAATGAAAAAAAAAATGAAATGTCGTATGGCTTTTAGTGCCGGGATATCCCAGGACGGGTTCGGCTCGCCAGGTGCAGGTCTTTCTATTTGACTCCCGTAGGCGACCTGTGCATCGTGATGATGATGATGAAGACAACACATACACCCAGCCCCCGTGCCATTGGAATTAACCAATTAAGGTTAAAATCCCCGACCCGGCCGGGAATCGAACCCGGGACCCTCTGAACCGAAGGCCAGTACGCTGACCGTTCAGCCAACGAGTCGGACAATACGCAATGATAAATTGTATGATTTAAACAGATAACAGGTAAAGGAAAACTGGATGTGTGATAAGGACAAAATTATTATTCTGAAGTGACATAACACCACACAGGACCGAATGGGATAGCTGCGCTGAACGAGTCTCATAGCTGTCAGCTTGCATTCGGAAGGTGTTAGGTTCGAACCCCACCATCGGCAGCCCTGAAGATGGTTTTCCAATGTTTGCCATTTTCACACCAATTTGTACTTAATTAAGGCCGTGGCCGCTACCTTTTCAGTCCTAGAACTTTCCTATCCCATCGTCGCCAAAAACCCACCTGAGTTAGTGTGAACACTAATATCAATCAATCATGACTGATGTCAGCAAGGGCATCTGACGGTAAAACCGGGCCATGTCCACATACGTGACACGGATCGCAACCGCATCCCCATCAAGTTATGTGAAAAGTGGCGGAAAAAGAAGGAGAGACATTAGGCCTAATAAATAAATAGAAAGAAAGTAGTCAAAATTATACTGGATGTTTGAAAGTGATGGTGGCAGTGGAAGCGAGTATTATTTTAAGAAGAACAACTAGTACTACTGGGTAATCACACTTTCTAAACACTAAGCAGAAGGGAAAGATAAAGTAGTTCTATCCTTCGAAGAAAGAACAAAAGAAAGAACGCCCACGAAGGTTGTGAAAATGAAAGACTTCCTAGGCTTCGCAAACCAAATACCGTCGGGGTCGAAAAAGAACAAGAATTGACCAAGGGAAATCAGATAGGAAAGGAAACCCATCGCATATCTGCTTTTCCTTTACCTGTTACCCACGGAGATATTAAAGGTGTTAAACAATTTCATCATAGTATATTTATGGCCACAGTAGAGCGAACGCCTAGCTGTCAGAACAAGGCAAAGGAATTCTATATGTCAACAGCTAACTCATGTTCCATATGTCGCACGACAGCCCCCGGCTGACAAATGAAACACGTTTGAATACATTCTCTCGAGAAGTATTTGTCCGACTTTAAAAACCGAATTCATAATATTGATAAATTAGAGCCTCTGTTGCTTAGATGGCAGTTCGTCGGCCTCTCACCGCTGGGTTCCGTGGTTCAAATCCCGATTATTTCATGTGAAATTTGTGGTGGGCAAATCGGAGGCGGGACAGGTTTTTCTCCGGGTATTCCGGTTTTCCCTGTCATCTTTCATTCCAGAAACACTGTGCAATATTTAATTTCATCTGTCAGTCATAAGTCATTGCCCCAGGGGAGTGCGACAGTCCTCGGCACAATTCCTATCCTCGTCGGTAGATGAGGGCTTCATTCATGCCATGTCTGGCCCGGTCGAATGACTGGAAACAGGCTGAGGATTTTTAAATATTTGTAAGTTGATCTAAGTGTAGAAAACAGTGTATTTATATTTTTAAAACACAACGTTAGTACCGTAATGTCAGCAGATATTGACACATTGGAAATTTACTGAGAGTCCAATTATGAGCGCCTTGGTACAATTACTGAAAGTGAAAACAGAATGTTGATATCTTCAACGGTTCATGAGCTGTTTGTGACTGCTCAATAACCCCGTATAGGCTACTGCCGTGAGTGCAATACTGCATAATGTCACATTGACGGGCTGAGTGGCTCAGGTTCGCAGGTTGGCAGGTTCGATCCTGGTTCAGTTCGATGGTATCTGAAGATGCTCAAATACGTCAGCCTCGAGTCGATTTTTTTAAAATGCTATTTGTTCGGGGCGTCGACCTAGAAAGATCTTTTGCCCCTATTTGCACCATATATATGTGAGGAACCTGCGTGTATTTTGTAAATGGCGGAAGTGTAAAGTGTTGAATGTGAGGAAAGGAACGTTAAGGACGACACAAACACCCAGTCCCCAGGCCAGGGATATTAATCATTTAAATTAAAAAACCCTGACCCGGCCGGGAATTGAACCCGGGCCGCCGGGTGACAGGCGGACGCGTTGCCCCCTATACCGCGGGACCGGACGTCGGTAGATTTACCGGCATGTAAAAGAACTCCTGCGGGACAAAATTCCGGCACCTCGGCGTGTCCAAAACCGTAAAAATGTTCTTAGCCGGACGTAAAATAAACATTATTATTAATCACATTATAAATTGAATACTTTTAGTTTGTAGTTAGGTAAAATAGTGAGTTTTCGTGATTTACTTGTTTGGTGAATGTTAAATTCTGCACAGCGGCAACTCAGAGATCGATCATCTGTAATATCACAAGGTTTGGTTCCTATTGGGGCAAGCCAGCGCGCTCTGGCAAGTCAGTTATAATTGGATCGACTAACAATAGGAAGGTCTTCAAGCTGTTAATTAGCAGACAGAATATTCTGACCTAAGGAACTACCATTTTGTACCACCACAAGGCTCGGCGAGTTGTTGGTCCATGCAGGAATCAATGGCAGTACTGTAGTTACGTTGTTTACATGCTTGTGCTCGTAGACACACAATGCAAATTAAGAGAATATTAGAGGTTGACACCCTTGCATAAGGCATTCATGAGGGTTATGCAAATTATTCACATGCTTAATGCAACATCACATATTTACAGGAATAAATAAAGCTTGTAGTCTTGTGCGAGTGTTGATATCGTGATTATAGCCTCAAGAAGCTTTGTAGAGAACCATAAAGACGTGGTTTTCATTTCAGGAATCTCCGGTGCGTTGACCAGCATTCCAACCATAGTCACCTTAGCGAGAAGTCAGTGAAAATGTCAATATCACATCCTCTTTTACAAGAGTATTGTGGCTATCTGCTGTACACTTATAGACTCAATTATGGTTCTAGTCCATTCTACTGTGATTAATTTTTAGAATTTATTTTACGTGACACCGACACAGATGGGTCTTATGGCGTCGATGGGATAGGCAAGGGTTAGGAATAGGAAGGAAACGGCCCTGGCCTCAAGGTACAGCCCCAGCATTTGCCTGGTAATGAAATATCGTATGGCTTTTAGTGCCGGGATATCCCAGGACGGGTTCGGCTCGCCAGGTGAAGGTCTTTCTATTTGACATCTGTAGGCGACCTGCGCGTCGTGATGAGGAGGAAATGATGATGAAGACAACAAATACATCCAGCCCCCGTGCCATTGGAATTAACCAATTGTTAAAATCCCCGACCCGGCCGGGAATCGAACCCGGGACCCTCTGAACCGAAGGCCAGTACTCTGACCGTTCAGCCAACGAGTCGGACATTTGCCTGGTGTGAAAATGGGAAACCACGGAAAACCATCTTTATTTTAGAATACGAATCACACGAGTTTCTATTCAAAGAAAAGAGTTCGAAGGTGTCTTTCGAGGCCATGGCTGCAAGTGTAGGCTTAGAATACCTGCTACGTGGTAGGTATTGTCGAAATGAAGTATCTAGTTACAAATGGGTTTGACATTTTTGCACCACTGGGGCAGTAGCCGTGCTCATCTGAGGCTCTCATTGCGATCGGCTGCCTTAAATTAAAGACGCTGATCACGTGCCACTCCAGTATCTGGAAGACATCTGGATGGGCTACAGTCGTCCTGGCAGGTCAAGGCTCTACTGGGTTGTTGCGACGCCGTTGTTGTCGTCGTTAATTGACATTTGTCTAATAAGCATGTGTCAGCGTACTACAAAGCTGTCGATTATTTATTTGGGCACCGTGAGTTAAAACCGGATTATTTACCGTTCGTAGGCCTATTTCAAAGAATATAGGCTTCATTAATAGTTTTCAACCATAGGTTGTTTTTCAATATGGAGGCACGGTAAATCACCAGCGTGGGCATCGTGGTGTAGGGGTAGTGTGCCTGCCTATTACTCGGAGGCCCCGGGATCGATTCCCGGCCAGGTCAGTGATTTTACCTAGATCTGAGGGCTCGTACAAGGTCCACTCGCCTACGTGATTAGAATTGAGGAGCTATCTGACGGTGAGATAGCGGTCCCGGTCTAGAAAGCCAAGAATAACGGCCGAGAGAACTCGTCGTGCTGACCACACAAACCTCGTAATCTGCAGGCCTTCGGGATGAGCAGCGATGGCTTGGTAGGCCAAGGCTTTCAGAGCTGTAGTGTCATGGGGTTGGTTGGGTGAATCCCCAACTACTGTACGTCACTACAAGGATTGTTCCTACTTCTTTGCACAAGCAATCATTCTCACTACCTTCATATTTTATAGTTGGGGACAAAACATAACGACCTCGCCTCACACCACTACCCTTCAGCGGCAGCCCGTTGTCTATTAGGGGCTAATAGGATTTACTACGTCTGCCGTATTCAGAGTTGCCAAATCGTCTACCTCATTAGCATAAAACGAGCCAGAGCAGGAATAAAATGTCTTTATGGAATCTATTTGTCATTTCGATGTAAACTGAATTATTATTATTATTATTATTATTATTATTATTATTATTATTATTATTATTGTAGCTCGGGAATTTAGACATGAAAAAAGTAATGTTAATATCTCCATTGTAAGCACGATATTTCACAGGACTTTCACAACTATACGGCAAGATTCACCGCGAAGCAAAGCAGTATATACATAAATACATATACTGTATTTGTTTGTAGATTAACGTCGTAAAAACATACACAGGCTTTTGATGACGAAAGTTATTTCAGATATAATCCAACATTTCTCAGATGAGAAAACGAAAAACCATGGAAAACCATTTTCAGGGCTGCCAACGGCGAGGTTCGAACCTATCGTCCCCTGAGTGCAAGCTCACAGCAATACGACTCGTACTGCGTAACCAATTCGTTCGGTGTAAGTAAAATTTGGACGCAAACTACTACTACTACTACTTTGTATATGAAGACGCTGGACTCAGAATGTTAAACTAGTAGTATTATATTATTTTCTTTCCATTGAATTGCTTGATGTACTCTTGTTTTTGTTGTTGTTGTTGTTTTGTAATTATGTCAACTTTATATTACACTACTGTAAGTTATCATTGCCACCGGATGTATTTGTTATTAATAATAAATAATACTACTTTGGAATGTTTGCCTTGGAAAGCTGTTGTTCAGTGACAAGTAGACTTGCTCTCACTGGCCTCTAGCATTTAAACACTTCTTATACTAAACGACAGTGTTTCGATTCGATCTCTCGATCTTCAGCGTAGTAAGCGCCGACCACACAACCACACAGCCAAGAGTACTTTAAAATTTTCTTCTTGCCAGTTACAGACGATTGCACCACGAACTTGTCCAGCTCCTCGGCTTTATGATCAGTAGAGTGGCCTTAAGTTCAGAAGGTCCCGGGTTCAACTGCCGACCGGACCGAGGATTTTAATCTTAACTATTTAAATTCTCAGAAGCACAGTAGTGAACCTTACAATCATTATTTTAAGTTTCATTTACATAAAATATTCCCTTCAGTGGTTATTACCCCTTTCCACCTCGGTTACGTCTTAAAACTCACGAGTTTCTAAACTCAGGGCTAAAATTACTTACAAATAGTATCAAAAATCACGACTACAAACTGATTGCTAAAGTAAACATTCTAATGGGTCTCAAAATTGACGACTCCGGACAGCAGGTGCTTGCGATGACCGCAGGAGGTATGAGGTGTGCGGTGACTCACGCTTCCCTTAAGACGGGCAGGGCATACCGAGATGTTATTCTGGCTCCCCATCGCACGGGGGGTAAAACAATGCCTGGTGAATGAAATACACCGAAGTGTATTCTTATTATTAAAATATTTTGCTGTTGTCCTAAAGCAATTTTTTTTACCTTTCACATAAATTTATAATGATGACGTGTTGTCTCCAGGGACGTCTGGTGCAGGTCTTTAGAGTTGACGCCGTATAGGTGACCAGCGTGTCTGTGAGGATGAGGCCCTACCTAAGATGAAGTCTAATGCTGAAGGCGGCACGAACGACCAGTCCCCGAGCCATAGGAATTAACTAATAAAAGTTTAAATCTCTGACCCGACCGGAAATCCAATCCGGGGCCCCCGGTACCCCATGGACCAAAGGCAACATGCTAACCGTTTATGCATGCAGCCGGACGACATAAAATTAAAGTAGGTACCAGTATATTGCTCGCTGCTAGTTAAAAGAAACTGGTAATACTGGGGCTTAGTTCCAATATGCGGCCAGAAGGAGGCATTTACTTGAATACGGAATTTCATTTAGAGATATAAGATCAATAATTAATGTTATTTGCTTTATTTCCCACTAACTACTCTTACCGTTTTCGGAGACGCCGAGGTGCCCGAATTTAGTCCCGCAGGAGTTCTTTTACGTGCCAGTAAATCTACCGACACGAGGCTGACGTATTTGAGCACCTTCAAATACCACCGGACTGAGCCAGAATCGAACCTGCCAAGTTGGGGTCAGAAGGCCAGCGCCTCAACCGTCTGAGCCACTCAGCCCGGCTATTTAAGATCAAGACAGTTAATTCACTCATTTAGTTTCAATACTTGAAGATTCATTTGGAAAAAAAGATCGTATTTCTATTTTTCGTAAGAGCTCTTCTATTCGCTTATTTCAATTGATCATCTACCCGACCCACCTAAACCGAAAAAAGAAATATTATTCATGACGCATCCGATTATTCCGTGCGATATAACTGAATGATTTAAAACATTCGATTATTTAAATTGATTATTCATTCGATTTTTTAAATAATCGGATGGAAGTATTCCATTGAAAGTATTCCATTATCCCATCACTAATAGGGCGGATATTTATCCATTCAAAGAAGAACTGGCTCTGCTCGTGAGTTTTGAGACTGGCCCAGGTAGAGAAACCTGTTCTTACTAATCCTCTTCCTGGAATTCGTGAGTTTTGAGACGACACGTCCACCTCACCCAGTTAAAAAGAAATCTGGCTCCCTAAGAAGCCCCTTTTTGCCACGTCAACCGGACTGCACTGATTGTGGGGGTTTCGCAGGTGTACTATAGTTTCTGTTTCTATGGTTTGCCAGTAGTTAGAATTTGATCGATGCCAAAGTAGAAGCAAAACTCGCTGTGTAAAGGTGATGTCTACCTGTGTCTCTCCAAGGAAAGCAACTGTTTTAATGTGCTGAGGGGCAGGTATTAATGGAAACTGATTTTATAATTTGCATGTTTTAATACTGATGGTGTTGGTGATTATTTCTTTCTCAGCTAGTGGTTTAAGTCGCACTAACACATTAAAGCTTTTTCGGTGACCCAGTATGGGAAACAGCTAAGATTGGGAAGGAAGCGGCCGTGGCCTTAATTAAGGTATATCCCCAGTATTTGCCAAGTGTGAACATGGGAAACCACAGAAAAACCATCTACAGGGCTGCCGACGGTGGGATTCGAATCCACCTTCTCACGAATGTTAAGTTTACAGCTACACGACCCCAATCGCACGGCCAACCCGCTCGGTGGAGATTGTTTCTTACTTTTGGCGGAGATTTATGAAAATTCTGGAAAATATCACTTGAAAAACTAGTATACTGGTTCCACCTACTCAAGTTTATTTACAATTCAAAGTTGTGAAAACATCACATTAGAACAACATTGCAGGTTTCGGTTGCATTTGGCCATCTTCAGCTGTCTAGAAATAACTTTAAGTTAAAAATGAATGTATTTAAAGTTGCAAAACGTGAGTAAAATTTACATTCATATGACATACTTTTAAATTAAAATAGGTGCGTGCTGAAATTGTATATACACTTATGTATTGAATAGGTGGGACCAATATAGACCTAGTAGTTTTTCAGATTAAATTCAATTGAACGTTATACAGTGGAAACAGCCTTTAGAAATAGAAAGCAAACCAAGCCAAACCCTTGGCTTACCAAGCGACTGCTGCTCAGCCCGAAGGCCTGCAGATTACGAGGTGTCGTGTGGTCAGCACGACGAGTCCTCTCGGCCGTTATTCTTGGCTTTCTAGACCAGGGCCGCTATCTCACCGTCAGATAGCTCCTTAATTCTAATCACGTAGGCTGAGTGAACCTCGAACCATCCATCAGATCCAGGTAAAAATCCCTGACCTGGCTGGGAATCGAACCCGGGACCTTCGAGTAAGAGGCAGGCACGCTACCCCTACACCATGGGGCCGGCTTAGAAAAAGAAATATCAATGCGAAATTCCATATAAAATGATACGAGGAGGGTAATTCAAGATTGTGTTCATATTTCGCTTGTAGGGCCACGTTTTACGATATGCCACGATTGCCTTATGCTCATACTATTATTAATGAGAACCTCATAATTCGTGAACATTACCAAAAACCAGTTCTGTAACATGTGGTGTTCGTTGCGGTCTCCACAAATACCCGCCCCCTGAATATGTTCCATGCATGTATAACGTTGAGGAATGACCTGATAGAAACAAGTCTCTTTCATATAAATTGCTCCAATTATGTGGTGTAGTGGTTAGTGTGATTAGCTGCCACCGCAGGAGGCCCGGGTTCGATTCCCGGCTCTGCCACGAAATTTGAAAAGTGGCACGAGGGCTGGAACGGGGTCCACTCAGCCTCGGGAGGTCAACTGAGTAAAGGTGGGCTCGATTCCCACCTCAGCCATCATCGAAGTGGTTTTCCGTGGTTTCCCACTTCTCCTCCAGGCAAATGCCGGGATGGTACCTAACTTAAGGCCACGGCCGTTTCCTTCCCTCATCCTTGTCTATACCTTCCAATCTTCCCATCCCCCCGCAAGGCCCCTGTTCAGCAAAGCAGGTGAGGCCACCTGGGCGAGTACTGGTCATCCTCCCAGTTGTATCCCCCGACCCAATGTCTCACGCTCCAGGACACTGCCCTTGAGGCGGTAGAGGTGGGATCCCTCGCTGTGTCCGCGGGAAAAAACCAACCCTGGAGGGTAAGCAGATTAAGAAAGAAAGAAAAGTATTATACCAGCCATTTACAATGTTTTAGTAAGTTATAATTCTTTTGTGACAACTGACAGGAAGACTTGTTCAGACACCTAACCAGCACCATTGTGTCAGAACCCTTCCAGAACACAAATGTCAGACATATTTAAAAATATTCGCTCCTTTCCAGACTTTGTAACCATCCCAAAAAGAAATATTTTAAAAGAAAAGGTCAAATGTTTTTCAGATAAAGAGATAAAGAGTGACTAACTGCTTTCATGCGGAAAGATACATGTTCAACCGCTGTCGGGATCGATGGGGTTATTTGTCTGAACAAGGCTGCTGAGACTGGTTTCCTCTAATTTTCTGCAGACAAGAGAAGAACAAGAACTGTGCGAGTGTTCGCGCGTGTCGGTCTACGTTCCGCTCCACCGACCAGCAGGAAGCGAACCCGTACGTGCTCTTTCAGCTTAGGCATTTAATAAAAGATTCTTATTCGCGGAGCTTCAAGCTCTGGCGGCCGGGTTTGGGATTTATAGCTCAGAACGCAACTGTTGTAATGAGTAAGAGACAGCAAGAATATGAAGAAAATTTTAGACAAAATATGAAATTTATTTTGCGAAGAAATGAAAATATTCAAAATATTAAATACATATTTTAATGCTACAATATTTTCGTCCCCAAACCAATTAGATAAGTTTTACGTTATTTAAAAAATGCCTTTGTAGATTACATTTTGGTCCGCCTCTGTTGTGAAGTGGTTAGTGTGATTAGCTGCCACCCCCGGAGGCTCGGGTTCGATTCCCGGCTCTGCCACGAAATTTGAAAACTGCTTCGAGGGCTGAAACGGGATCCACTCAGCCTCGGGAGGTCAACTGAGTAGAGGTGGGTTCGATTCCCACTTCAGCCATCCTGGAAGTGGTTTTCCGTGCTTCCCACTTCTCCTCCAGGCAAATGCCGGGATGGTATCTAACTTAATGACACAGCCACTCCCTTCCCTCTTCCATGTCTATCCCTTTCAATCTTCCCATCCTCCACCAAGGCCCCGTTCAGCATAGTAGGTGAGGCCACCTGGGCGAGGTACTGGTCATCCTCCCCAGTTCATCCCCCGACCCATTGTCTCATGCTCCAGGACACTGCGTACCTTGAGGCGGTAGAGGTGGGATCCCTCTGAGTCCGAGGAAAAAACCAACCCTGGAGTGTAAGCCAATTAAGAAAGAAAGAAAGATTACATTTTGTCTATTTGGTAATACAACACCAAATTAAATACAATAAGTCATAATTTTATACTATTTTAAGAACGTTCGGCACCTTGGCTAAATGGTCAGAGTAGTGGCTTTCGGTTCAAAGGGACCAGGATTCGATACCCAACTGGGCCGGGGATTTTAACTGTGTTTGGTAAATTCACCTGGCTCGGGGACTGGGTATTTGTGATCGTCTTAATAGCATCTTAATTTACATCTGCTCTCCGAAAAAGTGGCTTGAGTTTTCCACATTTTCTCCTGAAAAACCGTTGTGGTACATTATCTGGAAATCCTGGCTCATTACTGTTTGAAGTATTAACAGAAGGAGAAAAATCGTGCAAAAAGAAACAAGAAAAATAAGATTTGAAATTCTCTAAAATCGAACATTTTTAAACCATACAAAATATTATATAATATGACGATTTTTATGAAATATGAAAATTATGAATCGTCCGAAATGAATTATAAACACCGCAAATCGTAAAATTCCTTGTTCCCATAGCGTTAGCAGCCATAGTTTATCATATGAAATTTTATGTTCCACCTGTCTCTAGTAATGATGTTTGTTTGGAACGCAAATATTTAATTTTATTCATACCTGAGGTTGGTGGCAACTGAGACAGTTGTATGCGACAATTACGTATCGTTGGCACATTAAAATACCTCTGTGGAACAAAATGTTACCCCCTAGCATTTCTTAAAACATATAGGAATTGAAAAGAAATTCAAAATATTATAATATGATTATTCATTAACCAACGTTTACTAGCTAGAGTTACTTAAATCATGCTTTCCAGTTGAGCACTGCGTTATAAAATCGCAGCTACTTAGGGCGAGTGACAAAATTAAACAACTTGTACTCACTACGAAGAGAGATTGAGATTTAAAAAGATATTTCCCGTCTTTCGAGTACAATTTGTAATACAAAAAAATTAAGACATACGAGTTTAAATAACACACGTTATTAAAAACTGAATAATACGTACTTCATCCATTGAAGTGGACATGCTTTGACAGTTTCTTTAAAACACAAGTAAAAGTGAGTATATCACATAGGAGAATGATAATCATCGTTTTCTTCCTCCAAAACCATTGGGATCCATGGTACCGGTTACACATTTTGATTCGATATTGTAACCTGTCACTGTGACAGACTTCCTCCCTGGTAAAAACACTGAATACTTTGATATTAAGAATGGTGCTTTCATCATATCCGAAGCAAGGGGAGTAGAACGATTTTACACGTTTGAAAAACGGTATTATTAAAAAAAATGTAAACCCCAAATTGTTCGTCGTTCAATCGTTCTTGATTCCAAACAGCAAACAAATTTCAGCAGAATATGGATAAAGTCTGATGAACTACGCACTTAACTTTATTCATATTACTTGTTATAAAGGCTTCCACTACAAGCTATGAGTAACAAGAAACATGATGCTGATTGTTGTTTAAAGGAGCCTAACATCTACGTCATCGGCAACTAATGGCACGAAATGTAAGGACAATTAAAAATCCATAATCCTACATTAACCAGAATTCAAAACGTGAGGACGATGGATGGATGGATGGATGGATGGATGGATGGATGGATGGATGGATGGATGGATGGATGGATGGATGGATGGATGGAGTTAAAACAATCAGTAGATCCGACCCGCAAAGCCCCACATTCCCAGAATCTAGCGTTAAACGATAGTATTGCTGACCAAGGGATTGCTTCTAAAGCACAATACTGAATCGATGATGCTTTACTCTAAACGGGTCCAACATCCTGGTCATCGGCCCCTTATAATAGTACTCATCGCTGGGAAAGTAGAACCATGCTATTTGTCATGTTGCGGTACTAATCAAAAGTAGCGTAGACTCGTGGTGGTCCACGCATTATGATACTACTCACAGGTAATATAGATAATGCACACATGTAACACAGACCTATGGTGTTTCGCACATTGTATCTCTATTTACAGGCAACGCAAACCTATAGTGTTCTTCACATAAGTGAACTAACCACAGGGACTCGCACTATCCCGTGGTGTTCCTCACATAGCGGGTACTAATCACAGGCAAGGCAGAATCATGATGTCGCTCATATAGTGGTACGAGTCACAGGTACTGTAAAATGCATCCTGAGCACACACTGTCGCTACTAATCACAAACTATTGTGTGCCTAACATAGTGGTACTACGCGCAGGTAAAAGCAACCCATGGTGTTCCCCGCATGGTGGTACTAATCACAAGTAGTTTTATGGTTCTAATACAATCATCCCTTAGTCGCCCCTTTTAGTCTCCTCTTATGACAGGCAGGGTGTATTCGTCTGCGTCCCCCCACCCACAGGGGGTTGTGTGTTCGGTTCGCGAGAGGTATTTTATTTCCCTCAAGCCCGCCGGCAAGCCGGTTAGAACCTCCCTATCCGCCACATGGGACGTGCCACGTGGGAGTATCACCTCTCCCCCTGCTACGCCAGCCTAGTAACAGGAAATATTATTAAATTTTTTTTATTGGACGTGAAATTATCCTTATCTCAGAATGCTGCTGGGGATAAGAATGTCCAATTTCTTGGACATACTTCACCTTAATGATTAAAATTATTGTAATTTCCCTGGGTCTGAAGGCAATAGCTTAACAGTGGAAATATGCGAAATTTTATTAATATTTCAGACACTGATAATCTTCAGTATAATGCAACTTTTTTCCACAACTTAAGATCATGTAGCGTAGAATTGTTGCTAGTGGCTTTACGTCGCACAAACACAGATAGGTCTTATGGCGACGATGGGAGAGGAAAGGGCTAGGAGTTGGAAGCAGGCGGCCGTGGCCTTAAGGTACAGCCCCAACATTTGCCTGATGTGAAAATGGGAAACCACGGAAAACCATCTTCAGGGCTGCCGACAGTGGGATTCGAACCTACTATCTCCCGAATGCAATCTCACAGCCGCGCGGCCCTAACCACACGGCCAACTCGCCCGGTAGCGTAGATTTTAGTCATATAAAACACTCACCACTGACGTAAATCATTCAGTCATTTAATGAAATCTTCAAGTGACGGAAGCACTCAAAACTTCTCTCACGATGTAAATATAGTATAGCTATATTAAAATCCCCTTTCATTGATAAAGGTCCTGTAGTTAATAAAATACTACCGTTGATATAGTATTTCTACTGAAAACTTACAGTCTTGCATTCGTGTAAAATCCTTTAGTCGATAAGGATGGTAAAAGTTTTAGATTATTTTTTTAGCAGAAGTGTAGAGTTTTGGCCCAACAACAAGTATTGTATTATTATTATTATTATTATTATTATTATTATTATTATTATTATTAGTTTTGCTCATTATTTATTATAATAGGCCAATGTCAAATGAACAAGTATCTGGACCCTCCCGCGTTCACCGTCCTCAAGCAGATATCTTCTCCCCGGAGTAGTGTGTTTTGCAACTCATAAAAATGTTTAATTAGGTGACTAGTTTGTAATCGTATGTTCTGAAATTATTTTCTACGAATTTTACTTCGTTTATTTTGGGACGTGTATTTGAGGCGTATATCCGCACAGTGCAACATTTTTCCAAGGCCGTTCCGACTGCTCACCTGCTATAACCCGCTCATTTCTTCCAATGCCATATTTGAACCATTCCTGCGCTGTCACTAAAACTATGACAAGTACTCAAACATTCATGAAAATGATACACAACCATAGTAATATTACTGAACTGAATGCGCAATTTATGTTTATAAGGATTATGCGATTAATCTCAAAATATGGTTTCAAAGTTTATGGTTAACCTCCTACTGCAAATTACACAGTAGCACAACAAAACTCTTACCGAGAATATACAGTCGCCGAATTTCCTATAAAGATTTCTTCTACACATACTTTGGTTTGTCGTTGGCGGTTTAGCCGCATTAAGCAAAGAAAGTGCTAGGATTGCCACTTTTTCTTCGACTTCATTCACTAAAATCACCACCATTCGGTTCAATTTTAGTCGTAGATTAATATGTCAGACATGTAAATGATGAAAACAGCGGCGAAAAGGGCATAAATTCATTCGACCGAGCTCGATAGCTGCAGTCGCTTAAGTGCGGTCAGTATCCAGTATTCAGGAGATAGTGAGTTCGAACCCCACTGTTGGCAGCCTGAAGATGATTTTCCGTGGTTTCCCATTTTTACACCAGGCAAATGCTGGGGCTGAACCTTAGTTAATGCTACGGATGCTTCCTTTCCACTCCTAGCCCTTCCCTGTCCCATCGTCGCCATAAAACAAAAAATTAAAAAAAAATCAATTCATTGGTTCTCGATATTACCCCACACACAGTTTATAATGTTTATAATTCTGGAACTATTAGACATGCCACAAGTGGGTTTCAGTCCTTAGTGCAAGAAGGTTGCCATTCTGATCTTAGTGGGACTACCCATGGATGCTCAGTCGAAAGCATGTTTGCGACTTCTAGTTCTATGAGCCGCCCTCAGGCAGTTAAGTAGCTACTTGCTTCAATTACTGCGCCAAGATTTGAAGGTCACCCGTGGAGAATGAGTTTACAAGGAAGAGCTGTGATGTAATGTATCAAGTGCTCATCCATATTTACTAACTCGTATCTCCTCGCAGGGCCCGGTACAGCCGTACTGACGAGTGGCATCCCGTTGTCAACAATACAGTAGTACGGTTGTCCTGGAAGTGGAGGACGTGGTCATTCTACGAATTTCATCCTCAACATTGTGTTCCAGTGAGATGTGTCTATTCTTTTCGTAGCTCTACCGATATCTAAAGCTCCAGAGAGTCACAGTTACGCCGGTTTACTTGTCTGTAAAATCCTGCAGGACTTTGCTATACATAAGATCTGAAAAAATAAATTTGGATGGATCCTTAACTTTCAAACAGCACTTCTTAAATGTGGCCAGTAAGAAGAAAACCCGGAACAGCATATTTTAGAAACTAGTTGGCGCCTCCTGCATCTGTTTTAAGATCCAGACTTTTAGCCCTCAAGTATTCCATCGCCGAATATATTATCAACTTACCAACAAGGTAGATGTGCAGCAATTCGGGCCAAGTAGCTGTCAGCTTGCATTCGGAAGATAGTGGGATCGAACTCTACTGTCTATAGCCCTGAATATGGTTTTACGTGGTTTCCCAATTTCACACAAGGCAAATGCTGGTGCTGCACCTTAATTAAGGACATGGCCACTTCCCTCCAACTCCTAGCTCTTTCCTATCCCATCATAGCCATAAGGCCTATCTGTGTCGGTACCACGTAAAGCAAATAAGTTAGTAAAAATTTGCTAAGAAAACAAAGAAACAAGGCTATGCGAAAAATCACTGGTTGCATACGTCGAACAAGCACTCCTTGGTTTCCGGTGCTGAGTAACATCCCACTTCTAGCTTTAAGATGATCAGAAACCTTTTGAAAATTTGGAGAAACATCAAGAATCCCAAGTACCCATACACATACATCCAGAACACACCGCAAACGTCTGAAATCTGCTGTACACCAGGGTGGTTTTATGCGACGAAGTAATTGATGACGATCAAACCATTTTAATTTATCTGAGATTGGTGTTAGTCTCTATGATTTTGGGATAACAACATTTGGAGTTTTATCGAGTCTGGTCACTCTCCACGGGCTCGTCTAACTTACTCGTCTCGACTTATGGAGATTCTGTTTACCCATTTTCTTGTAGTCAATCATCATGAACCACATTAGAATGGCTAAGTACTCAAGATATAATTCCGGTCGTCGATATCAAACTGAAGATAGCTACAGGAGTGAAGAGGAAAAAGCTGCCAGTAAGAACCAGGTGGTGCATCCGGGAGATAGTAGGTTCGAATCCCACTATCGGCAGCCCTGAAGATTGTTTTCCGTGGTTTCCCATTTTTACACCAGGCAAATGCTGGGGCTGTACTTTAATTGCCTCGGCCGCTTCCTTCCAACTACTAGGCCTTTCCTATCCTATCGTCGCCATAACACCTATCTGTGTCGGTGCGACGTAAAGCCCCTAGCAAAAAGAAAAAAAAAAAAGAACCAGGTGCTAGATGCATCGAACGAACGATATAGTCCTATCATTGAAACATGAAAATACGTTTACCTACCTGCAAAATCTCATCTGATGGCGAAAGTTCAGCCGACATAAAGAGAAAAGTTTTACGGGCTAAAGGTGCCTTTTACGGGAAAATGGTGGAAAAGGGTGCTGCTTACGTCAAGGAATCTAAAAGTAGAGACCAAAAGGATATTCAGTAAGTGCTATGGTACGTCTGGAGAGGGACCTTGTATAGCTCGGAGTCATGGACTATTGGTGGATGCGATAAGAGACGTCTGGAGGCATTTGAGACGTGGTGTTGAGTGAGAAAATTAAGGGCAGCAAGCCTGACAAAGGAAGACATTATTAGAACAGTACATGAAAAGAAGATCTCTACTACCAAAAATAAGGAAAAGACGAGGGCAATTAATTGGCCATCTCCACAGGTACAATAGTTTCATAGTTTATGTAATGGAAGGAATGGTGCAGGGCAGGAGGAGGAATATATTGACAACAATACACGAGACAGGTCAGAGAAGATACAGGAGTAGGCTCATTTGGAGAAATGAAGAGACTAACAAAGAAGAGGGAGAGGAGTGAAGAAGAAGAAGAAGAAGAAGAAGAATTGCTGGGGACGAAACTTTGGATTGAGAATTAAAATGAAGCCAGATTCGAGACTTAACATAGGCGTTTTACGGGATTATTATTATTATTATTATTATTATTATTATTATTATTATTATTATTATTATTTCGTTTCGGAAAACTATGGACGACGGTGTTGTCTGTCTTTAGCTTTAACACTCGCCCAGTACTCCCGCATCCTTCGGTGATCCTCCTGTTCTTCGATACATGTTTTGCCTGTCTTCATTTTAAGTTTTCTTCGAAAAATCTTCATTAAAGGGCCAAGTTGCAAGATATCATCGCGTAAGATCCCCAATTATTTTAAATCATTTAGTTTTATTATTTAGAAAGTAGGTAAAGATTCGAAAGGACAATCGTTCTGGTCTCATTCGAGTAAAGTGACTATAGAAATAAATTCTTTTCCTAGTAGTGTCTTATTTTCTCCATATGCGGATATAGTTAATGTTTGTGCCTTTTCCTATGTTCTCTCTTTCCCTTTACTGGGCCAATGATCTTCCTTAGAATCTTCCTTTCTTTGACTTCTAGTTGTTCTGCGAAACCTTTCTTATTCATTGAAAGGCATTCTGCTCCATATAGAGCTTCAGGTCGAATTACTGCACAGCAATGTCTAAGCTTGGATTTGAAAGATGCTGACCATTTGTTATAGATATCATTGGTGAAGTAGTAGGCAACTTCCTTCTTGCTGATTCTTGATTTAAATGATTCTTTCTCAGAAATATTAGGTTTTATCCACTCGCCTAGGTACTAGGTATTTGAATTTCTTTGCCATTTTTATTTTGACCTGAATGACCTGTATATATCTGGGAACTGTCTTGATGTTTGATATGAACTGTGTTTTCTCAAACGAATGATTATTATTATTATTATTATTATTATTATTATTATTATTATTATTATTATTATTATTATTATGTCCGACTCGTTGGCTGAATGGTCAGCGTACTGACCTTCGGGTCAGAGGTACCCGGGTTCGATTCCCGGCCGAGTCGGGGATTTTAACCTTCATTGGTTAATTCCAATGGCTCGGGGGCTGGGTGTTTGTGCTGTCCCCAGCATCCCTGCAACTCACACACCACACACAACACTATCCTCCACCACCACAATGACACGCAGTTACCTACATATGGCAGATGCCGCCCACCCTCATCGGAGGGTCTGCCTTACAAGAGCTGCACCCGGCTAGAAATAGCCACACGAATTAAAAAAAATATTCTTATTATTCTCGGATAGAAAATATTTCCTAAGTATCATAAGACCTTTCATATACCCAGAGTGATTTATCACATTGTTATTATCCTCTAAAATCTAAGGGTTAGTGATGGACAAAGAGTTTAAATCTGGAGGTGAAAGCAATTTCGATGACATTCCCATTCGGAGAATAGAGTGCAGAAGACAGAACGAGCGTTCTGCTTAATGTTCTGATATAATTTGAGGAACTTCTTCCGGAGTTCATTGGGTGGAGTAGTAGGTGAGGTCTCCATGCTCTGCTGACCGCACGCTTGAGACTGGGCGGTCGACGTGTGTTGTACCGCACACAAGTACTTCAGTGATAAGGTGCCACAAAGAGTTTTGTTCACCTGTTGCTATATCAAGAACGTGAAGGCAGAGGAGAGGAACCACAGCTGTCCGTGGTTCAAATCCCGGTCACTCCACGTCAGATTTGTGCTGGACAAAGCGGAGGCGAGACAGGGTTTCTCCGGGTACTCCGATTTTCACTTTCGTCTTTCATTCCAACAACACTCTCCACTATCATTTCATTTCATCAGTAAGAGGAGAGCGACAGGCTTCGACAGCCGGCACAATTCCTATCCTCTCCGCTAGATGGGGCTTCATTCATTCCATTCCTGAACCGGTCGAAGGATTTTCATTTTCATAAAACTAAGCTAAAAATTATATTCATGAACTCTAGGGGATTTGGGGGGGGGGGGTTGTAGAGGGGCTCATTTTGATGCTCACAGCGTAACGGCAACGGCAAAGCGGCGGAACATAAATTTCTAAAAGTTTTTAAGATAAAAAGGGGGAAGAAAATAAAACTGAAAATTAAGCACACTTTACTTTTGTTTCTTCCTAAGCCTCATCCATAAAGTTTTTTTTTTTTTGCTATTTGTTTTACGTCGCTCCGACACAGATAGGTCTTTTTTTTTTGCTAGTGGCTTTACGTCGCGCCGACACAGATAGGTCTTATGGCGACGATGGGATAGGAAAGGCCTAGGAGTGGGAAGGAAGCGGCCGTGGCCTTAATTAAGGTACAGCCCCAGCATTTGCCTGGTGTGAAAATGGGAAACCACGGAAAACCATCTTCAGGGCTGCACACAATGGGGTTGGAACCCACCATCTCCCGAATGCAAGCTCACAGCTGCGCGCTCCTAACCGCACGGCCAACTCGTCCGGTCATCCATAAAGTAAATAAATCACTGTATTAATGTTAAAGAAAGAAATCGCACACGTAGGCTAATTAATCACATAACACAAAACAAGTACTGCTATAAAGACTAAAACACATAAGCAACACACCTAGACTACCGTACTTCTCTACAACAGTAATAAGCTACCAGGATTCACAGAGTAAAATATTGCTACTCCACACTGAGTGGCCAAAAGTCATAGGAAGACTCTGAATGTAATGTTAATAACTGGTTGCTCCTCCGCGAGCCCTCAAACCGGCAACAATACGGCGAAACATCGACTCTACAAGGTGTTGGAGTCGTTCTGGAGGGATCTGGACCCACGCATCTTGCACTGCTACCAGAGTAACAGATTACCAGAGTGACACAGAAGGAACAGGAAGGCAAAAAAGCGATGGCTGCTCCTGCAATCATGTTTCCTCGCTGCGAAAGTATTTTTTTTTTTTTTTTTTTTTTTTGCTAGTTGCTTTACGTCGCACCGACACAGATAGGTCTTATGGCGACGATGGAACAGGAAAGGGCTAGGAGTGGGAAGGAAGCGGAAGCGGCCGTGGCCTTAATTAAGGTACAGCCCCAGCATTTGCCTGGTGTGAAAATGGGAAACCACGGAAAACCATTTTCAGGGCTGCCGACAGTGGGATTCGAACCTACTATCTCCCGAATACTGGATACTGGCCGCACTTAAGCGACTGCAGCTATCGAGCTCGGTGCGAAAGTATTTATGAAACTGAAAAGCTTCAGTAGTTATTTTAATATAGCACGGGTTAAAAATACCTCATCCTGTTTTCTGTCTGCCATAATACAACATAAAGTACACAAGAACCTCGTTTATCCGTCCCTCATTAATCCGGATCTCCGGTTTATCGAAAATAATAAAAACATATTTTTACGTGTACAGTATTTTTTTTACGGAATGAACAGTAAGAGACTAAATAAAACAATTCTCAACCTGGCCCTTTCATCTAAAACTAAGAACAGCTGGCTTCGTGAAATTAAAACAGATCTCCAGGAAGTCAACATCTCGGAAGACATTGTACAGGACAGATTTAAATTCAGAACCAAAATCGACAATCACCAGTTTCAAGACAAACCCAACACCAGAGCCACTATTGACGTCAGAAAAGTTGGATGGCGCGGCCACGCGGTAGAATGTTGAAGCTGCAACATAGTGACTGGTGAGCTTTATTTACATGGCGAAGCATTGACGTCGTGATGGAAACAGAAAGAAAATTGTCAAATTTGAGGAGATACTGCTGTATATACGGTTGCAAATCGTATAAAACGGATGCGAAATCTCTTCACTACTTTCCTGTACAAAAAGTTCAGAGAGAAAGGTGGGCTTCCGCGCTGTCAATTGGAAAACGCGTTACGCGATACATGACAGTGTGCAGTCTGCATTCTCGTGAAGACGACTTCTTTCCACAGCGTAGGTACCGGTACTGTTTATTGTACTCCTTGATAGTTATTGTCTCTAATTTGTATTCACAAAGATTTAGCTACATCAAAAATACTGTTAACTTGTAGCCTAATACTTCTGTGCCGCACATAGAATGTAATCCGCTCTTTGTAAACTTCTTCATATGTGTAATAGCAGGCAGTAAATTAACTATCTACGTGTGAGTAATATCTTTAACTGGTAGTAATTAAGCACTGCATTTAAATTGCCTATAAAATACTTCTTTCAATGAAAGAAAATATGTAGTATTTTGCCATCATAAATTAGCTTTTTTTGCCATTTGTTTTACGTCACACCGACACAGATAGGTCTTATGGCGACGATGGGACAGGAAAGGTCTAGGAACGGGAAGGAAGCGGCCGTGGCCTTAATTAAGGTACAGCCCCAGCATTTGGGAAACCACGGAAACCCATCTTCAGGGCTGCCGACAGTGGGGTTCGAACCCACTATCTCCCGGATGCGAGCTCACAGCTGCACGCTCCTAACCGCACGGCCGACTCACCCGGTCATCATAAATTGGAAGCCATAACCTAATTATTTGGTAGAATTGGACAAAGCCGCCTCTGTGGTATAGTGGTTAGCGTGATTAGCTGCCACCCCCGGAGGTCCGGGTTCGATTCCCGGCTCTGCCACGAAATTTGAAAAGTGGTACGATGGCTGGAACAGGGTCAACTCAGCCTCGGGAGGTCAACTGAGTAGAAGTGGGTTCGATTCCCACCTCAGCCATCCTGGAAGTGGTTTTCCGTGGTTTCCCACTTCTCATCCTGGCAAATGCCGGGATGGTACCTAACTTAAGGCCACGGCCGCTTCCTTCCCTCTTCCTTACCTATCCCATCCAAACTTCCCATCCCCCACCAAGGCCCCTGTTCAGCATAGCAGGTGAGGCCGCCTGGGCGAGGTACTGGTCATTCTCCCCAGTTGTATCCCCCGACCCAATGTATGAAACTCCAGGACACTGCCCTTGAGGCGGTAGAGGTGGGATCCCTCGCTGAGTCTGAGGGAAAAACCGACCCTGGAGAGTAAACAGATTAAGAAGAAGAAGAAGAAGAAGAATTGGACAAACCAAGTATTCTTCAACCCCAAACAGCTGTGACTGTAGAGGTTATAGTACTCTTGAATTATAATTTTCAAACCTTGCTCAGCATATTCTGTAGGTAGTTATACATTTTATACTTACTATTGTCGGTTCTAAGTTCTAACTTTTGTGCTGATGGTAAAAATGGAAGAATATTAAGATTAGGATGTGGGTTGTTCCAACATAAGCCTGTATAAAGCCTAGGATTTATTTGCTTTACAACATTTACTTAGTAGAATTATTATTTTATTTCTTCCCCAATATTACAGTTTACAAGACAGGTAACTCCCCCGTCACCTGGCTAAGACTTTGGCATGGACCAAATCAACAAGAAAGTACTCCATAACCTCTAATAGTGGAAAATTACAGTAGCTTAACTGTTAAGGTGCATTAGCGTGTCAACGGTAACATTTCTCTAACAAACCCGCTTTACATGTACAGTTGCACTTCACATTTTCACTCCCTTTGTTCAAGACAACATTAACTTTGTGGGGTTTTGAATCGATGTGGGATGATTGTAAACACAACGCTACAACACCAGTTTCATCTTCTGTTTCAAACTTTTTACCTACACATAGCAAGTAATTACGCTTGAATATTTCTTCCCCTTCCACTAATGGACGCGTGAAATCTCCGACAACTCTCAACAGTTGCGCATACGACACCAAAGACATTTTGAACACTTAATAAATCCTAAAGACGCACACCCGATCACTGTCGTGTTTATTTCCCGTCACTATCTCGCCGCCATATTGGAAACAGCTGACCGTAGGCTCCTCCCCCGTTTCGGACGTCAATAACTTGGACAGAAGAACGAAGGAAGAAGCTCAGCAAGAGGATGGAGAGATTTTTAGGGGAGAAGAAGGCCAACACATCAGATAAGCTGGTTCAATCGAGCTCTTAAGTAGGGCATGACGATGTAAAAATACATAAATAATAATCGCGTATGATATAAAAATTAACACCTCAGACTTAAGTGATATGAGATGGCAGGGAACGTGATGATGATTATGATGATTGTTGTTTAAAGGGGCCTAACAGCTAGGTCATCGGACCATAATGGTACGAGGTGCAACGAAATTCAGATTAAAACTTCAGAATGTATCCAGTGACTAGAATCTAAAACGAATAGTGATGAAAAAACGTGAAGCAAAAACCAATCAGTGGATCCAATTCTCAATGTCTTAATAACTGGGTTAATGCTTAATATCTAAAGGGGTCCAAAATCCAGGTCACTGGCCCCTCAATTGTACTAATCAGTGGTAAAGCAGAACCATGGTGCTCCTCACATAGTGGGACCAATCCCTGGCGCCGGTATTCCCGTGGTGTTCCTCACTCGGTGGAACTAATCATAGGCCACGTATAATCATGGTGCCGCTCACATACTGGTACTAATCATGGGCGCCAGCCAAACCCGTGGTGTTTCTCAGATAGTAGTACTTTATTTAGCATATGATGAATGCAATATTATATATATGTAGAACAACCATCTCAAGTTCATAACAATAGTTGCATATCAAAAGCTGAGAGCCAGAAAAGAGCTTAGCTTGAGACACAGTATAAGTCCTCTATAGAGCCTCTATAAGCATGCAAAGGACGATCAAATGCAACATGATCCAATATCTGCTTCTCTTCTCCGCAGTCACATTGCGGGGATGTCTTCCATCCATCATAAAGTGGCACTACTCATAGGTAACGCAGACCCATTTTGAAAACAGTGTGAATGACCCGCGTCGTCTCAAAACTCACGAGTCTCAAAACTCACGAATTCCAGGAAGAGGATTAGTAAGAACAAGTTTCTCTACCTGGGCCCGTCTCAAAACTCACGAGCAGGGTCAGTTCTTCTTTGAATGGATAAAACCGTGCTGTTAGAGGCGCGCGGCTGTGAGCTTGCATCCGCGAGACAGTGGGTTCGAATCCCACTGCCGGCAGCCCTGAAGATGGTTTTCCGTGGTTTCCCATTTTCACACCATGCGAATGTTGGGGCTGTACCTTAATTAAGGCCACGGCCGCTTCCTTCCAACTCTCAGGCTTTTCCTATCCTATCGTCGCCATAAGACCTGTGTCGGTGCGACGTAAAGCCACTAGCAAAAAAAATAAAATAAAAAATGAATGTTTAAAAGACCACCCTGTTAGTGATGGGATAATCGAATTCTTTTAATATTCAAATAACTTCCATCCGATTATTTAAATGATCGAATTAATAATCAAATCAAATAATGGAATGAGTTTCAAATATCATTCAGTTATATCGCGCAGAATAATCGGATGCGTCATGAATATGTTTTTCGGTTTAATGTGTTGGGTAGATAACCGATAAGCGAATAGATGAACGCTTACGAAAAATAGAAACAGGCCTTTTTCCAAATGCCGCATAATGGAACTAAGCCCCAGTATTACCAACTGACAGTTTCTTTTAACAAGCAGCGGGTAATATAACTACTTTAATTTTATGTTGTCCGGCTGCATGCATAAATGGTTAGCATGCTGGCCTTTGGTCCAAGGGAAGCAGGGGGTCCCTGGTTTGGTTTCCGGTCGGGTGGGAGATTTTAACTTTCATTAGTTACTTCCTATGGCTCGGGGACTGGGTATTCGTGCCGTCTTCAGCATTAGGCTTCATCTTAGGTAGGGCCTCATCCTTACAGACGTGCAGGTCACCTATACGGCGTCAACTCCAGAGACCTCCACTAGGCCTCAACGTAGGCTGCACGTCACTATTATACATTTATGTGAAAGGGAAAAGATGCATTATAGTAGCTTTAAGACAACAGCAAAATATTTTTAAATAATGATAGTAATACACTTCGGTCTCTTTCATTCACTAACCATTAATTTTCCCCTGTGGGATGGGGTGGCAGAATAACATTCACAGTATACCCTGCCTGTCGTAAGAAGCGACTAAAAACGGACCCCCAGTGCTATTAAATTATTTAAGAAAATACTAGAATAATAGATAAACAACTGATAGGCAATCTGCTACCTGGGTGACTGCCCTAAGTCGGTGGAAAAACATGGGTTGAAGGGAAGCCTGAGTCACCGCGCAGCTCACACCTCCTGTACTTATCGCAAGCACCTGCTGTCCGGATTCATGAATTTTGAGACTCATTACAATGTGTACTTTAGCAACCAGTTTGTAGTCGTGAGTTTTGATACTATTTGTTACTAATTATAGCCCGTGAGTTTTGAGACTCGTGAGTTTTGAGACGTAACCGAACGACCAGTGCAATACACACCATGACACTTATCACACGCAACACCCAGACCCGTAGTATACCTCACATAATGGTACTGCTCCTATAGTACGCGAAACTGTTAGTGTTCTTCGGCTCCCCAGTGCTGAATCGGTAGACCCTGGATATCTTCAAGATTCGTATTGGCAACCTTTGACACGCAAACTATGAATCGTCGTGAGACATCTGGCGTACACTTTACGTACTAGTACTAATACTGTTTATACAGCAAAGTCAAAATATATCATTCATGCTAGGTACATTCTTTAAAAAAATTCTGTTTTTGGTATTTGCTTTACGTCGCACCGGCACGGAACAAGATTTGCATCGTGGATTAAGATAATAAAGTTTAGAAAATTCATATCGATCGATCATACTATCGATTCAATTCAGATTTCATTTCCATTCAGTTGGCAGTATTACCGGAACCGGGGTAGCTCCCTCCTTACTCCGCAAGCCCATAAAACCAAGTATCACTTAAAGTTTCGCGGACTATATATAATTTAGACCCATGGTTTTCCTCTCAAGGTGGTGCTAGTCGCAAGTAACTTCAACCCATGGTATTCCGCACGAAATGGTACTAATCACAAGTGTGTCTCATGGTTCTAATTTCATTATCCCTTGGTCGCCCCTTTTACTCGCCTCTTACGACAGGCAGGGGATACAGCGAGTGTATTCTTCGTTCTGCATACCCATCCACAGGGATTGGCAAGAAACGTAAGAAGGTTGCATGTCAGATAGGAACTGCGAAACTGGAACAGGTAGTTAATATAGTTGGTTGTACGAAGCCGTGCAAAAAACTGTGTTTGAGTTTTTTATATTTTTGGACTTTCGCATATTTCTTTCACCTTTACTCATATTGAATATTTTTGTCAAGAAGGTACGTAATTCAATTAGCAGTTATGCCTATGGACATTCTTATTATACCTAAATTAATTAAATAAATAAATAAATAAATAAATAAATAAATAAATAAATAAATAAATAAATAAATACATTTGAAGTACTCTTGCTCGTTGGTAGTAATATTGAAATTGAAACGAGGGGTAACAAAGCTAATGCAATGAATTCAAGAGCATTATTTTTTACGAAGAAGTGAATTTCCAGACGAAATTACCTTTATATCGACCCGTTTACATGCCAACTTTAGACTGTGGGAGTGAAAGTTGTGTGGACTCGGGATATAATATATACAAGCTGATAATAATAGATATGAAAACAGCGAGAATGATTGCTAATAGAAAACAACTGGGCGAGTTGGCCGTGCGGTTAGGAGCGTGCAGCTGTGTGCTCGCACCCGGGAGATAGTGGGTTCGAACCCCACTGTCGGCAGTCCTGAAGATGGTTTTCCCTGGTTTCCCATTTTCACACCAACTGTGCTGTACTTTAATTAAGGCCACGGCCGCTTCCTTCCCATTTCTAGGCCGTTCCTGTCCCATCGTCGCCATAAGACCTATCTGTGTCGGTGCGACGTAAAGCAACTAGGAAAAAAAAATAGAAAACAGGTAAGAACAATGACAGAAGGGTACTTGCAATGATTAGAGAAATGCTAAGTTAGACATGGATGAAGCTGTGGGATCATGTTACGCGAATACAGAAGAATGGGTTTTACCTTGGGGTAACAAAGTGACGATGGTTAATGATTTTAAGACAAGGAGTAGATTGACATGGCCGCAGAGCTAGTTACAAATCGAGGAATGTGGATGATGATAATGATATTATTCATGTTATTGGCTTTACGTCCCACTAAGTACTTTAACGTTTTCGGAGACGCCGAGGTGCCGGAATTTAGTCCCGCAGGAGTTCTTTTACGTGCCAGTAAATTTACCAACACAAGGCTGACTTATTTGAGCACATTTAAATGCCAGCGAACTGAGCCAGGATCAAACCTGCCAAGCTGAAGTCAGAAGGACAGCGCCTCAACCGTCTGAGGCACTCAGCCCTGCATTATTATTATTATTATTATTATTATTATTATTATTATTATTATTATACATGAAAGGCCTTAGTGTGAAACTATAGTAGAATACACACCATTATGAAAAACTTGCAAAAATATAAACATATAACAATATCCCGTATAATAGATTTTAACACGATCTATGTAGGATATTCTGTAATTTGTTTGTGATCTTAGCATTTCATCAAAATATTAATGGAGGGATTCCTACAATTCAATATAATACGTGCCTTTCCTTGATTTACAGCAGCACTTCAAACACTTCCCTTAGAACAGTCTCCTATTATTTGCCATTAAACCAAAACAAGACTAATTGCGACTGCTCGCCATCATATTGGTTAGGGCTTCAGGTCTGAGCAAATAAGCGACAGTAAGTGTTGAAGCTAAAAACAATGGCTCAAAGTAATGACTTATATTGCTAAAAGAAAACCTGTCTAAGGCCTCAGAAGTATAGAATTGTAAACACTACCGTGCAGACCTTCTGCCCTATTTGTACAGACTGCTGCTGATCTACCGTTTTTGAATTATTGACTGTCATTATTACTATTATTAACATCATAGACTCACCCAGTCCATCAATGGCCACACGGCTGCAAGAGAAGCAAAACCTTTCCTACGCAGTCACACCATATTTTCTTAACGTGCTCACCACGGTACTCACTCGACTGCGCACCAAACACGTCTTGTCAGCCGGTATCGTGAGATTCCCAGGACGTAATGATGCACCGCTGCTTCAACAAGGGCACTGCAGTGACAGGGTTGACAACTGACGGAAAGAAGCGAGCTTGCTCTGGCATTACGCATTCCGTCAAACACATACTTCCTTGTACTTCTCTCTTGGTTATATTACCTCTATGGCTATACTGGGCGTAATGTTCTCCTGGTCTCATTTCCCTTTCTCTAGATGTATGTTTTGTATGACGACGTGTAAGTGTTCATTTTAATTCCTGGGAAGTCTGACTAAATCTTAAATACTGCTTGTGCATGTTTCCTTGTATCCACACAGCACGGACTGTGTTTACAGCTGGATTGCTTTTCCGCCCATCTTTGTCCAGTGCAGGTGCGCCGACTTCGGGTAATTATTGGGGGGAGGGGGGGGGGGCACACAATTAACATGAACACAGGCATGTGAAATGAGGAACAATTATCAATGCAAATATTCCTCTATAATAACAATATTCACAAACAAACAGAGCAACAATAATAATAATAGAGCTTGTTTCTCAAATACATTTTTAAACGAGTAGTGTGTACGGAGTTTTCAATAATATTCACAAGTAAACATAAAAATAGGACTTGATTCATAAATAAATTTTCTTAATAAATATTCTATTATCGTACTGTATATTAAGCATTTCGTCCGCCTCTGTGGTGTAGTGGTTAGCGTGATTAGCTGCCACCCCCGGAGGTCCGGGTTCGATTCCCGACTCTGCCACGAAATTTGAAAAGTGGTACGAGGACTGGAACGGGGTCCACTGAGCCTCGAGAGGACAACTGAGTAGAGGGTTTCGATTCCCAGCTCAGCCATCCTGGAAGTGGTTTTCCGTGGTTTCCCACTTCTCCTCCAGGCAAATGCCGGGATGGTACCTAACTTAAGGCTACGGCCGCTTCCTTCCCTCTTCCTTGCCTATCCCATCCAATCTCCCCATCCCTCCACAAGTTCCTTGTTCAGCATAGCAGGTGAGGCCACCTGCGGAGGCACTGGTCATTCTCCCCAGTTGTATCCCCCGACCCAATGTCTTACGCTCCAGGACACTGCCCTTGAGGCGGTGGAGGTGGGATCCCTCGCTGAGTCCGAGGGAAAAACCGACCCTGGAGGGTGAGCAGATTAAGAAGAGGAAGAAGATATTAAGCTCTACCACCAGATGCACCGCCTGAACAGTCTCCACTGGAAAAAGTCGTTCTCTAAGAAATGTCCGCTTTCTAATCTCATTTCTTGACATAAAACCGTCGACCATCTTCTCCAGATTTAACACCGAAGACTACCAAAATCTACGTTTTAAGGGGACTTAATATCTAGGAGGCGAGTTTTATGCGGAGCAAAATGGCAATCTGCCCCCTAAGATCACTTTTGGGGGAGCAGAAAACGCCTTGCCCCCTGCAAAGTCGGCGCCACTGGTCCAGTGTAGCCAACTTACTGACAGCACACAGTAGTTCACATTGAGATCAAATATATTTATATCATTTTGTAGTAATCCCTAAATAAAAAATATAAATAGGATGAAGGCCAGAACAGGAATATGACAAACTTATTAGAGTGGAAGTAGGATGCAATAGTTAAGTAGAAATAAAGAGATTAGCACAGGATAGAAGAGGCTGCATGAAATCAGTCTATGGACCGATGACCCCCCCCCCCCCCCCGTCCTTAAAAAACAGTGCATCAACAATGAGTCACAGCAGACGGGAGTATAGCATAACTGTTTTATAATTCTTTTAGTAGTAGTTAATTGAAAAATGAAGGGACTGCATGCTATAAATGCTGTTGCTAACTTGCTTTTCAGCGATAGGTATTTCACAACATGCAGGAATGGTCCACAGAAGCCAGAGGAGAATGCATTTTAAAAAATGAGTGGCATAAAACAAACAGATTTAAATACAAGGAAGACCTGAACTTTGCGCAATGATAGACATAAAAACCGGCTCACGGGGTTATGTAAGCCATCAATATATAACAGTCCAACAACGTCGGCCAGTTCACATGGGGCTGGGAGGGTTGCACACAGATGTTTGCGATGCCTTCTTCTTTTACCAACATATGCCATTAGAAAACGCCAGCCGATGTAGACTAACTCCAACATTATTGTATGTAGCCCTCGGAGTCTGGTGGCGGCTGCTCGCCACTGCAGTTCAGTGTGAATATGTATCATTCTACAACATGCTCAAAAACCAAACCAACCCCATGGCGCAACGGCCCCGGAGAGCCAGGGCCTACCAAGCGACCGCTGTTCAGTCCGAAGGGCACCTTACGAGGTGGCGTGTGGTCATCACAATGCATCCTTTAGGTCGTTATTATTGGCTTTCTAAGGCCAGGGCCGCTATCTCACTGTCAGATAGCTTCTCAATTATAATCACGTAGGCTGAGTGGACCTCGAACCAGCCCTCAGATCTAGATCAAGATTACTGACCTGGCCGGGAATCGAACCCGGGACCTCCGGGCAGGCACGCTATCCATACATCGCGAGTTTTACAGTGAATAGTATGCTCAGATTACAATATAAAATCCAACTTTAGAGGCTTTTTAGAAAATAGATTCAACAGGTATGTTGGTTTCACAATTATGTCTCTATGAATGTTCTAAAGAGTCAAACATTCCGTATATTGTTATACGTTTCTATGAGACACCGTGGAGTAGGAATTTTATCGCGAAACATGATTCCTTACCCTGTCAGAAATCTCCATTTGGCTCATATTTAAGCGCTCATAGATAACAATCAATTGCACCGACACTTGATCCTACAACGTGAGCGTCTCACTAAACTACGCGGCTTGTCTCTCTACGAAACATATTGACATGTTGTCTAAGTACTCTTGGTACATCCTATTCATCGAAACCATTGCATATCCTGAACTGTGAGTATAAACTTTAACCAGTTATTCTTTTCTTTTTTGCTAGTGATTTACGCCGCACTAAATCATCGAAGGTTTCGGCCACGTAAAGATGAGAAAGGGCTAGGATTGTTAAGTTAGAAGTTGTAACCTTGATTCTTTTACAGCCCCAACATTTGCCTGACGTGAAAGTAGGAAAACACCGAAAACATCTTCAGGACTACCAAAGGTAGGATTCGAATCGACTCCCTCGAATAGGCCTACATGTTCGCAGTTACACGACCCCAACCGCGTAATCATCTCGGTTTAACCATTTCTACCTGTAAGTATAATACTGAAGTATGAGTTCTACGCATTGTAATCATTGTTTGCAGTGTGTGTGTGTGGTATATGGGGGCTGGCCTTCTGAACTCAAGTTGGTGGGTTCGATCCCGACTCAGTTCGGCGGTATTTGAATTTGCTCAAATACGTCAGCTTCGTATTAGTAGATTTACGTTACAGGACTCTCGCGGGACTAAATTCCGGCACTTCAGTGTCTCCGAAAACCGTATAGTTAGTGGGAAGTAAAACCAGTGACATAAAACATATAATAAAAAGGTATGCTCGGCTTACTCAGAAGGCCGTGGGTTCGATTTCCCGTCAATAAGTCGAGAATGCAGAGATAACACATCCACTAAGGCAAGTCTCTACTTTCTACTCCTCGATGGGCTTCATGGTCTATATGGAGTTGGCTTTGTTTTGGACGTAAAACCAATAAAGGTAACCTTGTCAACCAGGCGCATACGTTTAGAGGGGAAATATATATATTTTTTTTACAATTGGTTTTACGTCGCACCGACACAGACAGGCCTTATGGTGACGATGGAACAGGAAAGGGCTAGGAGTGGGAAGGAAGTGGCTGTAGCCTTAATTAAGGTACAGCCCCAGCATTTGCCTGGTGTGAAAATGGGACACCATGGAAAACCATCTTCAGGGCTCCCGACAGTGGGGTTCGAACCCACAATCTCCCGAATACTGGATATTGGCCGCACTTAAGCGACTACAGCTATCGAGCTCGGTAGCAAAAAGCAAAGCAAAGCAAAGTCACCTCCGTATAGGCCATGAAGGTCCTTTGAGGAGTGGAAGGTAAAGGTTTCCACCATTGTTAACCTCGGCACGTGATGTGGTAGAGTGGTTAGCTCTACGCCCGGCCGCCTTTGCCCCCAGGAATTAACCTGGTACTCATTTTTGGTGTAGGCTGAGTGAACCTCAGGGCCATATGCACCTCGGGAAGTGGAAATCTCGTTTCTTAAATTGTACGACTTCCTGACGGAGATTCGAACCCACGTCCTTCCGGGCGAACCGAGCACGCCTTGACCGCCTCGGCCAGGCAGCCCCTATCGAGCTCGGTAGAGGACTAATAATCATGATGACCATTCTCTGGGTGAACCAGCACTACTCGTCTCATTCTCACGCTTTGACCTTCCATCCTTCCACCCACTGTAGTCTTGCGCTTTCATTCACATTTGCATGCCCACTTCAGTTATATTCTTTTGGATAACGTCCAGCTATCGTTCTCCATAGCATGTCGTTTCCTCAATTATCCATTTGAGCTACGAATATACAGCAAACCTACTGAGGGGGCTATGTGATAAAGAGTTTGTGTTGCCGTAGGCTTGCGTTCGGGCGATGGTAGGTTCGGACTCCACCGTCAGCAGTCCCGAAGACAGTTTTCCATAGTTCCCTATTTCAGCACCAGGCAAATGCTAGGGTTGTACCTTAATTAACACCTACCTTCCCAATACTACCCACTGGTGAAGAAATATTCTAGTGATAAAGCAGAGCAAAGCAGAGAAAAGCAAGCAAAGTAAATCAAAGCAAGGCAAAAAAAGCCCTTGGAGGAACGGAAAGTAAAGGTTTTAGTAATAAGGATTTGTCATTGTAGTTTGTTATTATGAATCTTGATGAATTTTCGGCGGAAACCCTTGCTGTATTCGTCGTCGTAATCTGTTTACCCTCCAGGGACGGTTTTTCCCTCGGACTCAGCGAGGGATCCCACCTCTACCGCCTCAAGGGCGCTGTCCTGGAGCTTCAGACTCTGGGTAGGGGGATACAACTGGGGACGATGACCAGTACCTCGCCCAGGCGGCCTCACCTGCTATGCTGAACAGGGGCCTTGTGGGGGGATGGGAAGATTGGACGGGATAGACAAGGAAGTGGGAAGGAAGCGGCCGTGGCCTTAAGTTAGGTACCATCCCGGCATTTGTTTGGAGGAGAGTTGTGAAACCACGGAAAACCACTTCCAGGATGGCTGAGGTGGGAATCGAACCCACCTCTACTCAGTTGACCACCCGAAGCTGTGTGGACCCCGTTCCAGCCCTCGTACCACTTTTCAAATTTCGTGGCAGAGCCAGGAATCGAACCCGGGCCTCCGGGGGTGGCAGCTAATCACGCTAACCACTACACCCCAGAGGCGGTTCCCTTGCTGTATTACTCGTCCAAATAACAGCCTTGACCGAGTAAGTGTCTACACGCATAGCAGACTTTGAGCGAGACAGCTTTCGACTTCGTGCAGATAACTACGTTTGAAAAATAAGTTGTCGTCATAAAAAGACGAGAACGAAGAAAATTTTGAAGGATTACACCAAATGTGTTATACTTACGTTGACTGTTCTTCTGCAAGATGAGTTGGAGAATGAATAGTAGCGGATGTAAACTAGAACATTGTTTCTTTCTATAAGTACTTGCCTCTCACCAACAAGTAACTATTCAGCCAGGCCAATACGCCTACGAGTATTCTGCTACAGGTGGTGGAGGACATCCGCTCCCCAGAGAAAACAAAAACGGTTTCTATTCACTCATTTGCGGTTAGGGTCGCGTACCTGTGAGTTTGTATTCGGGAGATGGTGGGTTCGAATCCCACCCGGTCGGCAGCCTTCAAGTTGGTTTTTCGTGGTTTCCCATTTTCAAATAAGGCAAATGCTAGGACTGGACCTTAATTAAGGTCATGGCCTCTACCTTCCCAACCTTATCCGTTCCCCCACCTTCATCGTTAAAATCCTTCGATGTGTTAGTGCGACGTTAAACAACTAGCAAGAAACATAATACTGTAGAAATAAAAAAAAAACTGTAAATTACAATATTCGGTCATTTTACTCGTCACGGGACTGCGCGCTGTACTTTGCGTTTGCATTGAGGGGAAGTATTCGGCCGAGTTCAGTCTCGATTGAATGGCCACCAAAATGATCAAGGGGTTGCTTGCCGTCAGTCTTTGTAACGATCCCGACGTTCCAATTGTGCTGCCACTCAGCAGCCACTCATGGCTCTATTGGGCAGTTTCTAATTGTAAGGCTGCGTTCATTTTGTCCTGTGGACACTGAGTGCGATACCAGAGGTCTTGAGCAAGCTAAGGATTACGAACGTCGATCAAATATAAAAGGGATTTTTGTTCCTGAACATCAACAGTTGGTAGGACTGGCCCCCGCTTCTGCTATGCTTAGGCAGGTCCGTTAGGAGTGAGGAGAGCGTACTGTTAGTTATTTCTCGCCATTACGTCAGTAATGCTCACGATGTCGGAGCAACAGGTGCACTCCTCCACTGCGCAATGCATAATTATACAATTTCTTGCTCGTGAAGGAGTTACAGTGGCGGAAATTTGCCAGAGATTGACTGCACAGTTCGGTGATCAAACACTGTCAATGACGCGTGTGTTTGCCTGGCATAAAAAGTTAAAGGAAGGACGAGAACGTGTGGAAACTCACCAACACGATCGCCGTCCTTGGACCAGCATTACACACGAAAACATTCGTGCGGGTAAAGACATTATTGACGACGATCGAACGGCGACAGTATCAGAAATTGCAGAACAAGTCGGAATCAGTGTTATGGGAGCTGTCAAGCAATCATTAAAAACGACTTACAGTTCCGTAAAGTGTGTTCCAGGTGACCGAAAATCTGAAGTTGAGACGTTTGGAGGTCTGTCAGAGTCTTACAGCAAGGTTTGCAGAAGAAGGTGATTCATTTTTAAGTCGGATCATCACCTGCGACGAAACATGGATCCACCACTACACTCCCGAATCCAAACAAGCCAGTAAGGAGTGGCGGAGGAAAGGGGAGGCAGCACCAGTGAAAGCCCAGACTCGACTGTCAGCTGGCAAGGTTCTTGCAACCGTTTTTTCGATCGGCGAGGCATTTTGCTGATTGATCTTTTGCATGAGCGACACACAAACAGTGCTGCGAGCTGTTGAACAGGGCGAGTGTTGCATATCGCCGCAAAAGACGGGACCAACCGATTCGACAGGTCATCCTCCTCCACGACAATGCGCGGCCCCACACTGCAGCTCTAACTGTGTCCAAGCTACAGGAAATGAAGTGGACTGCACTTGATCATCTTCCTTACAGCCCGGACCTACCGCCCTGCGATTTCCATTTGTTCGGACTGCTTCAAGAAGCTCTAGGAGCGCAACAACTTGAACATGACGAGAGTGTGGAAGACTTCGTGCGCAACTGGCTGGTGACACGACCCTGTTCTTTTTACGATGAGCTGCCCATACACTGGGATAAATGCATTTCCAAAGCAGGAAACTATGTGGAAAAATAAAATGTAATTGCCTTGTGGTTTTCACTAAATGAATTTAAATAAAGAATAAAATCCCATATATATTTGACCCCCCCCCCCTCCTTGTATGACATTGGGTGCAGTGTTGCCAATTTAGCCATTGTGTAGCTAGTTCTAGCTATTTTGAAAAGTCATTTGCTACAAAATTTTGAGTTTAGCTATTCGCTACATATTTAGCTATGCATTTCCGTACCGGGAGAGCTGGCCATGGGGTTAGGGGCGTGCAGCCGTGAGCTTGCATCCGGGAGATAGTGGGTTCAAACTCCTCTGTCGGCAGCGCTGAAGATGGTTTTGCATGGTTTCCCATTTTCGCACCAGGCTGTACCTTAATGAAGGCCACGCCACTTCCTTTCCATTCCTAGGCCTTTCCTATCCCATCGTCACCATAAGACCTATCTACAGTATGTCGGTGCGACGTAAAGCAAATAGAAAAAAATAATTTCCGTTATGTGAGAAATGTTGGCTTTCTGCTACTTTAATTTCTTTACCATTCATGGATATTTTTTATAATGCAAGTGTAAAATAAAATCAAAGATCACATGCACAACGCGATAAGCTTTGAAAGAGCGGCCGATCCCCTCACCAGTCTGCGTCAGCTTCCACATTACAAGCCCCTTTGGCGTACGTAAGGCAGGTAAAACAGAAATAGAAAGGCCAAAGGCAGACTTTTATACAAGTGGAGGCACATGCTCCCCCTAGTGCACCGTCAGTGCATTGTCCTACACAGGAGGCTTGTGCTAGTGTCTCAAAGGCATACTAGCCGCCTGCGTCATGGAAAGACGTGGTAATATGATGAGCCCGCTGCTACACTGGGGTGAAACGCTGGTAATTTCACGATTGAAAAAGTCTAAAGAGCTTAAATGTTTTTAACGTTTGCAATCGATTATGATTTCCTTCTGAGAACTTAAATTTTGATATAAAATAGAAATATTTGCGTCAGAACATTGTGCTCTATTCGCAAGATGAACTGCGGTCACGCTTTCCACACGATGTAAATTCTACGCAAATGACAAGCATTCTGTTGTTGTTGGGGAAATCTTGAAAGTACTGATACCTTCAACTATTGATATCGCACGTGACCTTGGTGTTGTTTCTGATGATATAGACTTACTGGCAACTCAGTGGAAAAGTATTACTTACACCACCTAGCAAAATACTTGAATACAATAGAGTCTTGGGTTAGTGTAGATGACAGTGAATAAAATCCCTATCAAGAACTTGTATTCTTGGCATTTTCTGATGTAGAACTTGTCTTTGGTCACGTTAACTAAACCTAATCCCATGACACTACAACCCTTGAAGGGCCTTGGCCTACCAAGCGACCGCTGCTCAGCCCGAATGCCTGCAGATTACGAGGTATCGTGAGATATCCTTTTGGCCGTTATTCTTGGCTTTCTAGACCGAGGCTGATAACTCACCGTCGGTTAGCTTCTCAATAGTAATCACATAGGCTGAGTGGACCTCGAACCAGCCCTCACGTCCAGGTAAAAATCCCTGACCTGCCCGGAAATTTAACCCGGGGCCTCCGGGTAAAAGGCAGGCACGCTACCCCTACACCGCGGGGCTGGCAACTTTGGTCACGTTAATATTGTAAAATCAAAATCAAGAAAGAGAATGATGACACAAATATTAAATGCCATTCTGCTTGTACGTTTTGGCCCCAGAAGATCCAATAGCTGCTGCCATTCATATAAACTCCCCACAAGTGTGCTTCAAATAATTGACACCACAACAGTATACTCTTTACCGGGTGCTTCTAATACAGCTACTGTATCTTCTGGTACCTGGGCGAGTCCATCTAGTATTTTAAAAGCTAATTCAGACTGTACTTTTAGCCACTTTTAGCTACTTGTTGTGTTCATAAGTTGGCATGTTGAGTTGAGAGCCATGATGCTTCTGCGTTCTTAAGAAGTCAACTACTTCGGCCAGGAGACGACATTCTACTTGGGATTCACTGGGAAAACTACAAATAATTTAACTTCACAGCTATTAGCTTTCACAAGCAATAAATACAAGGTCCAGCAATATTAGAAATACAAGAGATAAGATGAAAGAAGTTACAACAATCTGCTTTACGTCGCAGTGACACAGATAGGTCTTATGGCGACGTTGGGATAGGAAAGGGCAAGGCGTGGGAAGGAATCGGCCGTGGCATTAAGTAAGGTACAGCCCGAGCATTTGCCTGGTGTGAAAATGGGAAACCACGGAAACCATCTTCAGGGCTGCGACAGTGGCGTTCGAACCCACTATCTCCCGAAAGCAAGCTCACCGGTGCGCGCTCCTAACCGAACGATGCACATGAACTTTTAAGTATTACACATTTCCACTGTTGAGATTATGATTGCAATTTACAGTTTCTTATTAGAAAATATTACAACTGTAGTCTATAAAATTGTGTACACATGATTGTATGGTATTATGACATTAGCACTGGCACCGTAGTATAAGTTCACGAGTTCGAGTCGCCATCGAAACTTCATTTTTCTTTCTTCGCTTCCCTGTATTTCCTTAAAGTGCCTTCTTTTTTTCTTTCTTTTTTTTTTTTTGCTAGTTGCTTTACGTCGCACTGATACAGATAGGTCTTATGGCGACGATGGGACAGGAAAGGGCTGGGAGTGGGAAGGAAGCGCCCGTGGCCTTAATTAAGGCACAGCCTCAGCATTTGCCTGGTGTGAAAATGGGAAACCACGGAAAACCATCTTCAGGGCTGCCGACAGTGGGGTTCGAACCTACTATCTCCCGAATACTGGATACTGGCCGCACTTAAGCGACTGCAGCTATCGAGCTCGGTAGTGTCTACTTTCATAGTTCGTTGCCTTTTATATCTGTATGCTATTTTTGACTCGATACATGTTCTTGTAGTAACCAAGCGGTGTGGCTGTGCGTCTTATCGCGTACGGCTATGAGCCAAGCTCTGCATTCGGGAGAAGAGTGGGTTCGAACCCCACTGTCAACTTATCTCATTTTCACTTCCAGGCAAACCCCGCGACAGTTATTATTCATAGGCTACATCCTTCCACCTCCTTACTCAATTTCATTCACCAGCATGCATTTCATCTTGATTAGCTCGACAGCTGAGGTTGGTGTCAGGAAGGGCAACTGGCAGCAAAACATGCCACAAGTTTAATCTCATCTCATCTCCGAAACCGTTCCAGAAAATGAGACTTGGAGGTAGACACACATCTCCTTGTAATACCATATGCCGGCTCCGTGGCTAAATGTTAGCGTGCTGGCCTTTGGTCACAGGGGTCCCGGGTTCGATTACCGGCAGGGTCTGGAATGTTAACCATCATTGGTTAATTTCGCTGGCACGGGAGCTGGGTGTACGTGTTGTCTCCATCATAATTTCATCCTCATCACGATGCGCAGGTCGCCTACGGGAGTCAAATCGAAAGACCTACACTTGGCGAGCCGAACATGTTCTCGGACACTCCCGGCACTAAACGCCATACGCCATTTCATTACTGTATTAAATGTTACTCAACCTAAAGCCCTGTTCCACAGCTATTCACCTTAAGGGGATCCGGAAATAGCAAGGAGTAAAATTAATTAAAACAATTAAAATGACGTGATGGAGATTCGAACCTGTGTCGCTTACATTTTTTTGCTAGTGGTTTAACTTCGCGCTAACACATCGAAGGTTTTCGGCGACGCAAAGATGGGAAAGAGCTAGGACTGGGAAGGTAGCGGCCGTGGCCTTAATTACAGTATAGCCGGGCTGACTGGCTCAGATGGTTGAGGCGCTGGCCTTCTAACCCCAACTTGGCAGGTTCGATCCTGGCTCAGTCCGGTGGTATTTGAAGGTGCTCAAATACGTCAGCCTCGTGTCGGTAGATTTACTGGCACGCATCCTGCGGGACTAAATTCCGGCATCTCGGCGTCTCCGAAGACCGTAAAAGTAGTTAGTGGGACGTAAAGCAAATAACGTTATTATTAATTACAGTATAACCCCGGCATTTGCCTGGTGTGAAAATGAGAAACCACAGAAAACTCTCTTCAGGGATGCTGACGGTGAGACTTGAACCCACCATCTCCTGAAGGAAGTTTACTACTGCGTGACCCGAACCGCACGGCCAACTAGTTTTCGGTGGCCCTTATTTTACACGGCCAGCACCTTGACCACTATGCTACGAGAAAGGTTATCAGAACACTGGTTTATATGACAGCTTATTTGAGGTGTTTGAAAAATGCAACGTTAACATTCCGAAAATTGGAGCCCGGTCAAGAGAATGTCCAAATAGTTATTGATTTTACACCCACGTAGATTAACCTCGCGAAAGCTCGACACCATCGGCAACAGCTATAGATTTACCAACGTAGAGCCGAGGTTACGAATGGCGGAAAAATTATTTGCTCCTCCAAGCTCCGTTAAGGCCTGTGTTATGGTGGCTTTGTCTTGCTGATGATTCCTGGTATATGACCATACTTTCTCCCTTATGTTAGGTCTAGATGAAGATAGGAAGCGAGGGAATCTAGAGGAATACTGTAGGCTTAATTCTACCGACTGTCTGAAATGTATCAACACAATGGCTTAACGATTGACGTCAGCATGCCCTAACTTTTGTTGTTTTACAGATAAGATAGGAATATGACTAATATGAAGTTCCCTATTGCTCATTTCTTCAGTCAAGCAAAGTAGCAACAAATCACGTCTAATACAGGATTTTTCCTCTCGTAGTTTTCGACTAAAGTGTTCTTTACTTGTTGACATTATGGGAAGGAATGAATTGTTATAATTTTCCAAGTTTGATGCTCAATGTTCTGAGTAATACTTACAGGTAACAAGTAGAATAATATTTGTTATACAAAAGCCGATTTCTAGGAGAGTTATACTCGGTTATGTATATTGTTAGATATTTTTGAGCACCTTCAAAAACCACCGGACTGAGCCCGCCAACTTGGGCTCCGAAGGTCAATGCTCTACATTCTGAGCTACTCAGCCCAGCTCAAAACTCTTTAGATCACGTACGGGCAAACCTTGAAACACTCGACAAACAACCTGCAAAACTAGCAAACATGACGTAGTTCGGAATTAACCGGTAGATGGAGGTATAAACACACAATGAGTGCAATGGCGTTTGTTGATTCTTAGACAAATATTAATTACGGTGTATACGTACTTTAGAGTAAACAAATAGTAAGTTACAAGATTTTATTTTTAATTATATTCCTTTTATATGTCCAATCCCGTGAGATCTCCGAAGTTAAGCAACATTGGGCGTGGTCGAGAAGTGGATGGGTTGCCACGCGCTGTTGGTGGGGGGTAAGGGAATGGAGGAGCGGAAAGGAACTGGCCACCCTACCGTACGTAAACTCCGGCTCAGGCACACCTCTGTGGAGGTTCGGACCTGCCTTCGGGCAGAACACACCCTTACCTTACCTTACCTTATATGTCCAATTATTTCACTGAAGTGTGGTCTTTTTCACCTAAGGTTTTCTTTTCAGCTGTGCCAAACTGATGTTCGTCAGTTAAACGGAATATGTATTTTTGCTTTTCGTAGTTACTTTTCGTAGTTCATTTACACAGAAAAGAGTAGCTTAGGTTCAGAGTGGCCACGGATTTACCATGGCTTTACAGCTCTGCATTCTAGAGGCGGTGGGAGGGTCCGACTGTCAGTTGTCCTGAGAAAGATTTTATGTGGTGCTTTATTCTCCTCACTAAGGTGAATGATGGAACGATTCGTTTTATAGGCCACGGCCGCTTATCTTCTCTACACCTCAAATTACCGCAACACACCTCCTGGTCAGAGAGAGGGCGTCGCCCTCTAGGAGGACCCCCCCTACCCCTTCGGGGCACGGAATGAAGATTTCTGAAAACGGTTACCGGTAGTCACATAAATAACTAGAAGCTAAAATAGCCAAAAGTTAAGGTGGAAATAATCTGAATTTCATGTTTAACAACTGAAAAATATTCGAATACATTTACACTAAGTTTACAGTCACTCACATGTTTCAAAATGGTATCATTTTGCAATGATATTAATTTGAAGTGCAAACCCGCTGTACCTGTGCATGTTGGACGTGCGTAGCACTTACGAAAATGTCCAGGTTTTTAAAATCGATTTTCTAGGGATTCTGGCTTGAGTGACGGACGAATGAACACTAACCTGCCGGAGTGCCATTTATTGTAGGTTGCGCGAAGGTCATGAGCCACTTGTGGTTGGTGAACCAGTAAATATCCACGCATGGCTTATTATATAATGAATGGCTACAGACGACACATCATTTCGCAGGAGCGTCACTTCCATCCGGTGGCATAAATATTGTCATATTTCCTTTCCTCTATCCTATTGTAAACCGGACACATTCCAGAGTGGTGAGTGTGCTAGACAACACTGGTGATGAGGCCATAGTGAATTTCCGATGTCTAGGACGTAGAACAATTCTTGTGAAGTTTTAGCCAATATTATTTCAGTGATTTAACTTGACTCCAGCGTGATCGTTTGAACCTTGGTCTTATAATATTAATTTATCTACTAAAGGTGGCTTTAAAATGTGTCCCCTTCTCATCTACTGACTGCATCTAAACACACCACAGTTAAATATACTTAATAATATTGTCGGTTCCTTTCGATATTTACATCTTCCAAGCGGATTCGATCCTAGCTGGAGTCTGTGACATTTGAGTATGTCAGAATGTAACGTCTACGTGTCGTTTATTTCCGGAACGTCAAGAAAATTCCGTACGACATAAACTCAACACTCACAACAGTAAAAGGCTGCTACAGTGGTCTAGTACAATGGTTCTTGAACTGTGGGGCGCGACTCCGTAAGGGGGAGGTGTGAAGTGCTGGAAAAGGGGGCAACCATTCTTTCGTGTAGATAAGAATTAAAACTAATTACATTAGAAACAATCAACAACAAATCTCATAAATTGAACAGCTTTTGATGAGTAATTTCGAACGTATTATTTGCTAATCGTTTAACGTGGCTTTAATACACCGGAGGATTTCGGCGACGGAAGGATGGGAAAACTAAGATTGGGAAGTTGGCGGCCGAGGAATTAATTAAGGTACATCCCCTCCACTGGCGCGGTGTGAAAATGGGAAACCACGGAAAGCCATCTTCACGGCTGCCGACAGTGGGACTCGAATCCAAAATCTCCCGAAAGCACGGCCCTTTCCTATCCCATGATCGCCATAAGACCTGTCTGCGTCGGTGCGACGTGAAGCAACTTGTAATGTGTTATAGCCTTACAATGTAGGGGTAGCGTGCTCGCTTATTACGCGGAAGCCCCGACTTCGATTCTCGGCCAGTTCTAGAATTTAAGTAATATACAGTGACGGTTAGAAAAGAGTTCGCTGAGCCTCGTGAGACCAATGGAGGAGCCGATACGAGAGGTAGCGCAAACGACTACGAAAGCCAAACAATTTGAGGACGTCGTCACGTTAACCAATATCTGGTAACCATCTGACTGGGCATCAGTCATCTTGGTAAGACAAGGCTCTAAAGTGCATTGTGTATGCTGCGCTTTGCTGCTGACGTAAATGCTATGGTATAACCTAACTAGACTAGTTGGTGTAGTTCTTTGTTCCTAGCCTTTCAAGTGTGACATTCAGTTTTGCATACTATCGTAATGAAGCTGATAAGAGACATGTCCTTGTAACCTCTATGTTAAAATGACTTGATAATGTCTCACACGTTAAGGTGAAACGTGCGAAGCCTGAGGAGTGAATTTCCACACAAGCAGTGTCTTTAAAAAGGACAACAACTGGTTTTGTTGAACGAAAATATAATACGTCTGTTTAGACTGCTAATTGTCTGAAAAGAAGACTGGTACAATAGAAAGGAAGAAAGTAGAAATATGTACAAAGTGATATAAGCGATATTACCAAAAAAAAAAATAGCGAAGAACATTTGGGTCTGTCGGTAACAGGTAGTGTATCTATATCCTATGTCTGGAGCACACTGCTTTATGGAAGTGAAAGCTGGACATCAAGAAAAGTCAGGAGAAAATCCTCCTTGAAGCAGCAGAGCTGTGGATTTGGCCCAAGGTAACAATAATGAGCAGGACTGTAAAACACAAAAACAAATCGAGAAGTATTACAAAAAAGTAGAGGATGATATACGATTGTTAAAGTAAATTGAATGTAGGAAAATGAAATTTACTGGACGCATCATTAGACACAACTTGCGTTCGGGAGATAGCGGGTTTGAACCCCAATGTCGGCAGTCCTAAATACGGCTTTTGCGTGGTTTCCCGTTTTCACACTAGGCAAATATTGGGGCTGTACCTTATTTAAAACCACGCTCGCTTCCTTCCCACTCCTAGACCTTTCCTATCCCATCGCCACCATAACACCTATCTGTATCGGTGTGACATAAAGAAAATAAAAAAGGAACACATCATCACTAATATTTCTGTAGGTAATGAGTTAATGAAGAAAGGGAGAGGTCGATCGAGGAAAAAGTATACAGTATACGGAGGGGAATGGGATGGGATGTTACACGAAGATGAAACAAGCAGCAGAAGATTGGTTGTCGCATTTAGAATGTGAGTAAATGAATGATGGTAGATCAGTGACAACGTTCCACACAATTTCTGATAGAAACTACACCTTGAGTATTAAGAAGAGATGTGTTGCATACCACAATGGAGTTACGGATATGAGCACAAAACCCTCCGAACGTTTTTCCAGATCCTGCAAGCAATATTCATTATTTGGGTTATTTTAAAATCGGCTGATTTACCTGTCTGTTCTTCATGAGTAGCCAGAATCTGTTAATGAACAAGATGAACAGTATATTTTCGACAAAATTGTGAATATGATAATTATAATAAATCATTAAAAACTTAGTCGAACCATCTTCTCCTAGGTCTCCCTCTACTTCTCTTATGCTCCATAGCCATGCCCAGTAATCTCCTTGCTAATCCTCCTCTTCCTTTCATCTCACATTGGACAGTTTTATCCATTGGACTCTGACATTGTTTTCACGTGTTTCTTCTGGAGATGTTTCGCATTATCTTGATGTCTGTTACCTACAACTTATAATAAATCCTGAGTGTACCCAGTTTCCACTCCTGTGTAGTAAAGTTGGTAGATGGAACACATATCAACAAATTGTACTTTCGAACCTTTGATGGGGAAGATCAAGCTGGAATTATAGATGAGAGGCTGTCTAGCGGAGGTGGTAAAGATGTGCCTGTTTCACCCGGAAGAACGTGGGTTCGATTTTCCAGCAGGAAATTAAAGATTAAGGAAATATTTTTCTACTCTTGGAGAGGGATATGGTCTCGAGATTCACTCAGCCTACACCAGGAACTAGTACAAGGTTAATTCCTGGAAGCTAGTTTTATTTAGTTTAGTTTGATTTTTACAATAAATGTGGAAAACTGAAGGAAAATATAATGTCCCAGTTTTTGTTTTAATGGCATGAAAAAATGTGAGTAGGACTTACTGTCTTTTTGTCTGACTGGTCACTAGCCAGGAGAATAATTGTACTTTTTCTAGTGGTTTGATATCGCACTAACCAATGGAGGATTTCCGGTGATCCAAGAATGGGAAAGAGCTAGGATTGAGAAGGAAGTGGCCGCTGTCTTAATTAATGCACAGCACCTGCGTTTTCCTGGTGTAGAAATGGGGATTGAACCCGAAATCATCTGAACCGAATACCTCGACGGTGACTGTGCAGCGAAGGAGCCGGGAGCGACGTTAAACCACTGGCAAAAAAGAGAGAGGTCTTTAATGGGCCAGAAGCCAAGTACACGGAGTCATCATATTTAAACACCCTAAAGTGCGGCTCCATGGCTAAATGGTTAGCATGCTGGCCTTTGGTCACAGGGGTCCCGGGTTCGATTCCAGGCAGGGTCGGGAATTTCAACCATAATGGGTCAATTTCGCTGGCACGGGACTGGGTGTGTGTGTTGTCTCCATCATCATTTCATCCTCCTCACGACGCGCAGGTCGCCTACGGGAGTCAAATCAAAAGACCTGAATCTGGCGAGCCGAACTTGTCCTCGGACACTTCCGGCACTAAAAGCCATACGCCATTCCATTTCATTTCAACACCCTAAAATGCCACCGATGTATTGCGGGATCGATTCCGCTATCTTTGGAATAGGGGTCGAACAGCTTACCAGCTGTGCCACTGAGATGAGCAAGCACGAATTTCCTCTCCTGGGAATGCATCCAAAGTCCTATGTCATTCTCATAGAGCCATGCGTTAATGTAATTATGGTTTTATTTATATCGTGTCAGAAGCAGAGTTACATATATGTATATACAGATGTGGAAAACTGTCCGTAGAAGAAATGAAAAGAAATAAAAACAAACTGTGTACTAAGGTTCATACTGTGGTGCACCAGAAATTAGCAACGTCGAATGCATTCCTTGTCGCCTCAAGCAGCTTTCTCAGTACATGTGGCAGGACAAAGATGACAATCTGGCTGATGGACCGTAGTCTGCACTTCACCGCAATCACACAAAATAGAATCCACTGAATATTCCCACTTGTGCTGATCGGGTAGTACCGAACTGGTCCGACGGTAAAAATATTCCAAAGATATTTTTGTTCTATAACGAAAGGTCGCTCTTGAACTAGTCCGACGGATAGTTGACAGGTAGAGGCAGGAATTTCCGAATGGGTTACTAACCTAACCCTCTACCCTTCAGCAAATGCCTCATTTCTCTAGACTCATTGTCAGTTATCACACAGTCTCAGTGCAGTGTAGTACTAGTGGAAGTGTACAATGGTTTCCATGTTAAACGAGAGGGGCTTTAAGTTAGCCGTTTATATGAAAATCCACAGCCTGCTTCCAGTCATTCGACCGGGTCAACAATGGAATGAACGAAGCCCCATCTAGCGGCGAGGATAGCAATTGTGCCAGCTGCCGAAGCCTGTCGCATTCCTCTGGGGCAATGATTAATGAATGAGAGTGGGAAGTATTTTTGGAATGAATTATGGCAGGGAAAAGCGGAGTACCCGGAGAGAAACCTTCCCGCCTCCGCTTTGTCCAGCACAAATCTCACATGGTGTGACTGGGATTTGAACCACGGAACACAGCGGTGAGAGGCTGGCACGCTGCTACCTGAGCCACGGAGGCTACTTAATCGTTTATGAGGGATGTAAATATTCAAAAGGTGACAAGATACAGTCGGGTCAAAAGTGGCGATGTTCTAGAAGAAAAGGGTGTTCGGCGCATTTGTTCACAGATGACGCTGCGGGTGACATTTTATTAAATATTGTTGGTGTGCATAACCATGGACCATATCCCGACTTAAGTAGACATTACATTTCTAACAATGTGAAACATTACTGGAACCTATATTGTCCTGTGTCATTTTATTGGCACAGTTGGTATAATATACAAGCGGATGATGAGGCTTCTTCTATCCTTGGTTTTGTTTTTTTGGCGTCGGACCAGTTCGAACCCATCCTCTGTGCTAATCGTCTGACTAGTTAGACCACACTAATTAGTTGATCTTCAAATTCCTATAACCATCGGACCAATTCGACAACACCCGTGCAGATTGGTCTTGCACCTAGTAACACTCGAGAGCAGCCTATTTAGAGATCTCCAAGTGACAGCTGGTCCTGTATTACTAGCTCTATGGAAATGGTACATGTCGATACAGGGTCTATGTGTCGCCTTACCTTGTCAGTATTTGTTCGCACGACCTCATTATTAGCTCATTATGGAACCCACACACATGCAGTCTTAAGTCATTCTCGTGTACCTGTCATCACTTTTAATCAGTCCTTCAATAGTTCGTACATCACTAATGGAAATACAGTAAATCCTCTTTAATTCGAAGTCGTTGGGACTCGAAAATCGGACTTCGAATTACGTGATTTCGAATTAACCGCCGATTCGCAATTCAGAAGTACCAACTCTTGCCGCGTTACAAAATATTCTAATGCCCGTTACTGCACGAATTAACCTTGATTCACAGTTAAACCTTTCAAATGCCGTAGGGATAAAAATTCCTAAATGTATCTAACAAGGTGCATTTATTGAAATAATGCTCTTGGATAACGCCGTATACTGTTAAACGTAACCTGACACCCGGGAAAAATAAAACACGATTCAAAGACAAGCAATACGGTAATCTACTGTATATATGCACGACGCATTTTAAGCAAATATGTTATAACCTACTTGATTTAAGTGCAGTATAAAGCACTTGCACAGGGGAGCCAACAAGGCTGTCCAAATTGGAAACACATTACACCAACAAAACAAACTTTAAAAACCCAGACATATATGGGAAACACATGGCACCAACAAAACAAACATTAAAAGGCATACATTTTAAACAAATATAAAGAATAATAGATAACTATGTACAGTACCTGAATAGTTCACAAATGTTTAATGATCCAGTAGGGCTTTTCTGTCACACATGAGGCTTATTGCCTTTTAAAGAAAGAGTGTATGAGAGGTTGCTTCATGTTTTTTTTATAAACACTAGCTACTAACCGCTCCATATGGGCCTTAATTGTAGCGTCGTCAGCATCACTAGCACTTATCACTGAATCCAACACGGCGAGAGCGGCAAGTACATCATTCTTTGGCGGAATAGTTGCCGCCTGCACCGTATCTTCGTCGTGTTCAACATCAGCTGTAGCTGCATCTCCCTCTGGCATCACAGCTGATCATCATGGCGGGATCCCGCTCTTCTGAAGTAGTCTCCGCATGGTCTATGGCGATGTATTCGGAGAAAGTCATACCGACATCGGACTTTTGCCGTAATTCCTCCCATTCATCTTCATTGTCGTCTTCTTCTTCTGCTCCTTTTTCTACTTCATTTAACGAACCAAAACCACACTTGACGAAGCAGTTCTTGATGGTCGATGAAGGAACAGAGTCCCAGGCAACTGTCACACTCCGCATTGCATCAATTACGTTCCACTTGCGTATTTCTCTTGCCGGAATATTTCTAGCAACTTCCCGGAGAAAGTAACGCACCAGTCACTTTCTGTAGGCACGTTTCACAGATGAAATTATGCCTTGGTCTAGGGGCTGCAAGTAGCTCGTAGTGTTGGTCAGCAGAAAAAGAAGACGCACATGTTTTAAAATTAGATTATGTTTGTGTGCAGCGCAGTGATCCAACAACAGAAGTGTTTTCCTGTCCTGGCATGCCATTTTGCGCTTAAGGCATACCAGCCACTCCTCAAAAATTTTGCCTGTCATCCAGGAATTCTTAGACGACTTATATTTGCACGGAAAGTGCCTGATGCCTTTAAAATATCGCGGTTTCTCGAACTTGCCTATGACGAGGGGAGGAAGTCTCTCGCTTCCGTCCGCATTGCAACACAGAAGGACTGTGACCCTATCCTTGTAAGATTTCCCGCCATGGCACTTATCTCCCTTAAAACCATAAGTCCGTTTGGGCTCGGCATTAAAAAACAATGCAGTCTCATCGGCATTGAAGGTATTGTTCGGTGCATACGAATTGATTATGTGAGCCACGTTTTCTCGCCAACTGTCTGCATCACTAGTGTTCACTGATTCGGCTTCTCCACACACTGCCTGCCACGTGATATTGTGCCGTTCCTTAAAACGCTGAATCCACCCGTTCGAACACTGAAATTCAAGACCCGTCTTCAGCGCCAGTTCATTCGCCTTCCCCTTAATAATCTCGCCATCTACTGGGATATTGTTTGCCCGAACATGCCGAAACCACCCGATCAATTGTACTTCCAAATCGGAGTGCTTAGCTCCTCGAATGCGCATTCGCTTTGCTGTATTTACACCCTGCATTTCCTGAGCTTCTATGCTCTCACGATTTTTTAAAAACGTTGAAAGTGTGGACACAGGAATTCCAAATTCTTTAGCTATTTCAGTTTTCGTCTTTTGTCCTTTGTCGACCTACCTTATAATTTTCACTTTCTCGCTGAGTGTCTTTGAAGAATACTGACGCTTAGCCATCGCAACACAAAAAAAGGAACACATGTGCCCTAAACTAAAATATCGTAACAATAAACTAAAACACAGTATTAATAAAATATAACAACTTCGAAGTTTATAACTGCACACTGAAACTTTAAATAAAATGAGTAACTAGAAGAATACAAAAGAACTATGATTTCACTAGAACTTGGCAACTCTGAAGCACGATGTAGACACACCAAACTCAAAGTGAAAGTGCGGGAAGATACACGTTCCGGAAGACGCGTTCTATCGTGACGCGGAGAATTTTTAATTCAAATTACGCCGTAAAGAATTTTTTTTAACAAATTGAAGGACAATTTCGAATTAAAAGTCTGAATTTCAATACTGGGACCGACGCTGTTCTTCGAATTACGAATTATCCATATTTTGAATTAAACAATTTAAATAACACGAAAAGCCGTACCTCGTGTTTCGGGGAACGAGAGATTCTTCGAATTACGCGGCATTTTGATTAACCGATTTCGAATTATCGAGGTTCTACTGTATTACCATGCATAGAAGAGAAGCTGCACGTTTCAGGTAGCTTACAAGACAGGCCATGCAGGGAGTATTTACCGGCTTGTTCTCAACGCAGTCATTTCAATTTGTTGTGATTACCTCGTTGAACGAGATATCGTAAATAACAACACTGGAGGATCGTTATGACTCGAGACAGGCATAATATGAAGAAAAGTTTGCCTAAATATGAAATGTATTTTTGTCAAAAGTACGAGAATGTGAGAGAGTATTAAATGCATATTTTAACGCTTAGATATCTTTGTCTTTGAATCGTTTAAAGCAGGTTTACTTACAACATAAGCATTAATAGATTAAGTTTTTTGCTGTTTAATAATACGATACAATAAATCACAATTTTATTTCAGCATCAGGAAATGTAGGCCTACCAGTCAGATTTCAGTTAATCTTAGGTGAATGATCAACTAACATATCCTAAATTTAATAGTGAAAGTCATTTTGCCGTAATGTTACGATTAATTGCTGAAAGATAGGTGAGAGTCTCGGAGCAGTTAGTTGATAATGACGTAGAATTACTTTGTGTGTGCACAGTAGAGATGTACCGAAAAATCTATTTTAAATTTACGTAAAACTCTATACCTAAAAGGAAATTTTGATAACAAGAACCGAATTTCATGCTCTATTAACCTACGTTACTAAGAAGTACAGTATAATAATACTGGAACGGGCAGACCCTGTGCTCTCTCAGGGCAGAGAGCGAGCCCCGAAAGAGAGAGATAGCAGTGAGAGTAGAAAAGAGATAGAAGGGAGTGAGAGTGATGGAGAGAGCCATTCGCAGATTTCTTTTATTTCTGAGGCATTTGTCACAATTTTTACTTTCTTGGCGAATTTATGTATACTCTTTCTTTGCTTATCACGCTTTCCCTGAAATTCTCCTACGCTCCACATGGGTTCGCCCCTCGCTTCTCTACAGATTGAGAATACCCCGTTCTAGAAAATCGTTAGAATACCATATCTGGAAAGCCCGGTTCATTGCCGATAGAAATATTAACAGAGGGAGAAACATTCGTGCAAAATATGATGTGTGATAGGCATGGCTTTGACATCATAGGTACCTTGTCAGCATGGCTTTGAAATATTATTGTTGATATTTTAGTTCTTAATTCTAAACAAATTGCACATCTTTCACCCACTGATCAATGGAGGGGCTCCGCTGGGGCTTCGTTATACCGGATCTCGTCTCCGACGCCTGTCTGCCTCCTGTGAGGAACAATTATTAGCGTAGCTGTGGATTCCGGCGTGGTAGCGCGTCATGTTTCATTTAACGTGCCAATTGATTCACATCAGTGAGCACTACAAGTAAACGGCAAAAAACAATCAAATAAATAGATACATAATGACTTTATTTGTGGCTAAGTTACGGCACAAGGTCCTATGAAAATTGTGGCGGGAGGACTTTTTTTTCCTTTTACTGTTTGATTTACATCGCACCGACACAGGCAGGTCTTATGGTGATGATGGGATAGGAAAAGGCTAGGAGTGTGAAGGAATCCAAAGGTACATACCCACCAGTGCCTGGTGCGAAAATGGGAAATCACGGTAAAACATCTTCAGGGCTGCCGACAGGGAGGTTCGAACCCACTATCACCTGAATGCAAGTGGGAAGAAGTGTGAAAAATGCCTTTTATTTCGCAACGTATCATAACATATGGACAATTAATGTCTTCAAAATGATCGATAACGCTTCTGGAGCCTCAGCCGTGCATATCTACTTCCGCAGTGGTGGGAAAACAGTATGGAACTCATAGATGTGGATACGATAGGTGATTCTAAAGAGGCTACAGTGCAGGTATCATGAACACGGAATTAAGTCACATTTCAAACTCATATTGACTAGATATTTCATTTGAACAATATGTATCACATGGTAGGTATTCTACGCCAAAACTGTGACCGTGACACAGCCTCGTTAGAAATTTTTGTTAATTTTATGGACCCATTCCCTAATGAATTCTTGATTCCAAACTGCTCGCGAAGTTAATGTTTGAAAGGGAAGAGAAAGATACGAACTCTTTATAACAATGGGAAATATTCGTTCCACACTCATATTTCTTTCGGAATCCCCTCTCCTTTTCGGGACGCGAATGAGAATTTCTGGTTCCTAAATATTCTCGTCTGCCTGTGCTATTTCTTCATCTGACTCCTGGTACAGACTACAGTAGAGTACAATATACTTAATCTGCTACATACGTCCCAATGTCATTCATGGCTGCGAAGCTGCTTAGGTATGGATGGTGCTGAGCAGCGCGGCTAGAGTGTGAAATGCTACTCATAGAGTCAGCCATCCTGCAATAGCACTTGCTGGCCCAGTGAGGTAAGTTATGGCAAACTACTTCATTCCTAATCCTTCCTAGTATACCTAGTTTCTCCGGTTTCCCTAATACCGTATACAATTGGTGGTGATATATAAGGAGCCAACCATCCTTCGGGACGATGACCTAACAGACACACAAGAATTCTTGTACACTTAAGGATTAGGTGCAGCATGAATAAAAACTTATACTTTCCTAGGTCCTACAGTCTCTGATATATTTTTATCTGGACAAAGGGCAAGGGAATGCCTATCCTTTTCACACTTAGCCTGCACATGTATGTAGGTAAAGAACATATTTCCCTTTAGACAGTTAAAAAACTCGCACCACACGTCTGTGTGGGCGTTATCTCTCTGTTTCAACTTATTAATGTTCCAATAATCGCCGAGGAGATGCAGCACATGTTAGTGTGTACCTACTCCTATCAAGGTATACAAACGGTTGCGTGAAGAAAAGTGCAGTATGCAATATGCCATTTAATTGTTAAAAACATCCGTTTAATTAGAGTATATTTGAGCCTTTAAAGAATGCAAACTGATTTAGAAAATCTCTTTCAGTGGAGTGACCCTTTAAACTGATGGTAATATGTGCCATTTAGTTGTTAAAATGTTTCATAATTGCATATATAATAGATTAATTTTAGTAGTAAAGAAATTGAGGAAAATGAATGTCTCTGACGCACATCACAGAAGTATGTACGTCGTAAATTTGTTTTTAGAAAGTGTGCTAAAACAGTTTTGATATTTTTCCTGTAATTTAGCAATATTTTCATAATGAAAAAATATATTTTTTGTACTAATTGTTCCCTCGATTCAGAAAGGGCGATGTGAGATATTCGATATACTCTACACTTTATCGACACACTATTTACGGGATGAAGACAGTGACGTTGGTTTGTGTTGTAAGTTAAATGTCAGGTTCTCTGGTTGACTAGCATTATTCACGGCCACGGACAACCAGTAGACTTCACTGGGTCATGCAGTAAACAGCAGGGTGTCAATTAGGGTCAGCGACTATAACTTCAAGGCTGGATTCTGCTACAAGCAATTGAGAAAGCTGCGTGTTCACACTGCTCCAGACAAACAAGGCTATGTTCACTGTAACTTGCATCTATATTTATTACCAGGATTTCAGTGACATACCCACGATGGGACCTAAGGGGCTTTTCCCAAGAATTTTTTTAAAATCGCACGTTTCCAACAAAGAAGGAATTATTCAGACGTTTTCCGTGATTTAATTTATGTAGGCGGTTTTTATAACGACTTGGTGGTATTTATAATTACCTTCTTCGAGTGTTGGTTGTCCTGTATATGTTAACAGAGCGCTTCTGGTGGACCAAGGCGGTCGTGGTTGCAGTAAGCTTCTACTTATTATTTGTGTTTACTAGTGATAGTGAGTATACACTGGGATAGATGTACCTAATAAATGCGAGAAAATATCTACCCAAATGTCAAATTAATGGAGATATTACACTACCTGTCTCTACTAGTAGTGTCCAGAAATCCTTTTCTGCATTGCACCGGATCAACGCTTACCTCAGGAATACAATGAGCCAAAACAGATTACGTGGACTTGAAAATTCCAACATCAACAAGGATATTCAAGTAACTGGAGGAGAAGTTATTTCAGTTATTCAGCATGAAAGGTCTAGGAAGACTGTATTTCGTGATTTAAAAATATTATGCAAGAATGATCTTAAACTATGATTTGTATGCTACAAAATGCGATTTATTTTAGGTCAAGTGCTTTAAAAGTTAGCAGATTCATATTTTGTACGTAAGTTGGTATCGTTTTTTTCATGAAAGATCCTTCCTCTCGTAACTATACGTAAAAAAATACCTACCGAAAGTTTCCATACAAATCCAATACATATCTCTGAACCAATGTCATATTATATGTAGTTGTGTATTTCTTTAAGCACCTCTCAAAAAAAAAAAAAAAAAAAAAGAAACTCCATTTGCACCCCTGCAAGATTTGACCAAAATACAGGGAGAGTTATAGGTTATATACACACTAGCTGTTGAACTTGTGGTTTACGGGTTATAATTTGTACAATCGCAGCAGTACAGCCATCTCACGGAGATGAGTGGCAGCAGACGAGTCTGCCAACACTTCAACTAACAACAGCCAGTGTTATAGACTTGATAATAAGCTTTTGTGCTTTTCCATGTCGAGAAAATAAGGGATTTTTTTACGCTACCTGAGCGTCAATTTCGACGTTCCGTTTAACTTCAGCAGATGACTAGGTAAACAAGGATCTCAGTAGGGCGATCTGTGCCTATGTTTTATTTGATTTTGTCGGAATAACAACAAACGTGTCACAACAGATCTTCTACAAGCTGATAACGTACGACATGGAGTGTCGAATGGACCTTTTTTCCGCGCTTCAAACATCCCCTGCTGGGTTCGAGAGGCCGACACTGCACTTCTCATCCAAGAGGGGAGCTATTTTAAGCAGTGTAAAAGCATATGCAAAATAGAAATACAATTTAGAGTTAATAACATCGATTGAGTAAAGGGCGGTCGTCTTCAACTTTCTTCTATGATTAACGTTAGGTAATCGACAATGGTCACTACTGTGCGAGTTAGTTCGTAGCCAGTTCGTCTTCCAACTTAGGAGTAAAGATGAATGTCATGGCTGTTCTCTAACCCTCTGTTGATACGAGCGAAGTCTGTAGTAAGTTAAATTCCTGTTAAGTCTGCTGTGTATGTCCGCTGTTATGAGGTCAATTGCTGGCCATGGAGTTGATCTAGTTAAGTACTGACAATTGATTTTTCATGGCCAGCAACACTCAGTCACCGAGCACAGCTGTCAGAGATGGCGCTTCTTTGACGGCGAGTGAGTGCAATCGTGTTCAATCTTAGGCGAAGAATGAAAATATAAAAATCGTTTCGCATCAGGAATTACCGCGGCGGATCAAAAATATATATTGACTGAGACTGAAACAAATATATTCGATTTTATTTTAAATTGATTTTATCAAGGTGGGAATAAAATGTTTAAATGAGTAAGACTCAACTTACTTTGCAGTTAAAATGATGATGATGATGATGATGATGATTATTATTATTATTATTATTATTATTATTATTATTATTATTATTATTATTATTTCTTAATCGTCCAGGAATGCTTTTTTCCTCGTACTCAGCAAGGGATCTCACCTCTACCACCTCAAGGGCAGGGTCCTGAAGCGTGAGACTTTGGGTCGGAGGATACAACTAAGAAGGAGGATCAGTACTTCGCCCAGGCGGCCTCATCTGCTATGCTGAACAGGGCCCTTGTGGGGGATAGAAAGATTGGAAGGGATAGACAAGGAAGAGAGAAGGAAGCGCCCGTGGCCTTAAGTTAGGTACCATCCCGGCATTTGCCTGGAGGAGAAGTGGGAAACCACGAAAAACCACTTCGAGAATTGATGAGGTGGGAATCAAACCCCTACTCAGTTGACCTCCCGAGGCTGAGTGGACACAGTTCCAGCCCTCATACTACTTTTCAAATTTCGTGGGAGAGCCGGAAATCGAACCCGGGCCTCCAGGGGTGGCAGCTAATCACACTAACCGCTATACCACAGAGACGGTCTATAATGGTTTAACAAAGTAAAAATGGATATTTTTCTTAGGGGTGGCGAGCCTGCCTCTTATTAGGAGGCCCCGGGTTTGGTTTCCATGATGACAGGAATTAGAGCTATTACCAATTAGTTCACAAAGACCGCAAGAACTAAGTGTCAATGTCAGTGTATTTTGAACTGTACGTGATATTCTCACTAATAGAGAAATATAACATCTTTTGTACATTGTTTCCTCTGTCCAACGACAAACGTGGACTACAAAATATTCGGTAGCATTTTCACATCTGCGAAACAAAATAAAACCTATAATAATAATAATAATAATAATAATAATAATAATAATAATAATAATAATAATAATAATAACAAGAAAGATCCTGTGATGAAAAGATATTCAATCTGAACATAGTCCTGAGATATCAACCAATGAGGAACAAAGAGACCGCATGTGCCTTCGTAGACTTCAAGAAGTCATATGACGCTACAAACAAACTAACAGTGATCCGAGAACTAGAAGAGAGAGGCATCAACGAGAAGATAACAAACATCATTAAACGGACACTAAACAGACACCAAATCCAAAATGAGAACGGAGACAGAGAGATGGTCCATCACAACTACTGTTCAACCTAATACTAGACAAAGTAATCAGGCAATAGGAAAAAGAACTGAAGACCCAGGGACTGCACAAATCAATCAGGTTAGGAAGGAATGCGAAAGGAACTGACACCAGTTGTCTGGCATTCGCCGATGTTCTTGCAATACTCACAGACAACATAGAAACAGCATTGAAACAGATCGAGATCCTGAAAGAGATGTCTAGAAAGTTCGGAATACAGACCTTCTTCCAGAAAACAGAATACATGTCAAACCGGAAAGACGCATCAGAGAAGAGTATAATGAAATATGCCGATATCAAGAGAGTACACAAATTCAAGTACAGGTACCTCGGAGAGATAATAAAAACCAATCGGATAGAGAAACAAGTTCACGAACAGATAAATCACAAGATGACCAGATCATTCTGGATGACTAGGAATATCTACAATAAGGCATGCTTCTCATGAAACACCAAAGTACCGCGCGAGTTGGCCGTGCGGTTAGGGGCGCGCAGCTTTGAGTTTGCATCCTGAAGATAGTGGATTCGAACCCCACTGTCGGCAGCCCTGAAGATGGTTTTCCGTGGTTTCCTATTTTCACCCCAGGCAAATTGTGAAAAAAAGCAAAGTGAAGAATGTCAACACTGCCATCAAACAATATAATCTGTAAGCATAAGAAACATTGGTCATGCATCGGGAGGTGAACTAGAAAACATCAAGAGATTAGAGAGAAGAATCGTCAGAATTTTTTTAATGATCTTCTTTACGTCGCACCGACACAGGTAGATAATTATGGCGATGATGGGATAGGACAGGGCTGGGAGTGGGAAGGGAGCGGCCGTGGCCTTAATTACGGTACAGCCTCAGCATTTACCGGGTGTGAAAATGGGAAACCACGGAACACCATCTTCAGGACTGCCGACAGTGGGGTTCGAACCTACTATCTCCCAGATGCAAGCTCACAGCGTGTGTGAATTTATTACTTGAATTTTGTCATGGCGAATGTCCTGTTGATTACATTACAAAACTAAGAATTCTAAATAATAAACAGTTCTTGACTGATTACATATTCACCGGGCGAGTTGGCCGTGCGCGTAGAGGCGCGCGGCTGTGAGCTTGCATCCGGGAGATAGTAGGTTCGAATCCCACTATCGGCAGCCCTGAAGATGGTTTTCCGTGGTTTCCCATTTTCACACCAGGAAAATGCTGGGGCTGTACCTTAATTAAGGCCACGGCCGCTTCCTTCCAATTCCTAGGCCTTTCCTATCCCATCGTCGCCAGAAGACCTATCTGTGTCGGCGCGACGTAAAGCCCCTAGCAAAAAAAAAAAAATACATATTCTCTCTCATCTTATCTGTAATGTTTACAACGCTGGGCGATTTAATCTCACATATACTGAAGATAGGCGGACATCCGCGGTTCAGTCTGTTAGTTCTTGAAATTTCGTGTGCAAAATGGAGGTATCGATCCTGCGTCTAGAGCGAGTGTAGAGGATGATATTGTACGTATGTTGAGTCCTCAGCGAAGGTTGGTTGAATCCTCAACAGGTCCACCATCAGCTGTCATAGGTAGCCTAGGCATCACTTAAGAGGTGTGAGATAGTTTCGTCTTGTTTTCCTCACCGAGCGAGAAGGTGCTGTTGCATATCAGTCTACCAAACCGACTGTAATGCATACACTAATAAAGCCTTTCTCACCATTCATAACAGGGACTGGCTGCATAAAGGAACTGCATTACTAGCACCGTCCATATCTCAGACACTGTCATATTGTCAAAGCCAAGGATAAGACAGAAAGAAAAAAAAAAAAAAAAAAAAAACTTTTACCTAATCATTACCAGGAGACACAAGTGCATCTCACCAGAGTGTACATCGTGATTTTGATTACAAGGAGAATTTACCATTCACACTGAAGCAAGAAATGTGAGCCTCCGTGTCTCAGACGGCAGCGCGCGGGCCTTTCACCGCTGGATACCGTGGTTCAAATCCCGGTCACTACACGTGAGATTTGTGCTGGTCAAAGCTGAGGCGGGACAGGTTTTTCTCCGGGTACTCCGGTTTTTCCTGTCATCTTTCATTCCAGCAACACTCTCCACTATCATTTCATTTCATCTGTCAGTCATTAATCATTGCCCCAGAGGAGTGCGACAGGCCTCGGCAGCCGGCATAATTCATATCATCGCCGCAAGTTGGGGGCTTCATTCATCCCATCCCTGACCCGGTCATTGACCGGAAGACAGGTTGTAGGTTTTCATTCATTCAAGCAAGCAATATCGTAGTTTCACGAGTACTGATATTGTGATTTTAGCCATGGAACCTGCACTTTTATGTGAAATTTTAAATTAAAAATCACAATTGCATTGGTGGGGATGTGAATCGCAGCCACCTTGATAGGAAACCAGTGACTGTACTATTTGGCAATCACGCTCCAGATTCATATTCATAATCTGCACACTAAGTATAAATGGGGAATCAATTCTGTAGCCACTGAAAACATGGAATCGCTGAAACTTTTGTACCAGTATATGCCTGTGAATCATTAGTGATCGGCTAAGATTGATGTCTACGCGTTTACCAGTTACAGACATTCCAAATTTGTATTGGAATTTGTATCCCTACCTGGCTCATCCCTCTTCGAACATCTGTAGTTATGTTTGTGTATAGGAAGTGCTCAGAATATGACACAGGTTTGATGGCTTTTCGGCTACTGAACTGAGTGGGTTGGGAACTGTGCATGACGTTATCAATGAGAGAATATTACATGATTTTGGCCATGGAGGGAGAACAGACATCACCAAACTCGAAGGGCCTAATGTTATGAGAGATTTTCCTTTTTTCCTCTTCTTTTTTAAAAGGAGATAGGTTTTAAGGCGATGATGGGATAGGAAATGGCTAGGAGTGCGAAGGAAGCGGCTGTGAACTTAATTAAAGCACAGCCCGATCATTCGCCTGGGGTGAAAATGAGAAACTACGGAAAACTCTCTTTAGGACAGCCGACAATGAAGTTCGAACTCACTATCTACCGGATGCAAGCTCACAGCTGCGCGCCTCTAACCGCAGGAGCAACTCGCCCAGTGATATGACATACAAGATAAAATTCCTCACTCCATAATTAATAGGAAATACCCCCTCCATTCCAGCTGATGACACAAACAGACACAATTCATAAACGATCGACCATAGGTCATATGTTTTAGAAACACCCTGTGTGATGTGGGTTATGACACCCTATGCTTCCGTAGTCACTTCCAACAGACCGGGAGTAGAGAAAGACACCTGGGGGGTCTAGCTACAATATAAAAAACTTTCCACTCAATCCTTCTTCTTCTTCTTCTTATCCTTCTCCTTCTCCTTCCTACCAATCACCTGGGGCCGTTGCTTTGCATGAATTTAGCCCACTTTTAAGGCCAGATCTTTTGCGTGCAACCTAATGTAGAGGGATGTACTCACTAATGTATGTTTCTAAAATAGTTTGTAGTAAAATGAAATGTCGAACTCAGGACCCTCTGAACCGAAGGCCAGTACGCTGACCGTTCAACCAACGAGTCGGACATAATTTGTAGTGAGATGTATTGAATATAAATGACATTAGGACGAACACAAACATCCAGTCCTCGAGAATTTAAGAAACGCTGTCAAAAATCCTTACGCAGTCGGAAATCGAACCCGGGGCCCTCGGAACTGAAGGCCATTATGGTGACCATTTAGCCAAGGAGCTGGACTTAATTTGCCAGGAATGAGTGAGATAAACCATAATTAAACCCTCTCAAGTCATTGACGAGCTACGTGTGCAGGTGATTATTGATTTAAAAGGAAGTACAACTGGGCAAGTATCCTCCCTCAACACTCTTCAAAAGGGAAATTTAGGAGGTTTGTACTTACGAACAATGCAGGTATCAGGAAGTGAAAGAAAAGGACCAGGAAGGGTGTGACAATGAAAGATACCTTAGGTCTCACAAATCTAGTACTGTCTGGATCGGACTGGTACCAAGGGAGGTCAGATACCAAACCAAACCCCATGGCACTACAGCCCTTGAAGGGCCTTGGCCTACAAGGCGACCGCTGCTCAGCCCGAAGGCCTGCAGATTACGAGGTGTCGTGTGGTCAGCACGACCAATCCTCTCGGCCGTTATTCTTGGCTTTCTAGACCGGGCCCGCTATCTCACCGTCAGATAGCTCTTCAATTCTAATCACGTAGGCTGAGTGGACTTCGAAGCAGCCCTCAGGTCCAGGTAAAAATTCCTGATCTGGCCAGGAATCGAACCCGGGGCTTCCGGGTAAGAGGCAGGCACGCTATTCCTACACCACACGGTCGGCAGGGAGATCAGACAGGAAAGATATAAGTGAGAAACCTTGAACAAGTAAGCGGAAAAAATGTTTGTCTCAGCTAGAGACCCAGTGGTCACTAATCTACTCGCAGCTGAAGATCTTCTAGACCAGGGATGTCGAATCTATGTCGTGCGTGCCACTACGTGACAAGCGAACACGATTTCTGAGGCACGTCAGACAACATACCATATATTTTAATACCGGGCGAGTTGGCCGTGTGCGTAGAGGCGCGCGGCTGTGAGCTTGCATCCGGGAGATAGTAGGTTCGAATCCCACTATCGGCAGCCCTGAAAATGGTTTTCCGCGGTTTCCCATTTTCACACCAGGCAAATGCTGGGGCTGTACCTTAATTAAGGCCACGGCCGCTTCCTTCCAACTTCTAGGTCTTTCCTTCCCCATCGTCGCCATAAGACCTATCTGTGTCGGTGCGACGTAAAATTCCTAGCAAATAAAAAAATATATTTTAATTTTTTAAATATGTAATAAATGGGTCCAAAATCTAGTAACATAGCACATTTTAACGCTACGCTTTAATAAAGAAGTGTATCTCAATTAATTTTATGGCCTCATTTTTTTTGTACAAATTTTATTAGGTTAAAGCAAAAGTATATCTTATTCTTAAAATTTACCTGTTCATGAAATGTAATTTTCAGTGATAAAATTATGAAACATTCAGTGTAATTTGTTTATATGTTACGGCACGCAATCTAATACCTAATTGAAGTCAAATGAGGGGCGTTCATGATGATTTTAAAGGAAAATAATCATTGCCACACTAAACAGTAAAAAATAACACAAAGTAAATTAATTGACATGCTAGTCGATAAAAGTTTGCCCTCCCTGCTCTAGAAGTCTTTTAGGAGAGGTAGTGGGTACCGCTCTCACCAACAGCAGAATAGTGAAGCTAGGAATGTATCATGTTCCACAATATTTTGTACAGCCTTGAGTAAGCCATGTCTTAATCAAGGCTGTTTGTGAGCGAGTAAGTGATAAAGGTCGCCTTCAAGAGATACCAGCCAGTAAACGGAAACATTACTTTTATTTCCCAAGTTATGTGTGTCACTTAGCACCAAATATTTACAGAGGAACGGAACAATAGGCTAGAGAGCTTTAAAACAAGAACCAAACACTGATTTAGTCACTATTTAAACATTTGCTGTGAAATATTGACACCAAATACTGACACACGTAACTAAGTATTCACTTTCGAGGAGACTGGCCAGAAAGATGGACAAAAGGAAGTGGCGAAAATACTGGCTCGAGTTAACTAAAGATGCTCCTTATCTCGGCATTATCCACATATTAGGACGGGCTCGAGAGGGGGCGAGCTATACCACCGGCCATGGTGACAGCAACATCTTAAAATATGAACAATAAATAATGGCTTACAAGGGATAAATTAAATTTGGCAGTGGAAGTATATCATTGAAGCTAACGTGAACATGTGACGTCGTACGGATGACACATGAATCTTACAATACTGCTCTCCCCTCTATCGTAAGTGCTCGCTTACTTTTGACTTACCCTTTTTGAACGGGCAAGATTATCAAGTGATACGAGAAATTTGGCAAATGAGGATTAAATTGTTCAAACAAAAAAGGGAATGAAAAGATTATTCTGACAGTCACAAGCCATGTCTTAATCAAGGCTATTTGCGAGTGATAAAGGTCGTCTTCAAGAGATACCAAGCAGTAAACAGAAACATGACTCTTATTTCCCAAGTTTCATGTATCACTTAGCACCAAATACAGTATTTACAGAGACAGTTTTATAATACTGAACCCATAATTCTACGGTGAGAAAAATTTTTATTTTTCCCAAATATTTATTTGGTATTCAGAAACTACTGTATGTTTGAGGGCAGCCATTTTGCGCTCCCAAGAGCCCGATGTTGCGTGGGAAGGTTCCCGCAAGGCGAGCTCGTGGATTGCCGGGACACCTCGGTGGAACTCGAGTGCCCGACAAGTTTCTAAATTAATGAATTCTGCACAACGAGGGATTTTGACAAGATAGTAAAGGAAGAAATAAATAAGCAAAATTATTCATATACCCTTTGTGGAGGTAGTGACACCAGGGAAAATTTTAGATGCAGTTAAGCCCAAGTGTGTGTTAGCGTGAGAACAGCGAGCTAGTTACACGTGCCAAGGTCGTGGGCAGAAGAAAAACGCGCGAAACGCACGGGCAGAAACAATTTATTTCTCATGTTGTGAGTGTAGAAAAATTATAAAATTAACACCTAACATAAGTGCAAGTCTGTCCGGAGTTCTGGGACAAATCTTATCAAAATTGGTCTATTAGAAGCAAATTTGGCAGATTTCACAACCGAGCCTCATAGAGGGGATAGCGTCCTTCCGGAAATTATAAAAGAAACCCCCCCCCGTAGATTTTTCAGTGTCGATCTGGAACTTGAGGCCGCGGGAGCTCGTGCCCGTCGTCATTAGAATTTCGCGCCAGATTGACCGACAATATTTCAATACATGTTCGTGGCTAAAGTCCATATATTAGTTAAGAAGAAAAGTGATTGGAGAAACTGTGAACGTTTGCAGACGAACTGGGAAGGTGTAGGCTGGTTGAAAATTACACAGCAGATTTTATTTTTATCATTTCCTGTACTCTTGTAAGTGAAGAAGGTCTGGGGGAAGCGATTCAAAATAGTTCTACTCCCTTATCGGCCGAACACCTGTTCTTATTGAAACAACGGGGAGAGAAACCACTCTGGGAGACGCATCAGACAGTTATAGCCGACTGCAGAACGAGGGAAGTTCGTGGTGCAAGTTACAAAGAAAGTGCATTATTTATGGTAATTTTTAATCTCGTGTGTGTGTGAAGGGTAGTGTTTGGATGAGTGAGTTTTTAAATATGAAATGTTATCTGTGAAAATGAGGGGCTAAGTACGAGGTTGCTGGGATGATGCAATCAGAATGCTGAGAATGTCACCAATGTGCAGGTCTGTCTATTTTATATTATGTTGTAGTTAGTAGTTAGTTACTGTCTGTCCTAACCAAATTTCCAGATGATTGTCGGGTGAGATTCGTAATTATCAGGCGAAAGGCGTTGTAAATTTTGGTCAGCGTGTGAAAATTTCAGTGTGTAAAATTCATGTCAAGAACGGTAAAAATGCGACGCTTAAAAGTTTGTGTTGAGATGAGATATCATTCAAAGTGCGGATTTGTGAACGTTATAAGTGTAAATTTGTCGTGGCGAATATTGTAATTTCAGGTGTCAGTTGTATTCAGAAATGTTGAATAATAATAATAATAATAATAATAATAATAATAATAATAATAATAATAATAATAATAATAATAATAATAATAATAATAATAATGTCTACCGCGGGATAAGGAAATTCTTCTATGTCGAATTGCATTTAACCAGTTATTTTTCCAAGGATCGTAATCATATTTAGATAATGTCAATAAAATTTTGTTAGAGTCACAGTCATTAACGGGAAGAAAATTTTGAGACATCGTGTATACCAGTGTTGCGAAAGGTCGATGTGTGCTCTTGGATTTTTGAGGTTCGAAAGTCGTAATAATAGTAAAGTCAGAGATGTGCTTAATAATGGTTGTCGTTTTCACCAGGGGATCGATGTATGAAAAAGGATCTTGAAGGAAAGGGAATTGAGAGCGATGAATTGATATGTATGTGGAGACGAGATAGATACCGCTGGAAAGCGAGGAGAAAGAGTGTTGAGACAAGCTGTATTTTTGTAGAGGAAGTATTTAGGAACAGGCTGTGTGAAACAGGCTGTATTGTTTTCCGCAATCAATCCGAACTTGAGACGACTATGATGTGAAGCATTGTAAATTTATAGAACGATTCCAAGTGAAAACGACTCTAGTAAAATGTAAAGGTCTTGGTAGTAAACATCCAGTGATTTTTGTTAAGATAAGGTACGGCCTCACGGATTGAAGAGCACTTTGGACACACGGTCGGGTTATATTTAATTTGTTCATTGGAGAGGTCATGGATAAGATGGTTGGAATTGATGATAGGCGATCTGCGAATTTCGAATGTGATGGTGATGATTATTATTTTGAAGGCATCCACTAAAAGGGAAACGTGTGTTGGGAATTTTCATTGGCAGCCCTGACACTTCAGTGCACAGGCTGAGATTGTGTTCGAGGTGGAGAATCGTTCGTCACGTCTATTTATTTTTGAGTTCACATATTATGATGAGGTAGACACTTGTTGTATTTTTTTTTTCGAGAGGTAGGCACTTACCGTGTTTCGACTTGCATTCCTTTGATAAGAGACGTAGTTCCGTCGTGCGTATTTTTTGTCTGACCAGATTCAGTGTTACTGTTGGAGGTTTGTTGGAAATTGCGGTTCGCCTGATATGTTAAGGGAGACGTAGTACGACCCACTTTGACGCCCGACGATAGATTTAGGACGTCACGTGTTTATTCTTGGAGTCACTGATGATGAGACGTCCTAGGTCACGCCCGACGATAGGAGTTGGAAGGCATCATGTATATACTGATTAGGTTTAGGGTGTACAGATTTCAAGTGAGCCCGACGATAGGTCTGGGATGGTAGCTGTACACACTCAAGTCTCGGTTTAGATGTTCCTGTCTTTTATTTCTTTTTGTGAAGTGGCCTGGGGGAAGGTAGCAGTTACAGTACGATATGATTTATTGTAGAGGGTCTATGCGAAGCTCTCATTGAGATAACGGGACTGTTGTTGATAAACGAGGGCTGTCCAAGTGCGGGACATCGACCCGATCTAGATTAAATATTTTTACTGTGTTTCTTCGTGCGTGTTAAGCTGTATGACTTCGAGATGCTAATTTTTTTTTTTTTGAACTTCATTGTTTCTCGTTTTAACGTCCGTTTTCGTTTGATGGTGTGCATATTGACACTCAGTGTTTTAGAATGAGACTTGAGTTGCGAATGCGGTTTCGATTCGTCAGCCAGTATTTTAGTTTATTTTCACCTTGTCGTATTTTCATTCTTATTCATAGTAAGTAAGTAAGTATTCACTTTACCAGTAGTGTGTTGGGACAGACAGTAAATAGAGAGATCTGTACTGGTAGCATTGTTTTTCAAGGAAAAGAATTCCTTAAATTTGTAGTAAATTTTAGCGTGGACTGGTAAATTTATTAAGCATAATAAACCCATTTCTAACCTGAAAATCGGTTCAATAATAATATTTTCAAGTGACTTTTCACTTTTTGATTAACTTCAGTGTTTGGCATTTCTTCTAAATGCATGATTAGTAAGTGTTTCCTGCATTTCGCAGTTTTGTTCCTTTAGAACGACTTAACGTAAGATCCTCTCGGATCATGTTGTTGTTGGTTCCTTCCGAACAGTTGTTTGGGTGATGCACAGTTAGCATCGGGATTAACGTATCACTTAAGGGTGTCATGAATGACAAATACATGGTGGAATTTTAGGTCAATTGTGAATGATGCTGTTAACTTGTAGTGAACACCATGCTTTCCCATAATATTTCGCAACCTATCCAAAGCAACTGATAGTCAGTTTGGTTCGATTAAGGGTCCATTCGGCGGATGTTTCCGTATCCGTGAAGGGTATTTGACTGGTGGATAACCTTAATTAAGAGAAAATCAGGCGTTCTAATTGTTGAAAGTCAGATTTTCCACGGATCGTGTGGATTAACTCTCAGTTCTTGTTTGGAAAAATAGGCGCCCGGTTTTCAGGTCTTCCCTTTTTCAGTTTTTTCAGTTTCGCTGTCCACTAACATATTAGCTTATGCGAAGCAACTCTTCGATATTGGAAGAAACGAAGTGACGTGATGTAATGTGACTGTGTTTGGAATTTTTCAAAAATCAATAATTCAATTTTTTATATATTTTTGTGGCAAGAATGCATATTAAATTAACGATGTTATCGTGCTCTTTCAGTTTAATAAAAGTTAGTAAGCACATTTTTGCTCCTCATTTCAAGTAGTTAGGCTTTCTTCTGAACCCCATCGTTTGGTTAAGATCGTGACCGAATTTATTCCCGCAACGACCCAAGATTCAAGAGTTCTGAATTGTTCTACTATAGCAGCCGTGGCCGACCAACGATGGAATGGTAAGTTCAAGGGTTCAGTAGAAGTGGCGCCATCAACTGTGGGGCCTTAATGTCACGATAACGATGAGGAGCCCAAAGTCACGATAACGATACAATGCCACGATAACGATAATGAAATTATCCATTGAAAATAAATGTTAGAAAAATATAAAATAATGTTGAGGCTTAAGCCACATTATAAATAATACAAGCGGGTGAAAATTATGGCTGAGCCACAGTTAAACGAATTATGCCCAATGAGAGTGCTAGATATTAACACGTTTAATGAGGAGCGTAACTACTTGGTAGATAATAATAATAATAACAGTCACAATGCATTTTAGGAAACCAGTATTTAGAGCTGTATTGAAGCGTATGTCATGTTGCCAATATAAATTTTGGAAGTGGTAACGCTGAATTACATTCAAAGTTTATGTGTTAACATGTTCTTTATTTACTTAACTTACGGAAGCGAAACTATTTGGGATATTTATCCAGAGTAACTTATTAACTTCAGAATTTTCTTTTATTAAACAATTTTGTGATACCAGCCATGTAAACCAAATTTTATAGGACAACTGTTGGAATGTTGTCAGTTTCGGTATTAAATTATAATAGCGTTTGTATGTGAAAACGCAGTAGATAGTGAATTCTTTCCTTAGTAGTTTGGAGTATTCTGGTTGCATCAACAGCCAGCGTACTCATTATTGTATTCTTTGTGGTATTGTGAGATGGAAGGTCAGGCGACCTTGGAGAAGTTAATGCAGATGATAGAGGACATGAAAGTCCAGAATGAGAGTTTAAATAGTAGGACAAATGAGAACTTGAATAGTAAGATAGACAGTTTGGATAATAAGATGGAAGGTTTAAGGGAGGACACGAAAGTCCAGAGTGATAGTTTGAATAGTTTAAGGGAGGACACGAAAGCCCAGAGTGATAGTTTGAATAGTTTGAGGGAGGACACGAAAGTCCAGAGTGAGAATCTGAGAGAGGACATGAAGGCTCATAATGAAAGTTTGGATGGTAAGATTGAGGAGTTACAGAGTAGTATTGAGGATACCCAGGCTAGGTGTAAAGAGTCTAGTGATGAGTTGAAGGCTGGATTGAAGAACGTAGTTCGTGAGACATACACTATGTGCACCGAACTTAAAGAGGAAGTTAGGGGTGAGATAGGTAAACTCAACCAGCGTTTTGATGATAGCCGAGTGGAAATTAGGGATGAAATTGACAAACAATTTGCGGAAGTGCAGGTCAATTTAAAGAACGATTTTGATAAACAATTTTCTAAAATCCATGACAGTTTAAAAACCGATATGGACAAGCGTTTTGATGAAAGCCACGACATGTACAGTAGGTTATGCGATAGTCAGGATGAGATGAGAAAGGAACTTGACAAGCATTTACTGGAAAGCCAGGCGGCGCATAAGCAGCTGATCGACAGCCAGGTTGAATTTAAGGACGACATTACACAACAGGTCGTAGAGATGCGGATCTCCAGTGATAAGGAAAAGGGGAAAACGCTAACCATAATAGAGGAACAACGTCAAATATTATCTGCGGACATTCAGTCACTGAACAACAAGGTAGATAAAATTAGTGTGGAATTGGAGAGTCAGGTATTATCAAAAACCGAAACCATGGAGAAGAAATTGTTGCAAGTTAATGAGGAAGCAATTAGTAAACTCCAAGTGGCTAATGAGGACTCCGAAATTTTAATTAAAGAAATTCAAGAGGAGTTAGTTGAAATGAAAAACGAACATACCAGGGAATTCAACGACAGGCAAGTTAGTATAGAACAGGACTTAAGGGAAATCACGTCAGCCCAGGAAGAGACAGACAAGAAAGTTGGGTTCATTAAGAGCGAAGTAAGCAGTTGGATTAGCAGCGTGGTAGATATGCAGTCCAAGGTGGACAAAGTATTGAGTCAAGCATCGACAGCTGTTAACTCTGACCTCAGTGGTCAATTGCCAAATATCAATCAGGTGAATAATAACGGTCAGAGCTCGAATGTAGATACCAGTCGATCTCAAAGCTCAGGGGTCACCAACGTTATTAACATGATCAAGTTACATGAGGACCAGCCCAAGAAATTTAATGGAGGTCCACATACCACGCCGAAGGGGTTTCTTAAGGATCTCAGGGAGTACATCCGGGACGCCAAGATTCCTGAGGAACGTCAGTTGAGGGTAGCTGAAAGATATTTAGAGGGGGCACCACTTTTATGGTTTAAAGGCTTCCGATACCACTTTGATACCTTTGAGGAATTCCAGAGGGCGTTTCTTAATAAATTTTGGAGTACGGAAATTCAGCAGAGTCTTAGATTAGAGCTATACTCACGTCGGTATAATGCAATAGGCCCTACAAAGTTCAGTGAATACTTTATTGCACAAATGGTAAAGTTCAGAGAACTTGAGGCGCCGCCCTCGGAGCAAGAGCTGGTACAGGCCATCCAGAAGCAGCTACCTCCCGAAGTACAAAGGATGCTCATTGCATCAAAGGTAGAGACCCCCATGCAGGCAGAAATGATCCTTAGACAATTGGATCATACCCATAATCAAATAGCACCCAGAGGGGGACGATCACACGAGCAACATGTAAACACTGTTAGCCAGGTCCCAGAGGGAAGTCCAGAGGCACCTGAGCAGGGGAAACCACAGTCGACTGAGCGGAGGCGTGAGTTTCGCAATAACTGGGAACCCTCGCATCCACGAAATGAGGATTGGAAAAGGCGTAGGGGCAATTGGAATTATCCACAAAGGAGGAACCCTTACTGGAGGCGATACGATGGGGACAGAGAAAACCAGAGGAATTTCAGGAATGGACTTAATAACCGCAGGGACTGGGGAAATAATCGAACCCAGAACTTCCGCCGTGATGAGGATGAACGGTACCGTGAACGTGTTCAGTACACCGACGGGTTAAGGAAGGACCACGAAAGGAAAAAATGGCAGGGGGCTATACAGCGCCAGGACGTCAACACCGATTGTTTCGGGGCTGAAAGTTTGGAATTCCAGAAGGCACATAGGCAAGACCAACGAAACTCCGGTCTGAACCCGTTTGCGCCGAATTTTGAGCAGGAGTCAATGTCGACGCTTGATAGAAGAAAACCAACTTCAAATTCCCAGTAGGAAAAGGTTCAGAGTCTTTCATCCCAGATTCTGAAGGAAAGACAACCAAATGACGCACATAACATCAGTAACATCAAGAAACAGACTCCTAGCAACTCCCAATTAAATGATGATCGCAGCCCAACAAGAAATTTACAGATTGACCATAGAGCAGAAGAAAGAATTCCACTACAGGATGACGCAGCCTTACCAGCTGGGGAAATGGTCACCGAAGAAGAAGAAGAAGAAGAGGTACAACCAGTAAATATGATCGTCACGTCGAGAGGAAGACAGGTCGAGGCACCACTCCAAGGACAGGCAAGCAGTGGGAGTAAAGAAGAGGAAGACGCTGAATGTTTACAATGTTCATTCTTAAGAGAAGACTTTGTTGATGACATCTGTAACGCAATCCTATTGTTGGAAGAAGAAAACAGGGAAATACGTGAAAATAACAGAGCCCTACGTCAAGAGTGAGATCGGCTGGGAAAGTTTACGTAGAATCATGGTTCATCTGTATCAAAATTCCCATGTACGCTTTAGAATTTTGAAGGAATATATTTGTTTAAATATTTCCCCTTTCTGGGTAAACATTTCGTGGTTGTAGGTGGATTATGAACCCATAATTCTACGGTGAGAAAAATTTTTATTTTTCCCAAATATTTATTTGGTATTCAGAAACTACTGTATGTTTGAGGGCAGCCATTTTGCGCTCCCAAGAGCCCGATGTTGCGTGGGAAGGTTCCCGCAAGGCGAGCTCGTGGATTGCCGGGACACCTCGGTGGAACTCGAGTGCCCGACAAGTTTCTAAATTAATGAATTCTGCACAACGAGGGATTTTGACAAGATAGTAAAGGAAGAAATAAATAAGCAAAATTATTCATATACCCTTTGTGGAGGTAGTGACACCAGGGAAAATTTTAGATGCAGTTAAGCCCAAGTGTGTGTTAGCGTGAGAACAGCGAGCTAGTTACACGTGCCAAGGTCGTGGGCAGAAGAAAAACGCGCGAAACGCACGGGCAGAAACAATTTATTTCTCATGTTGTGAGTGTAGAAAAATTATAAAATTAACACCTAACATAAGTGCAAGTCTGTCCGGAGTTCTGGGACAAATCTTATCAAAATTGGTCTATTAGAAGCAAATTTGGCAGATTTCACAACCGAGCCTCATAGAGGGGATAGCGTCCTTCCGGAAATTATAAAAGAAACCCCCCACCGTAGATTTTTCAGTGTCGATCTGGAACTTGAGGCCGCGGGAGCTCGTGCCCGTCGTCATTAGAATTTCGCGCCAGATTGACCGACAATATTTCAATACATGTTCGTGGCTAAAGTCCATATATTAGTTAAGAAGAAAAGTGATTGGAGAAACTGTGAACGTTTGCAGACGAACTGGGAAGGTGTAGGCTGGTTGAAAATTACACAGCAGATTTTATTTTTATCATTTCCTGTACTCTTGTAAGTGAAGAAGGTCTGGGGGAAGCGATTCAAAATAGTTCTACTCCCTTATCGGCCGAACACCTGTTCTTATTGAAACAACGGGGAGAGAAACCACTCTGGGAGACGCATCAGACAGTTATAGCCGACTGCAGAACGAGGGAAGTTCGTGGTGCAAGTTACAAAGAAAGTGCATTATTTATGGTAATTTTTAATCTCGTGTGTGTGTGAAGGGTAGTGTTTGGATGAGTGAGTTTTTAAATATGAAATGTTATCTGTGAAAATGAGGGGCTAAGTACGAGGTTGCTGGGATGATGCAATCAGAATGCTGAGAATGTCACCAATGTGCAGGTCTGTCTATTTTATATTATGTTGTAGTTAGTAGTTAGTTACTGTCTGTCCTAACCAAATTTCCAGATGATTGTCGGGTGAGATTCGTAATTATCAGGCGAAAGGCGTTGTAAATTTTGGTCAGCGTGTGAAAATTTCAGTGTGTAAAATTCATGTCAAGAACGGTAAAAATGCGACGCTTAAAAGTTTGTGTTGAGATGAGATATCATTCAAAGTGCGGATTTGTGAACGTTATAAGTGTAAATTTGTCGTGGCGAATATTGTAATTTCAGGTGTCAGTTGTATTCAGAAATGTTGAATAATAATAATAATAATAATAATAATAATAATAATAATAATAATAATAATAATAATAATAATAATGTCTACCGCGGGATAAGGAAATTCTTCTATGTCGAATTGCATTTAACCAGTTATTTTTCCAAGGATCGTAATCATATTTAGATAATGTCAATAAAATTTTGTTAGAGTCACAGTCATTAACGGGAAGAAAATTTTGAGACATCGTGTATACCAGTGTTGCGAAAGGTCGATGTGTGCTCTTGGATTTTTGAGGTTCGAAAGTCGTAATAATAGTAAAGTCAGAGATGTGCTTAATAATGGTTGTCGTTTTCACCAGGGGATCGATGTATGAAAAAGGATCTTGAAGGAAAGGGAATTGAGAGCGATGAATTGATATGTATGTGGAGACGAGATAGATACCGCTGGAAAGCGAGGAGAAAGAGTGTTGAGACAAGCTGTATTTTTGTAGAGGAAGTATTTAGGAACAGGCTGTGTGAAACAGGCTGTATTGTTTTCCGCAATCAATCCGAACTTGAGACGACTATGATGTGAAGCATTGTAAATTTATAGAACGATTCCAAGTGAAAACGACTCTAGTAAAATGTAAAGGTCTTGGTAGTAAACATCCAGTGATTTTTGTTAAGATAAGGTACGGCCTCACGGATTGAAGAGCACTTTGGACACACGGTCGGGTTATATTTAATTTGTTCATTGGAGAGGTCATGGATAAGATGGTTGGAATTGATGATAGGCGATCTGCGAATTTCGAATGTGATGGTGATGATTATTATTTTGAAGGCATCCACTAAAAGGGAAACGTGTGTTGGGAATTTTCATTGGCAGCCCTGACACTTCAGTGCACAGGCTGAGATTGTGTTCGAGGTGGAGAATCGTTCGTCACGTCTATTTATTTTTGAGTTCACATATTATGATGAGGTAGACACTTGTTGTATTTTTTTTTTCGAGAGGTAGGCACTTACCGTGTTTCGACTTGCATTCCTTTGATGAGAGACGTAGTTCCGTCGTGCGTATTTTTTGTCTGACCAGATTCAGTGTTACTGTTGGAGGTTTGTTGGAAATTGCGGTTCGCCTGATATGTTAAGGGAGACGTAGTACGACCCACTTTGACGCCCGACGATAGATTTAGGACGTCACGTGTTTATTCTTGGAGTCACTGATGATGAGACGTCCTAGGTCACGCCCGACGATAGGAGTTGGAAGGCATCATGTATATACTGATTAGGTTTAGGGTGTACAGATTTCAAGTGAGCCCGACGATAGGTCTGGGATGGTAGCTGTACACACTCAAGTCTCGGTTTAGATGTTCCTGTCTTTTATTTCTTTTTGTGAAGTGGCCTGGGGGAAGGTAGCAGTTACAGTACGATATGATTTATTGTAGAGGGTCTATGCGAAGCTCTCATTGAGATAACGGGACTGTTGTTGATAAACGAGGGCTGTCCAAGTGCGGGACATCGACCCGATCTAGATTAAATATTTTTACTGTGTTTCTTCGTGCGTGTTAAGCTGTATGACTTCGAGATGCTAATTTTTTTTTTTTTTGAACTTCATTGTTTCTCGTTTTAACGTCCGTTTTCGTTTGATGGTGTGCATATTGACACTCAGTGTTTTAGAATGAGACTTGAGTTGCGAATGCGGTTTCGATTCGTCAGCCAGTATTTTAGTTTATTTTCACCTTGTCGTATTTTCATTCTTATTCATAGTAAGTAAGTAAGTATTCACTTTACCAGTAGTGTGTTGGGACAGACAGTAAATAGAGAGATCTGTACTGGTAGCATTGTTTTTCAAGGAAAAGAATTCCTTAAATTTGTAGTAAATTTTAGCGTGGACTGGTAAATTTATTAAGCATAATAAACCCATTTCTAACCTGAAAATCGGTTCAATAATAATATTTTCAAGTGACTTTTCACTTTTTGATTAACTTCAGTGTTTGGCATTTCTTCTAAATGCATGATTAGTAAGTGTTTCCTGCATTTCGCAGTTTTGTTCCTTTAGAACGACTTAACGTAAGATCCTCTCGGATCATGTTGTTGTTGGTTCCTTCCGAACAGTTGTTTGGGTGATGCACAGTTAGCATCGGGATTAACGTATCACTTAAGGGTGTCATGAATGACAAATACATGGTGGAATTTTAGGTCAATTGTGAATGATGCTGTTAACTTGTAGTGAACACCATGCTTTCCCATAATATTTCGCAACCTATCCAAAGCAACTGATAGTCAGTTTGGTTCGATTAAGGGTCCATTCGGCGGATGTTTCCGTATCCGTGAAGGGTATTTGACTGGTGGATAACCTTAATTAAGAGAAAATCAGGCGTTCTAATTGTTGAAAGTCAGATTTTCCACGGATCGTGTGGATTAACTCTCAGTTCTTGTTTGGAAAAATAGGCGCCCGGTTTTCAGGTCTTCCCTTTTTCAGTTTTTTCAGTTTCGCTGTCCACTAACATATTAGCTTATGCGAAGCAACTCTTCGATATTGGAAGAAACGAAGTGACGTGATGTAATGTGACTGTGTTTGGAATTTTTCAAAAATCAATAATTCAATTTTTTATATATTTTTGTGGCAAGAATGCATATTAAATTAACGATGTTATCGTGCTCTTTCAGTTTAATAAAAGTTAGTAAGCACATTTTTGCTCCTCATTTCAAGTAGTTGGGCTTTCTTCTGAACCCCATCGTTTGGTTAAGATCGTGACCGAATTTATTCCCGCAACGACCCAAGATTCAAGAGTTCTGAATTGTTCTACTATAGCAGCCGTGGCCGACCAACGATGGAATGGTAAGTTCAAGGGTTCAATACAGTTGCATTTTATACAGAATTATTATTACCTGGATTTTGCAACTGGCTTTACGTCGCACCGACACACATAGGTCTTATGGCGACGATGGGAGAGGAAAGGGCTAGGATTTGTAAGGAAATGGCCGTGGCCTTAATTAAGGTGCAGCCTTGGCATTCGTATGGGGTGAAAATGAGAAACAATGGAAAACAATCTTCAGGGCTGCCGACAGTGGGATTAAAAACCACTATCTCCAACTCGCCCAGAGAATTATTTTTAGATGTTTTGTTTTATTATTATTATGTGTCCGAATAAATACTGAAGATCACGAGCAATTTAATAGGCAAATATGTTAAACTCTGGAATTTCCTATGTCTTTTTTTTTCCTAGTGGCTTTACGTCGCACCGACACAGATAGTCCTATGTCTTTGATGAGTGGATTTTTGACGTGGCTACTTCATTGCACAGTTGGCCTAACTATATCAGAAGGAAAAAAAACCCGACCACACTGCGTCAGCAGTGACGTGACCTTGATAGATTAGTTTTCCCGAAGTTGTGTATAAGTAAGAAGTTTTCGGACCGGGTGAGTTAGCCGTGTGGTTAGGGGCGCGCGGCTGTGAGCTTGCATCTGGGAGATAGTGGGTTCGAACCCTGAGGATGGTTTTCCGTGGTTTCCCATTTTTTCACACCAGGCAAATGCTGGGGCTGCACCTTAATTAAGGCCACGGCCGCTTCCTTCCTCTCTATTTTTCTTTTCCTTTGGCTTCTACTTTTCACTAGTAGTACTCAGCTGTGACTCTCGCATTAAGTATCTTTATTTCATGTCCCACTCAGTGGGTACATGAGCGATGCTTTCACCTACAGTAATACTACTGTATTTTGAACTGAACTTTCAATAATGGTAAATAATAGTGTGGTTATCTAGATTATTATTATTATTATTATTATTATTATTATTATTATTATTATTATTATTATTATTTAACGTCATTTCACTTGGTCGGGCTGAATAGCTCAGATGACTGAGCGCTAGCTTTCTCAGCTCAAGTTAGCGGGTTCGAACCCAGTTTAGTCCGGTGGTATTTGAAGATGCTCAAATGTGACTCTAGATTTACCTGTTCGTAAACGAATTGCTGCGGGACAAACTTTCGGCACCTCAGCGTCTCCGAAAACCTTAAAAGTAGTTACTGGGATAAAACAAACAATATGTATCATTTCAATTGATATAGATCTTAAGCGATGCTTGGGTGTGGGATTTTGTCCCGGAAGCCAACCACGTGAAGTTACAGCTTATAAAAAACCTTACATGTTTCTCACTCACGCGGAGTCGAACCCGGTATATTGGGAACAAAGGACAGCCACACAATAACGATACAACTGGAGTCATATGTTATTATTATTATTATTATTATTATTATTATTATTATTATTATTATTATTATTATTATATGTTGTTTATTAATAAATCTAACGTGAAACATTTTCTTTCAAATTGATTTATTATGAATCCCTAAGTAGGGTAGCCTCCGTGGCTCAGGTGGCAGCCTGCCGGCCTCTCATCTCTGTGTTCCGTAGTTCAAATCCCGGTCACTGCACGCGAGATTTGTTCTGGACAAAGCGGAGGAAGGACAGGTTTTTCTCCGGGTACTCCGGTTTTCCCTGTCATCTTTCATTCGAGCAACACTCTTCACTATCATTTCATTTCATCTGTCATTCATTAATCATTGTCCCAGAGGAGTGCGACAGGCTTCGGCAGCGGGCACACTTCCTATTCTCTCTGCTAGATGGGGACTTCATTCATTCCATTCCTGACCCGGTTAAATGACTGGAAACAGGCTGTGGATTTTAATTTTCAGAAGTATACATTTAGTTGGAATCGGATGTACGTCCGAATTCTGCGCAATATGAACTCAGCATAGCAATACTAATTATTTCACACACTCATATACAGCTTGGGTGAAAAAAATTAAATGAAATGGCGTATGGCTTGTAGTGTCGGAAGTACCCGAGGACATGTTCGGCTCACCATGTGCAGTTCTTTTGATTTGACAGCCGTAGGCGATCTGCGCGTCGTGATGAGGATGAAATGATGAAGCCGGACAGCTTGGCTGAATGGCCAGTGCTTTGGTTTAGATGTCCCGGATTTGATTCTCGGCTGGGCCGCGAACTGCGGGTTTGTTTTGTCTTATACATATCCCGTTTAGTCCAACTCGTTGGCTGAATGGTCAGCGTACTGGCCTTCGGCTCAGAGGGTCCCGGGTTCGATTTCCAGCCGGGTCGGGGATTTGAATCGCTTCTGATTAATTCTTCTGCCTCGGGGACTGGGTGTATGAGTTCGCCCTAACACTCTCCTCGTCATATTCAGACAACATACCAGCCACACTACCAACCACCACAGAAACACGCAATAGCGATTACATCCCTCCATATAGGGTTGGCGTCAGGAAGGGCATCCGGCCGTAAAATAGGGCCAAATCCACATATGCGTCGCAGTTCGTGCCCGCCACCCAACAGGTGTGGGAAAAAGCGGTAGAAAAAGAAATACATATCCCGTTTACTTACGCGAAAAATACACCGTATTATCAAACATCACAGAAATGCGTAATAAATACACCTCTGTCTCAGGAAGAATATCCGAACGTAAAACTGAACCAAATTCACTTGTGTGACATAGATCGCACCCACCATCCTATCGAAGTAATAGAGGAATAACAGATGCGTAATAATTATTTTGTTACAAAGACAGAAAGTCAGGTTATACGAATGAACTGAGATGTTTCGAAAGCATACGTGAAACGTTTTAACCCTTGTGACGAACAATATTCCGTTTGATGCTACGTTGAATTTATTATTATTTAAATAATATTAAAAACAAATTATGCTAGGTTCAGAGCTCACCATGCAAACAGTCGACACCATCCATGAAAGAATCGATAGCACTCACTAATATAACAATCCTAATTTCGTGTGGCCATTGCTAGCCTAGTGGAAGGTAGGTGGACGGCATCTGCCGTGATTGGGAAAGTGCGTGTTATTATACTGGAGGAGTGTTGTGTGTGGCGTATGAGTTGCAGGGATGTTGGGGACAGCACAAACACCCAGTCGCCGGGCCAGGAGAAATAACCATTCACGGTTAAAATCTTCAAACTGACTGGGAATAGAACCCAGAGATCTCTGAACCGAAGGCGACTACGCTGACCACTCAGTGAAGGAGGCGGACATCATTCGATAATCAGTCGATAGATATACTGACTCGCCGACATGATGCAGTGTAGCCCTCTGGTAAGTATCTGACTGTTTAACATGGATTGAAAATGGTTTTCGGATTGTGGGGCTAATGAATTTAATAATAGTGGGATCAATAGATTACAGGACGGCATGTTTATATATTGGTAGAAGTGCCGTAAGGTCCGCCTCTGTGGTGTAGTGGTTACTGTGATTAGCTGCCATCCCTTGGAGGCCTGGGTTTGACTCCCGGCTCTGCCACGAAATTTGAAAAGTGGTACGAAGTCTGGAATGGTGTTCACTCAGCCTCGGAAGATCAACTGAATAGAGGGGGTTCGATTCCCACTTCAGCGATTTTCGAAGTGGTTTTCCGTGGTTTCCCACTTCTCCCTCAGACAGATGCCGGGATGGTACCTAACTTAAGTCCACGGCCGCATCCTTCCCTCGTTCTTGTATGTCCCTTCCGAACGTCCCATCCCCACCGCAAGTCCCCTTTTCAGCATAGCAGGTGAGGCCGCCTGGGCGAGGTACTGGTCGTCTTTCCCAGTTGTATCCACCGACCCAAGTCTCCCTCTCCAGGACACTGCCCTTGAGGCTATAGAGGCGGGATCCCTCGCTGAGTTCGAGGGAAAATCAACAATGGAGGGTAAACGGATTAAAAAGAAAGAAAGAAAGAAAGAAAGAAAGAAAGAGAGAAAGAAAAGATTTTTTTTTTACAATTTGTTTTACGCTGCACCGACACAGATAGGTCTTATGGCGACAATGGGATAGGAAAGAGCTAGGAGTTGGGAGGAAGCGGCCGTGGACTTAATTAAAGTACAGCCCCAGCATTTGTCTGATGTGAAAATGGGAAACCACGGAAAATCATCTTCAGGGCTGCGGGCAGTGGGGTTCGAACCCAGTACCTCCTGGATGCAAGAGAAAAGTGCCTAAGTAACTACAGTATTGGAACTTTTCACGTTCCAAATTATACTGAACGTAAAGTTTTGAAATTCGGCACAATAAGAAATAAAGGACATATAATACGAACGTTTGAAGACGTCAACAACATGGATCGACAATACTACATCAAGATTTATCAACAAAAGAAGATCAGAGTCAAAAATTCAATCTTAACCTCGAAGACCACGTGTTGACCGGGAGGACAGTTTCTGCTTTTTATCATTCACACAATGTGATTTACTTCTTCAGAAGAGAAGTAATGTTTTGGAATGTTTGTGTACGTGTTTGTGTTATATGTATGAAATTCTGATCGGATGACCTAATGCCATTTAGCTAATGTAAATTACGATCTTGTCAAGAGGAATTATATGAGCTGTACTTTGGAACTGCGATGTGCGCATTACCCTTGTGCTTCACTTTTAACCCAGCAGTCAAGGAAATGGAACGAAATTGGATTTAACTTCCCACTAATAGCAGGTCAGAGATAGAGGACTGACCTTAGGGTGGTAAAATCTACAGCTCGTGATGCTGAATATCTTCAGTAAGGGAAGAGACATTGGTGATTCAGTTGATAGCCATCTAGTAAGATTATACGCAGGAAATCAGTATAACTTCACTGCTTGATGGGAAGTCTTATAAAACTGACACATACGTTTCTGACTGTCCTCGGTAGCGCTTTCGTTTAAGTTTTACCCCGATGTCGACATGGGACTCATTATTCCCTATTATCAAACCTACGCTGATGAGACCTAGTGTTCTGGTACGGGCTAGATTGAATTTGTTACTTTCATTGGCCTGTCTCGTCTCATTCTTGGCTTTGACGATACGAAAGTGACTGAGCCGGGCTGAGTGGCTCAGACGGTTGAGGCGCTGGCCTACTGACCCCAACTTGGCAGGTTCGATCCTACATCAGTCTGGTGGTATTTGAAGGTGCTCAAATATGTCAGCCTCGTGTCAGTAGATTTACTGGCACCGAGCTCGATAGCTGCAGTCGCTTAAGTGCGGCCAGTATATAATTTTCGGGAGATAGTGAGTTCCATCCCCACTGTCGGCAGTCCTGAAGATGGTTTTCCGTGATTTCCCATTTTCACACCAGGCAAACGATGACTGTAAATTAATTAAGGCTTCACGCTTCCTTCCCAATCCTAGCCCTTTCCTGTCCCATCGTCGCCATAAGACCTTGAAAAAAAAAAGATTTACTGGCACGTAAAAAGAACTCCTGCGGGACTAAATTCCGGCACCTCAGCGTCTCCCCAAAACCGTGAAACTTAGTTAGTGGGACGAAAAGTGAATAACATTATTACTATTCTTATTCTTCTTCTTCTTCTTCTTCTTCTTCTTCTTCTTCTTCTTCTTCTTATTATTATTATTATTATTATTATTATTATTATTATTATTATTGTTATTATAGAAGTAGTAGTTCTAAACGATCAACTTTTCCTCTTACTGTCGAGAGAAAGTATGCATGTGGGCTATATCTAACAGCTGTTTACTAGTGCTGGTATTCTTATCGAGTGACCTTCTATGCAGGAAGACTAGATAGTTTCGCACCAATTATGCGTGTCCAGTCAGGCGCCAGGAGACTGCTTCGAAATGACTGTAATGTACTACTCCATCCTTGTGGTCGAAATTCTAAATCAGTCTGGGGCCTAGTAAATCTGTGTAGTAGTGCTGGTAGAATACTAATGTATGCTGTGAAGAGTGATCAAAAACATACTCTTTTCCCGAGTTCTTGGAAGAAACAATTGAAACACACCGTGCGGAAAAATTGGAACAATCACAGCATATTGTGACGTTTGGACGAATCTCATTCATGATATGTGCTGAGGTTCAAATTTTGGTGCTAGAATTATTTTTAGTTTCCTTGAACTTAGTTACGATGGTAGTCATAATCGCAGGAACTGAACAACTCGTCAGGATGAACTATTTTGGTATGCCGTCTTCTTTCTTGTTATAGCAAGTCCCTAGTTACCAAGTTACCGGGCGAGTTGGCCGTGCGGTTAGGAGCGCGCAGCTGTGAGCTTGCATCCGGGAGATAGTGGGTTCGAATCCCACTGTCGGCAGCCCTGAAGATGGTTTTCCGTGGTCTCCCATTTTCACACCAGGCAAATGCTGGAGCTGTACCTTAATTAAGGCCACCGCCCCTTCCTTCCCATGCCTAGGCCTTTCCTATCCGATCGTCGCCATAAGACCTATCTGTGTTGGTGCGGCGTAAAGCAAAATAGCAACAAAAAAAAATGTTACCAAGTTCGTTTCCGCATCTCCGCATGTAGCATGCTTCTCCGTGCTCTTTTGGCACTTACGAGCGTTGCTAGCTTAATTACGCCAGGATGACTCTAGATTGCCCTTTGGCTCCTAGCAGACAGTGTCCTGACACAAACACGGCTGATTTGCCCTTTGACCCTTGTAGGACGAGTAGTGGGCGACCTTTGAGAGAGTACAGTCAATAAAAACATGAACTGGAAGTATCTGGTTCTCTCTGATAAAGACATCCGGAGCGTGTTTAAGGGGGGGATAGGAATACCAAGGATACCTTCTATCTTCAGACTTTAACTACGGTCAATATTAGGAAGTGATTCTATTAAGCCGAGACAGTTGAGACGCATTTATACATCCGAAAGCCTAAGGGCTTGCTTTGCCATCTGAGATTAATAATAATAATAATAATAATAATAATAATAATAATAATAATAATAATAATAATAATAATAATAATAATAATAATAATAATAATAATAATTTATAATTAATAGCTTGTAGCCTCCGAAGAGGCCTGATGCCGGTATTTCAAATCGAAGCCCTATGGGCGACCTACCAGTCTGTGAGGATGGGACCCTACCTAAGAAGAATTCTTATGTTGAAGATGGCACACACGCCCAGACCTCGAGCCATTGGAATTAAGCAATGATGGTTGAAAACCTCAACCCGGCCGGGAATCGAACCCTGGACCCGTTGCCTTAAAGGCCAGCACGGTATATATTTAGCCATGGAGCTGGAATTAATAATAATAATAATAATAATAATAATAATAATAATAATAATAATAATAATAATAATTAGACCTGGGATTTTAACCCAGGCAAATGCCTATTTTGTCCCTTAAGAAATAACATGAACCTTTTTAAATATGTTATAATAATTTCATGTGGCTATTTCTAGCCGAGTGCAGCCTTTTTAAATGTGTTGACGTTTCATGATAAATCCCTTACATATATTGATCTAATGAAAGCAAAATTTTCAACTCAACTAATGAAATTCGTAAGTTTGAGATGTCTGAAGTGTTTATAAACTTCAGTGTTTAGTAGGTAGGGGATAAAATATGGACAAGTGGGCTAGTGTACTGCTGAAGAATCCGGGTTATTCAGAGCTGAAAAGAAAGGTACATCAGGTAATAGATGGGGAGAAAGTAGACTTAAACCTAGTGAAATTGAACTTAAAAAAATAGGTAAATTTTCCTATGCCCCTTTTATCATCTGTGAGTATGGAGCGCTCTTTGCTTTCAAAATGATTTTAACAACAAAAGGCACAGCCTGACTGTGGAATATTTGGAGAAGGTTATTGTTATGTACTGTAAAGGAAACTACGGATGTAAGTGTTGTAGTAATGTTCCTCAAAAAAATAAAAAATAAACACATACTCCGCTCGCGTTTACACCGTGATAGCATGCCTACAGTGCTGTAAATGTGTTCAGTGATTTTAGTATTAAGGTCCAGTCCGGTACTGATTATGATTTTACCGAGCTCGATAGCTGCAGTCGCTTAAGTGCGGCCAGTATCCAGTAATCGGGAGATAGTGGGTTCGAGCCCCACTGTCGGCAGCCCTGAAGATGGTTTTCCGTGGTTTCCCATTTTCACACCAGGCAAATGCCGGGGCTGTTCCTTAATTAAGGCCACGGCCGATTCCTTACACTCCCTAGGCCTTTCCTATCTCATCGTCGCAATAAGACCTATCTGTGTCGGTGCGACGTAAAAACAAGTAGCAATAGCAAGATTATGATTTTTCATATAATCCATAACGGTTTTTTATAAATATTTTTAATTCAGTCTTAATTTTGCTGTTATTTCTGTTAATAGGTATATCAAGTATTTTACAGTAAAAGAAAGATAACGTTACAGTTTAAGTAGACCTATATATTGTATTATTTCAAAGTCTATTTTCTGTCTATTTACACATTTTAAAACATACCTTAAGTGCCTGTTTTCTCCTTTGAAACACTGTTTACTTGTTTTAAAAGCCTATTTTAGGTGCCTAAAACAACATTCTTTAGAGCCTAAAATCCCAGGTCTACATAATAATTCATTCATGTCCTATCGGTCAACTTTGGACCACTTCATTTCAGATGGCTACTTCTGTTGTTGATGTCTGCCCAGTACTTCCGTCATGTATTCCCGGTGTCGTTCTTTCCTCTCCTGCGTCTAGACCTTTCCCGTTTTTAATTTTGGTATTCGATAATGTTGATTGGACCAAGCTATTTATGATTCTGAAGATGATAGGGATCAGATACCGAGAACGAAGAATTATCTACAATCTGTATAAAAATCAGTCTGCAGTGATAAGAATCGAGGGCTTTGAAAAAGAAGCAGCAATCCAAAAACGAGTGAGGCAAGGCTGCAGTTTGTCCCCTCTCCTTTTCAATGTTTACATAGAACAGGCAGTAAAGGAAATCAAAGAGAAATTTGGAAAGGGAATCACAATCCAAGGAGAGGAAATCAAAACCTTGAGATTTGCCGATGATATTGTTATTTTATCTGAGACTGCGGAAGATCTCGAGAAGTTGCTGAATGGTATGGATGAAGTCTTGGGTAAGGAGTACAAGATGAAAATAAATAAGTCCAAAACAAAAGTAATGGAGTGCAGTCGAACGAAGGCAGGTGATGTAGGAAATATTAGATTAGGAAATTAAGTCTTAAAGGAAGTAATGAATATTGTTACTTGGGTAGTAAAATAACTAACGATGGCAGAAGTAGGGAGGACATAAAATGCAGACTAGCACAAGCAAGGAAGAGCTTTCTTAAGAAAAGAAATTTGCTCACTTCAAACATTGATATCGGAATTAGAAAGATGTTTTTGAAGACTTTCGTGTGGAGCGTGGCATTGTATGGAAGTGAAACATGGACGATAACTAGCTCAGAAAGAAAGAGAATAGAAGATTTTGAAATGTGGTGTTACAGAAGAATGCTGAAGGTAAGATGGATAGATCGAATCACGATTGAAGAGATACTGAATCGAATTGGTGAGAGGAGATCGATTTGGCTAAATTTGACGAGAAGAAGAGATAGAATGATAGGACACATCTTAAGACACTCAGGACTTGTTCAGTTGGTTTTTGAAGGAAGTGTAGGTGGTAAGAACGGTAGGGGTAGACCAAGGTATGAATATGACAAGCAGATTAGAGCAGATGTAGGATGCAATAGTTACGTAGAAATGAAAAGGTTAGCACAGATTATGGTGGCATGGAGAGCTGCATCAAACCAGTCTATGGACTGATGACTCAAACACAACACAATTTTGGCTTGTCTTGGAAACACTGGAACGCTTGAAGTTTCTTCTTAAGCGGGACACGCTCCTGGATGTCATTATGTGTGATTCGCACTTCTTAAAGGGCTCTGTTTACGTCAATGAACCAATCTTCTTTGGTTTTCTTCTGCTGAATGAAGGTAATGATTCGGCTGGTCAGTCTTGTGTGGTGTATTCGTGTCATATGTCCATAAAAGATCATTCTTCTTTTCAAGAGAGTAACGGTAATTTTCTCTACGAGGGTGTATAGTTCGTCAATATGCCGCCTTCTGTGCTCGCCATTGTCTTTGACGGGACCTAAGATCTTTCTCATAATACTACTACTACTACTACTACTACTACTACTACTACTACTACTACTACTACTAATAATAATAATACGTCTACAAACTATTAAAGGGCTTCCTAGCCAAGGTGGTAAAGGCGTGCTCGGTTAACACGGGAAGACGTGGGTTCAATTTTCCGTTAGGAAGTCGAAGTATTTACGATACGATATATCTAATTCTGGAGCGGCACTTGGCGCTATGGTTCACACAGCCTACACCAAAACTGAGCACTAGATGAATCCCTAGAGCTAAACGTGGCTGGGCACAGCGATAACCACTCTATCTCACTTAATGCCGAGGTTACAGATACAGGAGTCCATTACCTTCCACTCCTCCAAGGACCTGCACGGTCTGTACGGGGATGTCTTTGCTTTACTAACTACTTTTATTGTTTAGGCACGCTGATGCACTGGACTATTGTCCGACAGGAGTTATTTTCGTGCCGATAAATCTAGTGTATTTGAACACCTTCACATATCATCGGACTGAGCTGGGTTTGAACCCGTCAGTTTGAGCTCAGAACGGAAATCATCTCCTTGATGATGATGATGATGATGATGATGATGATGATGCTTGTTGTTTAAAGGGGCCTTGCATCTAAGGTCATCGGCCCGATCATCTCCTTGAGGACAATAAAGATCTCTGGAGGAATTGAAGTTAAGGGCTTCCAATATTTATAAGCTCAGCACTAAGTGAGTTCAGGAAGTCATCTCTATGTCTGCCCACCTATATTCTCAAGAATTAAACCTGGTAGGGACAGGTGCCAGGGGTATTTCCGTCGACCTCCCATTTCAACCTTGCATTGTATACCAATAAGTTTATTAATTTAGTATTCCTGAAGAGCACATAGTAAATAATCCATAAATATGCCTACTTAATTATTCCCACTGTCCGACTCATTGGCTGAATGGTCAGCGTTGAAGACTTCGATTCAGAGGGTCCCGGATTCGATTCCCGGTCGGGTCGGGGATTTTAAATGCCTTTGATTAATTCTGATGGTCTGGGGACTGGGTGTTTTTGTTTGTCCCAACACGTTCCTCTTCATATTCAGACAACACCACTACACTACCTACCACTAGAGAAATACGCAATAGTGATTACAACCCTCCATATAAGGTTTGCGTCAGGAAGGGCATCCGGCCGTAAAACAGGGCAAAATCCACATATGTGTGCCACAGTTCGCACCCGCGACCCTACAGGTGTGGGAAAAGCGGTAGAAAAAGAAGAATAATTAATTATTCCCACTACCTTCTTTTACAGTTTTCGGAGACGCCGAGGAGCCACAATTTAGTCCCGCAGTACAAGTAAATCTAGCAACAGGACGCTTTCGTATTTGAGCAAGGCCCCACACCGCTGGCTGCGTAGAAGCGTGTGACTGGGAAAGATATGACCATGCGCGTACCGCCATCTTGTGGGCGTTATTCAGTTTGACGAGAAGATCGTATAAAATTCATGGATTAACTTACATTTCGCATATATGAAAACATCCGCCCTAGTAAATTAATGACAGCCTACATCGACTACCGCGTACACACGCAATAAATATACATAACAACAAGACTGTGGTATTAAGAGGTACTTCACAGTCTCTGGGCTGATGACCTAACAGATGTATAAAAACTGAACAATCTACACAAATCCTTTGTATAGCCTATAGGTGGAGAACATAAATAAATTAAAAACCTTTAGCATACTGAATAGGAAGTCTGAAAAATACATTACTAACAAAAAAAGTATATAAATAAACACATTTGTATTTGTCCTCGAAAACAGAAAAAAAGGCCAGTATACAGTCCTAGCGGTACCTTAAAAATAATCATGTCGCTCACTTCAACATAAGGTCATGTTTGTAACTGATGTGTTTGAACATTCAGAACACACACATGTAGGCCTAATTGAAACCTAGGCTCTACACTTTAGCTTTACAGAGAATACGAAGACATGTTGAAATAAAAGAGTGTACAACTTAAGTATGATTACATATCGTGAGATAAAAATTGCCTATCTTTCAGCAGACTGGATAACACATGAACTAAATATTTACAAACTCCTGTACCAATAGCAATAATCTTAAATATCAACAAAAAGGAAACCTGTGATATAAAAGCTTATGATTCCTCTCTGCTAAGTCATTACAGCAAATTTACGCAATTCTCCGAACATATTGTCTAAAAAGTACATGACTGCAAACATCTTTCTAAAAAGGTCAGACACACTTGTTATCATTTTCTGGGTAGCGTGCATGCCTCTTACATGGAGGTGTCAGGTTCAATCCTCGGTCAGGTCAGGTCCAATCAGCCTACGTGAATACGATTGCGGAGCTATGGGTCGGTGAGATAACGACCGAGAAGGTTCGTCGTGCTGACCACATGACACCTCGTAATCTGCAGGTCTTCAGGCTGAGCACCGGTCGCTTCGTAGCCTGTTGTGTCATGGGGTTTGGTTTGGATATGAAATAACGTAATTGGATGCGTATAAGTTACATTATCATTTCTGTGTGATTTAGGTTTAGGTAAATGCTGCCTGATATTCGTTACACTGGTGCTACGGTAGTCTGCCTCCGTTGCGTATTTCTTAAAATGAAATGAATGTCTAGGGTTAGTTTGAGTTTCTATGAGTGGTTTAGGCTTACGTAAGAATGTTATAATTTAAGATGTAAAACCCTCCTCATAATATTATCTTCTTAAATTTTACTGTTTTTACAAACTCAAACTGAATTTTATCTGAGCACAAATGCAAATTGAAAGTGCGTTCTAATTTTTCTCTAATATGACCACCATGATTTACAGCGGAAAGAAAATACAGTAAATGAAGTTGAAACTAAAGCACTTGCAAAAATATTAATATGATAGATAAAAAGTTATTTTGATTAGCGTTTTCTAATGAAGACTGGGATTGACAAGATTGTAATGAGCTTTATTTAGACTGTATATTGTCAGATTTTTCTGGAATAGCGTATTAACAATTGTATACTTTTATTAAAAAGCAAGTGTAAAAAATGGAGAACCTAAGACATACGATACCAATAAATCATTTTAAGATAATTTTCGAAGCAATTCATTACCCTAATATTAAAAGAGTTTTATCAAGTTTTAACAATCCTATCTTACGGATTATAGGCCCAGGTTTATCAAATTTGTAATACCGGTACACAGTCTGTGGGAAAAATATGTAAATATTTTCAGAACAGCTGTTTAGTTCTAAACAATTATCCCCGATGAATTAGAAAAAGGCAAACAAGAAAAAGCCTAAACATTCTAAATTTCATGTCCATGCGTTCTCTGAATCAACCTGTTTAGTTCTCGATTCTGGTAACTGAAAGTTATTTTATAACAGTTCAATTTCTACTCACATGGTGAAAAGAAATACCAGATGCCTTCTGATAGTGATCTGTACAAATAAAGGCTGCACACGAATTCACCCTCGTGAATATCTTTCCATTCCACATATAAGGCCTACTTACTTGCCTTTAATACTGCCGATCAATTTAACTACCGGTATGTATAAGCTCGCACATTCCTTGAAAATATCTGACAATATATTATCATTCCGTCACATATAATACTACAACAGATCCACTAACAGACATGATTCAAACCGAAAACATGGAAGGCACTGTAAACATTACCACGAGCCAGCCATGCATTCGAAGCTAAAGCACCCTCAACATGGCGATGCGCCGAAGTGTTGAATATTCCGCATAGCATTAGCACGCTCTGTGAATCTAGATAAGTAATATTAAAGTCTTTGATTTTGAGTACCTTCATATACCACAGGACTGAGCCAGGATCGAACCTGCTAAGTTGGGCTCAGAAGGCCAGCGCCTCAACCGTCTGAGCCACTCAGCCGTCCTACTTAATTATTCTTTTTGGTGCACATTCTAAGGGTGACAAGGGAGATGGAGGGAAATACTCTGTGGTCAGAATTACCCCACCGGACCCTACTCATTTCTGCTGCAGACTGAATGAACCTCAGGACCATACACGTCTCCAGAAAAGGAACTATCGTTTCTAGAGCCGATTTCAAGTAATTAGGAAAGACCAGGAAGTAGAAGACCGGGCTGAGTGGCTTAGACGCTGGAACACTGGCCTTCTGAGCCCAAGTTGGCGGTTTCGATTCTGGCTCAGTCCGCTGGTATTTGAAGCTGCTCAAACAGGGGCGTAGCCAGGGGGTTAGAAACTGACGATAAACTAAATAAACATTCAGGGACATAATTGTAGAACCAACAGTTCTGTAATTCACTTAAGCTATGCACCTTCATTGTGTTCTACCATCATTTTGTAACTATAACACCCCCCCCCCCCCTCCATATCGGCCGATCCTGGCTACGCTACTGTGCTTAAATATGCCAGCCTCGTTTCGGTCGAGTTACGGCATATAAAAATCATATGATACAAAATTCGTGCGACGTAGAACCAATAACATTAAATTACTATGGCTAAATGGTTAGCGTGCTGGCCTTTGGTCACAGGGGTCCCCGGTTCGATTCCCGGCAGGGTCGGGAATTTTAACCATCATTGGTTAATTTCTCTGGTACGGGGGCTGGGTGTATGTGTCGTCTTCATCATCATTTCATCCTCATGACGCGCAGGTCGGCTAAGGGTGTCAAATCGAAAGACCTGTACCTGACGAGCCGAACATGTCCTCGGACACTCCCGGGACTAAAAGCCATAGGCCTACGCTACTACTAAATTATTGAAGTCATTCGCTTGGAGAAGAGTTAAGTGATTTGAGAGGTTTGTTTCTCCACTGTACAAGATATCCCACATACCCCACTAAATAATATCGTAGTTTTCAAGTGTAGAAACTTGTTGGCCAATATGTCATACAGTAAGATTTCCGTTCAACTTTCTCAGGCCTTTCCATTATCTTTAAAAAGACAAGGGAATCATTTTAACGATACTGGCAGAGGAAGTCCTACTTTAGCACAAGGACATTTCAGGAAATGATTCACATGAAACCTGCAATCACATGTGTGACCCTGGATCTATTCGCAAACCGTGTCTTAGAGACAAGACAAACACAAGCGTAGGAATGCATAACATGAATGTTAGAGGAAGAAAGGCACGCGCTCAGGGCTTAGAAGGTCGTAGAGCAATATCCGTGCACGTATTTAATTGCCTTAATTAATTTAATTTAATTAATTTGTCCGGCTCCTTGGCTAAATTATCAGCGTACTGGCCTTAGGTTCAGAAGGCCCTGGATCCGACTCCCAGTAAGGGCGGGGTTTTTACCTGCTTATGGTTAATATTTCTAGTCCGGGCACTGGATATTCGTGTTTTTCACAATTCACACCTCTTCATAACCATACAATACATCATACACACACTACCAACCACCACATGAACACTTAACAGTGAGTACATCGCTCCACATAGGGCTGACGTCAGATAGGTCATCCGGCGTATAATTATGTCAAATCCATATCAAGTACCGACCCAATACATCGGGAACAAAGTCCAGGAAGAAGCTGATTTATTTATTTATTTATTTATTTATTTATTTATTTATTTATTTACGTCATAATTTCGAGTTGAAGCACCGTAATAATTTTGTAATTCCAAAACAGTACTTCCAAGAAACTGGTACGCGACATCCCCCTAATATCCTGACGAGGCTCACATCCTACTTTGAGCCCGGTAAAGCGATATGTTGTTGATGTTACTGAAAGATATAAACGTCGTATAGTTAGAAAGTGCAAAATTAACTGCTAGTGGAAAACCTTGTTCAATGGAAAGTTAACCTCGAGTGGAGTGAAAAGCATCTGCTTCTGAATAGGAAGATGATCTATAGGAGATAGAAGTTCCATTTCACGAAGTGGTCATGGTCAGAGTTCACGAAATGACCAATAATAATGTTAATGGTTTTACATCTAACTAAATAGACACATTTACGGTTTCCGGAGATGCCGAGGTGCCGGAATTTGTCCTGCAGGAATTTTTACGTGCAGGCAAATCTACAGATACGAGTGTGACGTATTTAACACCTTCAAATACCACCGTTCTGACCGGGATCAAATCTGCCAATTTCAGTTCACAAGGCCAGCACCCTTCCGTCTGGGCTACTCAGCCCGGCCAAAATGATCAAAGTAGATTCCTAAGTTTCATCATGAGCAGCGAGTGAAGAACGAGTCACTATAGTGATGACAGAATTTTACTCCAAGTAAATCCTTTAACTAAATCCGTAAACTTCTTTAGTAAAGTAAGTGGATTCAGTTCAATAGTGTTAGTCAGAATATACTATTTGCTAATCGTCCCGTTTTTCGGCTGAATGGTCACCGAAGTGGCCTTTCGTTCGTAGGGGTCCCGGGTTTGATTCTTGGATTTTAGCCACACCAAGTTAATTCCTCTAGCTCGGCGGATGGGCCATTGTGGTCATCTTAATACACATCTTTACTTGCACACAACACATCACATGGACTACCAACAACCATAGAAGCAAAAAATAGAGAATACACGCCTCCATATAAGATAGGCGCCACGAAGGGCAACCGGTCGCAAAACCGGCTTAATTCATATTGCCATCTCCGGATAACTGAGAGAAAGGCCGGGAAGAAGAAGACATCACCTGGTACTCCTTATTCGTCTTGTGTGTAGCTAACCTCTCTGATGTAGTGGTTGGTGCGATTAGCTTCCACCCCCGGAGAACCGGGTTCAATTCCCGGCTCTGCCACGAGATTTCAAACGTGGTACGGGGGCTAAAACGGAGTACACTCAGCTTCGAGACGTCAAATGAGTAGAGGGATTTCGATTCCCACCTCAGCCATCCTCGAAGTAATTTTCTGTGGTTTCCAACTTCTCCTCCAGGCAAATGCCGGGATGGTACCTAACTTAAGGCCACGATCGCTTCCTCCCCTCTTCCTTGCCTATACTTCCAACCTTTCCATTCCCCACAACGCCTGGCCGCCTGGACGAGGTACTGGTCCTACCCCTCACCAACCCAAAAGCCTCACGCTCCAGGACAGTGGAGAGGTGGGAGATGATAGAGGTGGGATCCCACCCGAGTCTGAGGGCAAAACCAATCCTGGTGGGTAAACGGATTGAGAAAGAAAGAAAGAAAGAAAGAAAGAAAGAAAGTGTAGCTAACGATTCTAATTTCGGTTCCTTCCGGATTCACCAACATGAGGCTGTTAGAAATACATAATTTCTGAGACTTGATTAAGATATTACTTCTAAAGTTCTACATCTTATCTACAAGATGGTGAATTAATACAAGTGTTATCCGAAGGCCGACAGAGATACGATATGTCTTTGTACGTTAGCCATGAGGAAGGGCATCAGGATTTTATAGATGACTGAGGTCGCGTTATCCCAAGTACACAAATATTTGTCAATAAATATTCTGCATGAGACAGCGATAGTAAAATCAGTCATTATAAATCACAAAGTCATAATATTAGCATTGCATTCTGCTGCACAAAGCTATGAGTCGAAACTTTTAAAATGAAGCTATTTAGAAGTTTTCTACCGCGCCAGTGACATCGCATCGCCTTTAGCCTGTTAGCAAGGCGGTCGGCTGTTCTAATGCATGTAGGAACAAAAAACACGAGGATATTCATTTAGGAAATAATAATAAACATCATCATCATCATCATCATCATCATCATCATCACCACCTCCTTCTTTATCTCTTCGTCCGGACTGAGTAGCTCGGACCGCAGTGCGCTGCTGGCCTTCTGTGCTCAACTTGGTACGTTCGATTCTGGCTCAGTCCAGTGGTACTTGAAGGAGCTCAAATACGTCGACCTCGTGTCGGTAAATTTACTGGCACGTAAAAGAACTCCTGTGGGACAAAATTCCGGCACCTCGGCATCTCCGAGAACCGTAAAAGTAGTTGGTGGGACGTATAAACTATTATTATTATTATTATTATTATTATTATTATTATTATTATTATTATTATTATTATTATTATTATCTGGGGATATGAGGACGGGGTGGCGTAGTCACTCGCTTCTCACGAAATTCGTCGTAGTTCAAATTCTTGCCACTGCATGTGGAATGACCGGGCGAGTTGGTCGTGCGGTTAGGGGTGCGCAGCTTGAGCTTGCATCCGGGAGATGGTGGGTTCGAACCCAGCTGTCGGCAGTCCCGAAGATGGTTTTCCGTGGTTTCCCATTTTCACACCAGGCAAATGCTGGGGGCTGTACCTTAATTAAGACCACGGCCGATACCTTCCCACTCCTAGCACTATCCTCTCCCATTGTCGCCATAAGATCTATCTGTGTCTGTGCGACGTGATACAAATAGCAAAATAATAACAATAATAATAATAATAATAATAATAATAATAATAATAATAATAATAATAATAATAATAATAAAAGCATGTGGAATTGTTGAGGCCGAGTGTCCATTATATATTCAATTGTCGAGTTGCTTGGCTTTCTACGACAGGCCTGTAGCTCTGTCAGGTTAGCGGTGGCTTCTTTACATTATCGTGTCGATTCCAGAAACTTGTGACCCTAATATGAGGTTAATGAACCATACACTAACGATAAACACTGTACATGTTACTTTGTGGTAAATATTATTTAAAATGCTGTTTGGCGGCAGATAACGAGAATGAATTACCTGACTTACGCGTTTGAAAGTATTGGAGTGCTACGTAAGTTTCATTAATAACACTAACATATTGTTTTGGTTGATTTTAACGAAGCGCCCACACAAAGTATAGTCTGGGGGTTTTAAAGGATACGGGACATTGTAATGCTTATGCAATTGCGAATGAAATCAGGTGATACACTTGCTACGAAGACACTGCTTCGTACTCAAGTATTTAGTCTGCTAATCGACGGAATTGGGTATCTTACAGTTCAGAGAATTTCCTTGCTAACAGTGGAAAGTTCCTCCTGATTTTTCCATACTGGCCCCAGGAATATTCTGGGTTTGCACATCCTAGAAGTATAAACGTTGGTGTTCGAAAATAATGTTGATTTTAAAAGTAAAATTCTATTCAACAAAGAGAATTTGAAATTTCTTTCGATATTACACTTGACTTCTACAGTTACTAACATCAGGCTATAAGAGGGCACATGAATAATTAATTAATTTTATTTTCTTTACGTCCCATTAACTACATTTACGGTTTCCGGAGATGCCAAGGTACCGGAATTTAGTCCCTCATGAGTTCTTTTACTTACCAGTCAATCTACCGACACGAGGCTGACGTATTTGAGACTTTCAAATATCACTGGACTGAGCCAGGTTCGAACCTGCCAAGTTGGGGTCAGAAGGCCAGCGCCTCAACCGTCTGAGCCATTCAGCCCGGCGAGTGCACCTGAAGTTCGATTACTTTTTCAGTATTATTTCTCTGATGAATTTCTAAATACTAATCTTCCTATATATGCTTATTGTCCCGATAACTTATATATTTAAAACACAGTAAGCTCTCACATCATGAAGTCTACTTCCATGATAATAATAATAATTATAATTACAAATTATAATTATATAATTATATAATTTTAATCATATTATTATATATATAATTCGCTGGGGCAATCAAGGACCACGTTAAGTCTTGTTGCATTTGACACTGAACTTGGCCTTCTTTAGAGCCTAAATTTCCCTCATTCTTTGTGAGTGGGCCTGCTTACGCTCCTCTGTCCAAGGGGCATCGTGTCTTCCCTTCGGTTGCTCGTCTTGGTTTAGCCCGTTCGTCAATATTTTCTTGCGGAAGCGATCTCTGTTAAGGGCGTCTTCAGCTGAGGCATGTAGCATTTCCAGGTCTTCTTTCGTATTTCTAAATCAGAGAATTGTGGTTTTAGGGTTTGAATCAAAAAAGTGAAAGATTTCTTTAGTTAACTTTCTTCCGTCCATTCTTTTCAGATGACCGTAAAATCCTGCCCGTCTTTTTCTGGCTGTGTCGGTAATTTTCTCTATTTTGCTGTAGACTTCCTCGTTGGATTTCTTTTGATGGATTCCATTTCTGTACTTTGATCCCAAGATTCCTCTCACAATTTTGCGCTCTATTTTCTCCAGTTTTTCAAGGAGTCCTTTGTTGACATTTAGAGACAGTGTTTCGGCTGCATATAGAACTACCTGCTTCAGAACTGTTTCATAGTGACGTATCTTGGTGTTTTGGGAAAGGCATTTTTTTGTTGTAGATTGTGCGGGATGTTTGGTAGGCTATTTCCAGTTTGCGTACTCGCTCCTGAAGTGCTTCTTTGTACGTTATTATTATTATTATTATTATTATTATTATTATTATTATTATTATTATTATTATTATTATTATTAATTAGCCCTGTGATGCAGAGGCAGCGTGCCTGTCCCAAGGCGATGTGTTCGTTTTCCGGCCAGATCAAATATTTTAATTCTGGACTGAGCAGTAGAATGGGATTCACGTAATACCAGGTTTTCTCAAGGATTAATGATAGGTACCAGAGGATCTATTCCGAAATTTTTAGTGGATACTTTTGAACTGTAAAACATTCGTCTAAATTTAATATCAGACATGTTATACAATCAATCAATGCTGATCTGCATTTAGGGCAGTCGCCCAGGTGGCAGATTCCCTATCTGTTGTTTTCTTAGCCTTTTCCTAAATGATTTCAAAGAAATTGGAAATTTATTGATCATCTCCCTTGGTAAGTTATTCCAATCCCTAACTCCCCTTCCTATAAATGAATATTTGCCCCAATTTGTCCTCTTGAATTCCAACTTTATCTTCATATTGTGATCTTTCCTACTTTTATAAACGCCACTCAAACTTATTCGTCTACTAATGTCATTCCACGCCATCTCTCCGCTGACAGCTCGGAACATACCACTTAGTCGAGCAGCTCTTCTTCTTTCAATTCCACTCAACCCAAACTTTGCAACATTTTTGTGACGCTACTCTTTTGTCGGAAATCACCCAGAACAAATCGAGCTGCTTTTCTTTGGATTTTTTCCAGTTCTTGAATCAGGTAATCCTGGTGAGGGTCCCATACACTGGAACCATACTCTAGTTGGGGTCTTACCAGAGACTTATATGCCCTCTCCTTTACATCCTTACTACAACCCCTAAACACCCTCATAACCATGTGCAGAGATCTGTACCCTTTATTTACAATTCCATTTATGTGATTACCCCAATGGAGATCTTTCCTTATATTAACACCTAGATACTTACAATGATCCCCAAAAGGAACTTTCACCCCATCAACGCAGTAATTAAAACTGAGACGACTTTTCCTATTTGTGAAACTCACAGCCTGACTTTTAACCCCGTTTATCAACATACCATTGCCTGCTGTCCATCTCACAACATTATCGAGGTCACGCTGCAGTTGCTCACAATCTTGTAACTTATTTATTACTCCATAGAGAATAACATCATCCGCAAAAAGCCTTACCTCCGATTCCACTCCTTTACTCATATCATTAATATATATATAAGAAAACATAAAGGTCCGATAATACTGCCTTGAGGCATTCCCCTCTTAATTATTACAGGGTCAGATAAAGCTTCACCTACTCTAATTCTTGAGATCAATTTTCTAGAAATATAGCAACCCATTCAGTCACTCTTTTGTCTAGTCCAATTGCACTCATTTTTGCCAGTAGTCTCCCATGATCCACCCTATCAAATGCTTTAGACAGGTCAATCGCGATACAGTCCATTTGACCTCCAGAATCCAAGATATCTGCTATATCTTGCTGGAATCCTACAAGTTGATCTTCAGTGGAATAACCTTTCCTAAAACCGAACTGCCTTCTATAGAACCAGTTATTAATTTCACAAACTTGTCTAATATAATCAGAAAAAATGCCTTCCCAAAGCTTACATACAATGCACGTCAAACTTACTGGCTTGTAATTTTCAACTTTATGTCTATTACCCTTTCCTTTATACACAGGGCTTACTATAGCAACTCTCCATTCATCTGGTATAGCTCCTCTGAAAACAATAATCAAATAAGTACTTCAGATATGGTACTATATCCCAATCCATTGTCTTTAGTATATCCCCAGATATCTGGTCAATTCCAGCCGCTTTTCTAGTTTTCAACTTTTGTATCTTATTGTAAATGTCATTGTTATCATATGTAAATTTTAATACTTCTTTGGCCTTAGTCTCCTCATCTATCTGGACATTATCCTTGTAACCAACAATCTTTACATACTACTGACTGAATACTTCTGCCTTTTGAAGATCCTCACATACACACTCTCCTTGTTCATTAATTATTCCTGGAATGTCCTTCTTTGAACCTGTTTCTGCCTTAAAATACCTATACATACCCTTCCATTTTTCGCTAAAATTTGTATGACTGCCAATTATGCTTGCCATCATGTTATCCTTAGCTGCCTCCTTTGCTAGATTCAATTTTCTAGTAAGTTCCTTCAATTTCTCCTTACTTCCACAGCCATTTCTAACTCTATTTCTTTCCAGTCTGCACTTCCTTCTTAGCCTCTTTATCTCTCTATTATAATAAGGCGGGGCCTTACCATTCCTTACCACCCTTAAAGGTACAAACCCGTTTTCGCATTCCTCAACAATTTCTTTAAACCCATCCCAGAGTCTGTTTACATTTTTATTTACCGTTTTCCACCGATCATAGTTACTTTTTAGAAACTGCCTCATGCCTGCTTTATCAGCCATATGGCACTGCCTAATAGTCCTACGTTTAAGACCTTCCTTTCGATCACATTTATTTTTAACTACGACAAAAACAGATTCATGATCACTAATACCATCCATTACTTCAGTTTCCCTATAGAGCTCATCTGGTTTTATCAGCACCACATCCAGGATATTTTTCCCTCTGGTTGGTTCCATCACTTTCTGAATCAGATGTCCTTCCCATATTAACTTATTTGCCATTTGTTGGTCATGCTTCCTATCGTTCGCATTTCCTTGCCAATTGACATCTGGCAAATTCAGATCTCCCGCTACAATCACATTTCTTTCCATGTCGTTTCCCACATAGCCGAGTATCCTATCAAATAATTCCGAATCCGCGTCAGTGCTACCCTTTCCCGGTCTGTACACTCCAAATATATCAAGTTGCCTATTATCTTTAGAAATGAGCCTTACACCTAGAATTTCATGTGTCTCATCTTTAACTTTTTCGTAGCTTACAATTTATTCTTTCACCAGAATGAAAACTCCCCCTCCAACCATTCCTATCCTATCTCTACGATACACATTCCAGTGCCGTGAGAAAATTTATGCATCCATTTTATCATTTCTCAGCCATGATTCAACTCCTATTACAATATCTGGTAAATATATATCTATTTTATTGCTACATTGAAAGGTTCAATATCATTCATGCGAAACCATTTCCACCGAAATCAGCGAGGAATTACCATGATAATCAACGTTGAAATGTATGCATTAACTTATGTAATTCATTATACTTTGTTAACTGGCAACCTCTGGTGAGAGGTTGTTGAATTAATGTTAACTGTCCTAGACGAAGGCTGGTTGCCATGGTTACAATGATATCGAGAAATTGATGACTAATTCCAGACAGGCGTCCAGCCCCAAAACATGTACATGTTAAAACTATCTCCTAACTCATGGGGCTTTCCAGGCTTAAAATAAATGTTGTGAATACTCATGGTGTTGATTTCTCAAGAGTTGTGAATATCTGCATCCAACCTCAGAGAGCAGAAGGATCAACGGAAATGGTTTTAAGTTTCATTAACTACTGTACTTGTACGCTTTTCGGAGAAGCACAGATGTCTTTAAATCTACCAACATGAGGTTGGTGTATTTGAACACATTCAAATACCACTAGGCTGAGCTGGAAACCCTCCCACCAACTCGGGTTCAGAAGGCCAGCCTTCTACCGACTGAGCCTCTCAGTCTGGCGGCGAACAGCTGATGTATCACGCAGGTGGCATACAAACCTCTGATTACGTCACATACTGCCAAAATGAATGGGAAGAAGTGTTCTATTCAATCCATTGGATATTATAAAGCATGGATTGACCTACATAGGAAATCCGACAGATTCAAATCTTGAGAGTGCGCTGGCCATTGTCTGTAGAATGTCTCCTTTCTTGGATTACTAGATACGTCTTTGCTCTCCATTATGCGTTTTACGGATTGATTTAAGTCATTAATCAGACTTGGCGTTAACAAATTCACTGCGAGGTCACATGAAAGTCATTAAAAATAGGACTGTTTTACATTCATAGCCGTATATTTATACTGCTTAGCCACTACCGCAGTGAATTGTCTCAGCAGATGTTCCTCCTAAAGAGCGACTCCCGCTTATCAGAAGTGACGGGGAGATCGTTTTTCTTACAATGTATTTAAATGGATGGCAAGAAATTCGGCACGTTCAAGTGACGTGAACAGAAGGGGAAAGAATAGAATTCCTGGGCTAAATATTTTTTGTACGGAGAGAATGGAAGTTTTGTTTCGGGTCTAATCGTTTGTTCTCGCGAGTAATCGGCGAATCATAGGTTTGTGACATACCGAGGTGTTTCTTGATTGACTTTGGTGTCAGAAGACAGTAAAATGTTACTGTGTACTTTTAAATGTTAAAATATGCTTTCTTACCTTAAACAAACTACTAGTCGCATTATTGCAGCTACAGGAGCACGCTAATATTGTGCACTAAGTGAAATAATTGCTGCAATTTTGGGATACTCATCTTAAGTAGTGAATAAATTTGTATCTCTCTTTAAACAAAAATCATCATCATCATCATCATCATCATCATCAAAACGAAGTCGAAGAGCTTTGCAAACTCATGTGAATTCTTGGTTAAACAAATAGGCCTATCATGAATACAAATTTCCTGCTCTTATTATATTTATTTCTCCACTTTCTGATTCTTCTCATAAATATGTTAAAGCTATCAAGTGATCCATTTTGTTCACTTCGTTTCTCTTCCGTTCACTTCTGGTAAGTGGGATCTTCCAAATGTGCATCACTTTGATTCTCAATGCGTCGTATCTGATAAGTGGGAGTTGCTCATACGACGAAAAATCATGTTATTTTCAAAATGTCTCTGTAGTAGGTAATAATAATATTAATGTTATTTGTAAAACTCACGTTCTAAGTGCAAACGGTCTTAATAGACGTGGGAGTGTCAGAATATAGTTCTAGAGAAGTGCTATCAGTTGCTGGTAGCCAATGACATGGGGTTGTCACGTTGAAAAACCTTTGAATACCAGACGAGATCAAACCCGGCACCTCTGATTCAGAAAGCCAGCGCTCTACCAACAGAGCCTCTTGGCCCGCTCACAGGAAACGCAACTGTATGGTCGTCACGGACCACTCACTTGCTTCATTGTTTCTGGTCACGAGGAGTTCGACTTGAAGGCACGCTCTTTACACATTAGTGGTCTAAACGACATTACAGTATCTCCTAACTGACATGCCCTTGAATGTGGTCTTATCAGCAGGCGGCAAGCACGTTCCAGTGTCAAGTCAGCTGGTGAAGACTAAACTCGACACAGGCCTGTATTTTGGAGGATATGAGACAGCAGAACACCTCCTGGATTACTGGGAACTTGGCTTTACCCCAGCCATGGTTTTAACGACTTGTGGCTTTAGCAACGCCATCTTGGCTACCAGTGGACTTAGCGACCAGACACTCGTAACTGGCCGTCTTTCGTTCGTTCGCTGTCAGAGCCTCTTTTCGTCGCAAACTGTAATGTTATTAGCTGCTATACTTGATAAAATATAAATGGGAATCCTCCACAAACGCCTCAAAAAAAAACAACATTTCACGTAAATATAGGGCCGGATGCACTTCCTGACGCCAACTATATGTGGAGGGATGTAATGACAATTGCGTGCTTCTGTGTGATTGGTAATGTGGTATGTTGTTTGAATATGAAGAGGAGAGTGTTGGGACAAACACTAATATCCAGTCCCCGAGCCAGAAGAATACCCGACGCGGCCGGCAATCCAGCCCGTGCCCCTCTGAAATGAAGGCTTCAACGCTGAAGATCAGCCAAGGAGTCGGACTACAGATTCTCTGCGGCTGATGGATACGAAATTGTCACGAGAAGAAAGAGACGACCAATACTGCGAGAGGAGGGATATCGGTATCGTCTTCATCGGGAAACACAGAGACGAGAAGGATGCCATGTTAGCTTACGAATTTCCAGTGAGGGTAGGATAATCTGACATCAGAATCACACAGGTGTCCCTAATGTAGCGGGCAATTGAGTAGAAAAAGGAACTGGAGATATGCAATAAACGAGCTAATGAAGACATATCTTTATAAAGTTATTGGTACCGGGCGAGTTGGCCGTGCGTGTAGAGGCGCGCGGCTGTGAGCTTGCATCCGGGAGATAGTAGGTTCGAATCCCACTATCGGCAGCCCTGAAGATGGTTTTCCGTGGTTTCCCATTTTCACACCAGGCAAATGCTGGGGCTGTACCTTAATTACGGCCACGGCCGCTTCCTTCCAACTCCTAGGCCTTTCCTATCCCATCGTCGCCATAAGACCTATCTGTGTCGGTGCGACGTAAAGCCCGTAGCAAAAAAAAAAAAAAAGTTATTGGTATGAAGACATATCAATAACACATTTTTATAACAAGACATGCCACGAAGAACTGCGGGATGTGAAATCAATAGGATAATAAATTGTAGCAGAATTCCCCAAATATCAGAATGTGAAGACCACTTTGCGTAAAATGAAACGTGCAGCGAAGTGTAGCTCACAGAAAGTTCAGACAACATTCCTTTGTCCAACGACTTGGTTAAGTTTACTGGATGAAACAAGCTTCTTAAAGATTGATGACTTTTCTCCCTTTTATACAGACAAGTAATGAATTAGTGTTTGGTAAGTGTTCTTCAGAATAGTGAAACATTCCTCGTTGATGGTACATTTTATAGTTGTTCGAAACAATTTAAGCAGATATTTACCATCCTCGCTGAGTCCGGGGGAAAAAAACCAGCCCTGGACGGTAAACTTATTATGAAAGAAAGAAAGAAAGAAAGAAAGAAAGAAGGAAAGAAAGAAAGAAAGAAAGAAAGAAAGTAGAACATGGCAAATATGACACAATCAATTATCTGATAGAAACACGTTTTTCTTTTAAAAGTACAATAATCATGAACCTGAGAAGTACGTTGTAGTTTTAGTGTAAATGGGAGGTAACAATGTACTGTATATCTGGTGCCATTTTCAGCTGCCAAAACGTTTTCTTTTTCTCAATAAAGCCGTGAAAGACAGAAAAGTAACTATTTTATATACCAAAGAAAATAGAGTACCAAGATCTCATACTGCATAATACTTGCGAACGGTACAGATAGATGTATTAAAACCCTAATCTTTTGATATACAGTATTCATATGCCTTTCGTATTAACCAATGGAATCAATACTAATATACATTGCTTTGTCCCTTTCAAAATGTTCGTATCACATAGTGACAATCCCGTCTTAATTCTACCTAGGAAGATTTCCTGCCTCAAACGTCTTCTTGACAAGTTCTCAACTCAATATTTTAAAACAGAAAAAATGATTCAGAAGTACTAAAATAGGTAAGCTAACAGCTGAAATTCAGGGACAGCTACCGAGGTTGTCACCACCACGACCACATAGCCGTCTAGCTGGGCAGCAGTCATTTTGGCAGACCAAGGTTCTTAATGAGATTTGTTTGTCTGAGGGTTTGTTTATTTTGTTTCATTCTTTAAACCAGGTGAGTAATGGCAGGTTCGATCCTGGCTCAGTCCGATACTGTTTGAAGGTACTCAAATACGTCAGCCTCGTGTTGGTACATTTACTGGTACGTAAAAGAACTACTCCGGGACAAAATTCCGGCACCTTGGCGTCTCCGAAAACCGTAAAAGGAAGTGGGACGTAAATCAAATAACATTATCACCATGCAAGTAAAGCAAAGCCGTCTCCATACATGCAGTGGAGGTCATTGGAGCAGATATCCATGAAATAGTCATGAAATGAATAGAGAAGACGCATAATGCCTCTCCAGAATTAGAAATCTAATTTCCAAATATCTAAAGTTCCTGACGGGAAGTCGAACCCACGTCCTTCTTGGTGAAACGAGCACGCCTTTACCACCTCAGCTAGGCAACCCATACGTCATATAAGGCTACCTCGATATAGAACAAGGCTGAATGTGTCAGCACTAACAGTAAGACACAGATGAAAGAAAACTTCGCTGCCAACTTTAGGAGTAAATCAGATTATGAAATGAACAAAATATTTTGGTTTCCGATGAATGTGAAACACAACATTGTAAATCATCCTTTCTTTATTTCTTTGGCTCAATACAGGAATTTGTCACTGAAATTCAGCCGTTCGTTTACCCATTCTAGTACTTCTGAATCCCTATTTTAAAAGTGTGTGTTAAAAACTTGTTAAGAGGACGTCTGAGGCAGGAAATCTTCCTGGATAGGGTTAAGATGAATATGGGATTGTTACTGTGAGGTGTGTACCTATGGAAGTAGTGCAGACGCATTTCATATTTCTGTCGCAATGTTTTGATATCCATTCAAAACTCTATTGTAGAATACAATTACCGTATTTACGCGAATAATCCCCGCTGTCGAATAATCCCCGCACCCTAATTTTAGGAGGGCTCATTTTGAAAAAAAAATATGATTCGAACTAAAATTATTTCCATTGAAAGAGTAACGTAGGCATAAACAAACACTTCATATCACTCCACGAGGTCCACGTGGTCTTTACGCAAATATGAACATGTAAATTAACAGATATAGCTGCTTTGCCTGAAATGATAAAAATAAATTATCACTGCTATAAAGTGCCATAAAAATTATCAAGTAGGCCTGATAGGTATTTCATTAATCTTAACTTGCTATACGCTCGATTCCCTCTAGAGAGGAAGATTCGTTGTCTCTTGCATCTCTAGAATCCTCTACTAAATTACAAATTCGTCACACACCACGTCCAAAACACTTTCTTTTTACTCGGATAGTAACACAACCGGTGGTGGATAATATTATTTTTGTGCAATGTAAGCACTTGAAACAGACACACCGGTGAACTCCGATGTTAGTTTTGCGATACAGTAAAACCATGTTATTGTGTGATTTCGAATTAACCACCAACTCGTAATTCAGAAACGCCAATGCTTGCCGCGTCACAAAATATTCTAATACCCACTATTGCATGCAGTTAACAGTGATTCACAGTTTAAACATTGCAAAAATCGTCGCCATAAGACCTGTCTGTGTCGGTGCGACGTAAAGCCCCTAGCAAAAAAAAAAAAAAAAAAACATTGCAAATGTCATGGAAAAACCTACTTCCGAAATGTATCCAACAAGGTGCGTTTACAGTATTCAAATAATGAACGTGGATAACTCCCTGGTAAACATAACCTCGCGTAACGAAAGAAAAAAAAAACACGATTCAAAGACGAGGACAAATTATGCTGGCTCCCGTGTGTAAGTGCTCTATTTTTTGTTTACTGTACTGTTTGCATGTTTAGATGCCTTGAACTTGAACGGAAAGTGCCCGACCTCCTTAAAACATCGTGGCTTATCGAACATTCTTGAGGAAGTCTCTCGCTTCCGTGTGCATTGTAACACAGTGCAGTACAGTGACCCCAACTCCTTTAAAGTCCGTCTGGGCTCGGCAATAACAAAATAATTTGTTTTTAAAAAAGCAGTTTCATAGGCATGGACAATATTGTTCGGTGTGTACAAATTGATTATAATTATGACCCACTATTTTTCGCGGATTCTGTTTCTCCGCTCACTGTCTGCGACGTGATGTTATGGCGTTCCTTAAAATGCTGAATACGAAAGAATTACGATTTCACTCGAATGTAGCAACTATGAAACACACTATAGACACACCGAAGTGAGTGAAAGTGTGAAAAGCTACCCCTGCACGTTCCGGAAGACGCGTTCTATCGTGACGCGGAGAAATTTTGAATTTAAATTACTCTGTAAAATACTATTTTTTAAAAATGTGATGGCAGTTTACAATGAAATGAAATGAAATGTCGTATGGCTTTTAGTGCCGGGATATCCCAGGACGGGTTCGGCTCGCCAGGTTCAGGTCTTTCAGTTTGTCTCCCGTAGGCGACCTGCGCGTCGTGATGAGGATGGAATGATAATGAGGACAACACATACACCCAGCCCCCGTTGCGTAGGAATTAACCAATTAAGGTTAAAATCCCCGACCCGGCCGGGAATAGAACCCGGGACCTTCTGAACCGGAGGTGGTGGTGGTGGTGGTGATTATTGTTTTAAGAGGAAGTACAACTAGGCAACTCTGAACCGGAGGCCAGTACGCTGACCGTTCAGCCAACAAGTCGGGCAGTTTAGAATTAAAAGTCTGAATAGTGTTCCGTTTAAATACGACATATGGAGACAGTTTTATTCCATCTGCGGTTATACAAAGAATAACTGTACACCCAAGATTAAAAAAAATAGGTGATCAAGGAGCGTGTTGCCGATCTTGACGCAAGTAAAACCCGCATCCCAATGTTGTGCCTCAATTTTTTAAAATATGCGGGGATTATTCGCGTAAATAAAGTATTTAAAAAAAATAGAATCATGTTACATAAGGGAAAAATATACTGTAAGCTTCTTTCCAACACATTATTTTTAAACAAAATATATCCTACATCTAAAGTTGATGAATAGAATAAAAAAAAAGCATTCATTTGCTGGTATTCGTTACCTCAGTCGGGTACGGGTTTTGTTGTGCGAAACTGAATATCTTGACGAACTGATTTCTAAAATATGGTCGCTTCTGTAATGTGTCTTGAACTGATCTCTATCTTACGAGAGTCATGAAATAAACGACTTTATCGCGGATATTGAATTAACTGTGAGATTTTACAGGTTTTAACGGGAGAGTTCTTGGGATCGGGTTAAAGCAGCGTGTTTTTGTGGAATAGCATTTTAAACGGAAATATAGTATTTAATACGTTTTCGTACTCATGGAGATAAATAAATACTGTCTTTCAGTCTACAAATCCGTGGCTCCCTTTTAGTCTTTGTCACTTATATAAACAGAGAAAATCCGTATATACCCATGTAAAATTTATACTCTTAGACCCGCTAGTAACATGGAACATGTTCTGGAAGCTGTGTCTATGTATGTTGACTAGGTTCTATAAGGGGAAATGCTACATTGGTGATTACATTGGGAAAATATACCTACACTACTAAATACATATCAGCTACATCTTAACCTCTATATTACGTAAAATGATTCTCAATGATTCTTTAACGCTATTTATAGTGAACAAGTTTGTGAAAAATAATTTATATACGATCCGTGTCCCCCACCCCTAAGATGTGTTCTGGATGCACCACTGAATATTTAAGTGTACACTGCTGAAAAGGTAGCTTTCTTGAAAAGTGATCGTCCTCATTACAGAATGTCATACCTGTGCCACAAGATATTGAAGAGGAAACTCCTGTTTCTCACAGTACCATAAATATAGCTACCATGAAAGACTCTATTCGATGACATTTAAAGCGTATAGAAAGCACAAAACAACCTAAGGATCTCACTTAGGACGAAATTCCGACATCTTAAAAGCTCGGAACCCCATTTGTAGTTAATTAGTCGCGATTATTATTATTATTATTATTATTATTATTATTATTATTATTATTATTTGCTAACGGTTTAACCTCGAGCCCACCATCTCAAGAAGGCAAGCTGGAGAGTACACGGATTAAGAAAGAAAATAATAATAATAATAATAATAATAATAATAATAATAATAATAATAATAATAACAATAACAATAACAATAATAATGAGAATGATATTTAAATAGTCGTAGTGGCAGAATTCTGTCACTAGTTGATGCCAGTACCGCTATCCCAATGTGGCGCCTAATTTGCTCGGAACCCTTCTTCTTCTTCTTCTTCTTCTTCTTCTTCTTCTTCTTCATTTATAGTCCGGCTCCTTGGCTGAATAGTCTGCGTTAAGGCCTTCCGTTCAGAGAATCTTGCTTTGGATTCACGGTCAGGTCGTGGATTTTAATTGCGTTTGGTTAATTCCTCAGACTTGACGACTGGGAGTTTATCCCGAAACTCTGCTCGTGATATGTATACAACACATCACAGTCCGGCTCCATGGCTAAATGGTTAGCGTGCTGGCCTTTGGTCACAGGGGTCCCGGGTTCTATTCCCGGCAGGGTCGGGAATTTTAACCATCGTTGGTTAATTTCGCTGGCATGGGGGCTGGGTATATGTGTTGTCTTCATCATCATTTCATCCTCATCACGACGCGCAGGTCACCTATGGGTGTCAAATCGAAAGACCTGCATCTGGCGAGCCGAACATGTCCTCGGACACTCCCGGCACTAAAAGCCATACGCCATTTAATTTCAACACATCACACTACCAACCTCCACAGAATATGCATTAGTGAATACATCCCTCACACTGGGTTGGCGCCGGGAAAGGTATCCGGTCGTAAGACAGGGCCAAGTCCACGTGTGTGACACAGTTCACACCCGTGACCCCATTAGGGTGTGGGAAAAGCGGTGGGAGAAAGAGGTTTCTATTCATATTTGTGACAATCGTTCTTCTGATTTCATAATGAAACTACTGTAGATAGCTGGGTACTAGAGGAAGTAAATGAAAGCAAGCGTGTAGTTCTACGGGACTTAATATGATCATACCTACTGGACTACAACTTCACGTGGAATCTGAATCAAACCAAACCAAAACCCCATGGCACTACAGCCCTTGAAGGGCCTTGGCCTACCAAGCGACCGCTGCTCATCCCAAAGGCCTGCAGATTACGAGGTGCCGTGTGGTCAGCACGACGAATCCTCTCGGCTGTTATTCTTGGCTTTCTAGACCGGGGGAATCTGAACCGCATGGACGTTAACTCCCACGCGCACGGGATTCGAACCGTGGCCATCTTGATGAGAAGCCAGTGACTATGCCATTTGGCTACTTCGCCCCTTTCCGATGGAGTAAGAGCGTACTCTGTCAATCCAGAAGGACGTCGGCTCGGTTCTCCATCATAAAGTACAAAATCTAGAAACGAGATCTCTACTCCCGGAGAGGCACATGACCCTGGGGTCCACCCAGTATTCCCTGGAAATGAGTACTAGGTTAATTCTTGGGGGCAAAAGCGGCCAGAACTACACAATCCCTCTTAGTGGCATGGTTAACGATATACCTTCCACCGACCAAGAGGTTGTGCGGTTTGGGTCACGTAGGTGTCAGCTTACATTCGAGAGATAGCGGGTCCGAACCCCACTGTCGGCAGCCCTGAAGATGGATTTTCGTAGTTTCCCATTTTCAAACCAGGCAAATGCTGGGGCTGTACTTTAATTACGGCCAGGCTCGCTTCCTTCCCACTCATAGCCTTTTCCTATATTATTCATTTGTAGTCTATTTCATTAAATTTTGCTCATGTAAATCTTGTATATTCTGGCTAGATGGAATCCTAACGGCTTTAATATGGCCAGACAAAGTAAATCTATTCCACTCCATTTTAGGCGTCCAGAAAGCCTTCCAAACAGATTAAATTGTTATTTAATGTGATCACTAAAGGTCCTAAAGGAGGAATTAAATAAGAGTTTACTGTTATTGGAGCCATGCTATGTAGCTCAAGATGATAGAGAGCTAGCCTTCCGAACTCTACTTGTCGGGTTCGATCCTAACTCAGTCTGGTATTATCAGAAGGTGCTCAAATACGCCAGCCTCGTGTCGACAGATTTACTGGAACATAAAAGAACTCCTGTGGGACAAAATTACGACATTTTGGTGTTTCCCAAAGCCGTAAATGCGGTCAGTGCGACAAATAATAATAATAATAATAATAATAATAATAATAATAATAATAATAATAATAATAATCCGCCTCTGTGCAGTAGTAGTTAGTGTGATTAGCTGCCATCCCCGGAGGCCGGGGTTCGATTCCCGGCTCTGCCACGAAATTTGAAAAGTGGTTCGAGGGTTTGAATGGGGTTCACTAAGCTTCCGGAGGTCAGTGGGGTTCGATTCTCATCTCAGCCATCCTCGAAGTAGATTCCCGTTGTTTCCCACTTCTCCTCCAGGCAAATGCCGGGATGGTATCTAACTTAAGTCCTCGTCTGCTTCCTTCTCTCTTTCTTGTATATCCCTTCGGATCGTCCCATCCCTCCGCAAGGCCCCTGTTCAGCATAGCAGATGAGGCCACCTGGGCGAGGTACTGGTCCCCTTTTCCAGTTGTATCCCCCGGCCGAATGTCTCACACTCCAGGATACTGCCCTTGAGGCGGTAGAGGTGGGATCTTTCGCTATGTCCGAGGGAAAAACGAACCCTGGAGAGTAAACGGATGAATAATAATAATAATAATAATAATAATAATAATAATAATAATAATAATAATAATAATAATAATAATAATAATAATAATAATAATACCGGGCGAGTTGGCCGTGAGGTTAGGGACGCGCAGCTGTGAGCTTGCAACCGGGAGATAGTGGGTTCGAGTCCCACTGTCGGCTGCCCTGAAAATGGTTTTCAGTGGTTTCCCATTTTCACACCAGGCAAATACTGGGGCTGTACCTTAAGGCCACGGCTGCTTCCTTCCCACTCCTAGGCCTTTCCTATCCCATCGTCGCCATGTGTCCGTGCGACGTTAAACCAATTGTAAATAATAATAATAATAATAATAATAATAATAATAATAATAATAATAATAATTAAAAAGTCGTAGTGGCAGAATTCTGTCTGTGGTTGATGCCAGCAGATGTACTAATACACGGGGTAGTTTTAACACTTCTAAATGCCATCGAACCGAAACACGGTAAACTGAAAGATCAGCACTTAACTCTTGATGATGCTTGTTGTTTAAAGGGGCCTGACATCTAAGGTCATCGGTCCCGCTTAACTCTTGGTATCAGTAATTATAATAACACTATGTTTACATTACATGAGCACATGGTCTTGTTGTGGTCACTCACCGTCATGCTGCTTGTTACTCACGGCACAGACACACGAACGATACTGACACTGCTCTAGTCGCGGCTGCTCTGTTTATTTCACTGACCCGCGGAGTCTGGCGGCACGCATTGCGCATGTCAAGCACACTGGTGCTACGTAACTATGACGTCACAGGGAGCACCACGTGGTAGGCGGTGTCACCGCAGTAGTATGCTGACGAATGACGGATTAAAATTCCTTTTAAAACGCAGGGGTATTCAAATAATAAACTTACATTTGATTGGACTAAATAAATAGGTCCAGGGAGAAAGTTCGGGTTTCGTATGAGGCAACACCTTGCAATTGCCGTTCAATGAGGAAACACCTGTTTCTGTACTATAAACAGATAGGTTGGTAGATGCAGAGTGGGTCTCAGCCCTCAAGTGTCCACGGCTGGTCCGTGGTCCAACAGCTCTGCACTCTGACCGGCCAACCGAGCAGAGGAGGGGTGGCCACGGTTCTACCGTGGCACGACGCTTCTGCATTCGGGAGGCGGGACAGGGCTGGATCTCACGGCTGGCCCCAACCGTCAGCTGTCTTGAGAATGTTTTTCCTTGGTTTTCCATTCTCTTGCACTAAGGCGAATGCTGGGACAGTTCCTAGTATAGGCCACGGCCGCCCACCCCCTCACCTTCTCCGCACATCTTCACCGTAACAAATCCCCCGGCCTGAGAGACGGCGTCACCGTCTAAGAGGCCCGCCTCCCCCTTCAGGGGCGGAAGGAAAATATTTCAGTAGTAGTAGTAGTAGACAGATACTTCCCCAGAACAAGGTTGCACAATGTTTTTGATCAGCGGTAACTTTAGAGGAGCCGGTATAAATAAAATTTAGTATTCAACAACAAATAAGCATCAAAAAACATTTCAGGTTTAGAAAATGAAATGGCGTATGCCTTTTAGTGTCCGAGGACACGTTCGGTTCGCCAGATGCAGTTCTTTTCATTTGACGCCAATAGGCGACCTGCGCGTCCTGATGAGGATGAAATGATAATGAAGATGACACATACGCCCAGACCTCTTGCCAGGGGTAATTAACCGACTATGGTTAAAATTCCCGACCCTGCCTGGAACGTAACCCGGGACCTCTATGACCAGCGGCAACCTCGCTAACCATTTAGCCATGGAGCTGGACGTTACAGGTTGTTTAATTACTACTGTTTTCGTAATACAATAAATTTATAAATTATAATATATGTATGTCTATCTCTTAGTGTCCGAGGACACGTTCGGTTCGCCAGATGCAGTTCTTTTCATTTGACGCCAATAGGCGACCTGCGCGTCCTGATGAGGATGAAATGATAATGAAGATGACACATACGCCCAGACCTCTTGCCAGGGGTAATTAACCGACTATGGTACGGGGATGATGTGAGATGAAATTACACGGCATGCTTTTACGGCGAGATGCTCTTTCTGACGCCAACCTCAGTTGAGGTGCTAATGAAGATGAAATGAATGATGGTGAATGAAACTGGATAAGGAGGTGGAAGGAATTGGCTGTGGCCTATGAACAGGAACTGTCGCGGTATTTGCTTGGAAGTGAAAATGAAAAATCACAGGAAACCATTCTCAGAACAGCTGACGACTTTTTTTGCTAGTGGCTTTACGTCGCACCGACAAAGATAGGTCTTATGGCGACGATGGGATAGGAAAGGCCTAGGAGTTGGAAGGAAGCGGCCGCGGCTTTAATTAAGGTAAAGCCCCATCCCAGCATTTGCCTGGTATGAAAATGGGAAACCATGGAAAACCATCTTCAGGGCTGCCGACAGTGGGGTTCGAACCCACTATCTCCCGGATGTAATCTCATAGCTGCGCGGCCCTAACCGCACGGCCCTTTATAGTTTTAAATGGAATAATTCCATTAAAAAAGGGAAAAAAGGGTAAAGATGATTAGTATCACAATTACTTTTGTTGAAGTGTCCTAAAGTAAATAGATTATGAAATATCGTCATGCGCCGTGGTCATGAATCACTCTAGGATCTCATTAGCGAGAGGTCGTGTTTAGGAATTCCACAGAGAAATTTCATGTTTCAGAATGTGATATTGTGCACTGCCTACTTACCCCTTATCAGGGTTTTCAAAATATTACCCTCTGATTTCTTCATTTTTATATCAGCATCACTGCTTGAAACAATTTCATTTGTCATTTATTAACCTTTTATACCCAAGGGAATGCAGCAGGCCTCGCAAGGGCACACAATTTCCTTTCTTTGGCAGTAGCTATGGTTCATTCTTGACTCCTATCACTAGAGGCATGATTTTTCGCATTAATTTATGTTCGATTTCGCGAAAAGGATACACATTTTCGCGTTATTTCGCGAAATACGGCTGACCCCATCGCTTTAATTTCGCGTTAATAATTTCCTAAAATTATTAACATTTAATTTGTGAATTTTGTGAATTATTTATGTGGAAGATAGATAAATAAAGATCAACAATATTTATAATTATTCATTATTTCTTATCCAATAACAAATTACCCTTTCAACCTACATGGAGTCCGTTGGCTGAATGGTCAGCGTACTGGCCTTCGGTTTTGAGGGTCCCGGGTTCGATTCCTGGCAGGGTCGGGGGTTTTAAACTTTATTGGTTAACTCCATTGGCTCGGGGGCTCTCACCTTCACAAACATGCAGGTCGCCTAATAGGCCATCTACGAGAAAAAGACCTGCACTAGGCCTCTCCGGAGGCCATATGCCATTATTATAACCTACATGGACGTAGCTTTCACCCTATATGGCCATATTATTAATGGATTTTATAGAATATTAACATCAAGAGATACTTCTGTCGAAATGAGAAATCCTCATTCTGTTTCCCTTCGCACACGTAATATTGGAATACAATTTCAAGATCGTTATTTTACATGAATTTCGCTGCATTTTCGCTTTTATCGCAAAACAAGTAAATTTCACTTTAAACTGGCCTTGTCGCTTTAATTCGCTCTAATTCACGAAAACAAAATCACTAATTTCTTAACCAGAATCATACGATTTGTAAAGATATCTTCAAATCGCTTCTAAATATTTCTTGTCGCGCTTATCGTTAATGCAAAAAAATCATGTCTCTACCTATCACTTCATATGGGGTGCATGTCAGGGGAAACGTAGGGTGAGACAATTTTTTTCTGTTTTCACCGGTCATTCTTTATTCAACAAATTCGCTATCATTCCATTTGCCATCCATTAATTTTTGTCCGGAAAAGCACGCCAGACCTCGAATTCGGCAGTATTTTCTTCCTTTAGTGGTATTTAATCCTTCATTCATTCTATTCCTGACCCTGTCAGTTAGCTACTAACAGGCTGTGGATATTCTTCATGAGACTGAAAAGCTGATTCCATGTTTCCACACTTGGTTTGTAAATAAAGTCAAACTACGTAGTTATACATATTTTACCCACTAATATAAATACGATGCAGGTCTTTTAAATGTGCAAGAAACCAACATTGATGGAGTGAATAACATTTTAAATATATTAACTAGCAATTACCCGCGGCTTCGTTAGCGTGAATTTTGTAATTTGAACAAAGTAGGCCTAATCGTTTCTCGGCATTGTACTAAGACATTACCGGTATCTGAAAATTCATAAAATATAAAATCTCACCCAAAAATTGAGTTTCATTTACCCCAGAAATTCTTCGTAAACCATGTTTGTGGTATTACTTTTTGCGGCTAATACGACCGTGCGACATACAACTGTACATGCGAGAAACAATCTTCTCTTAAGTCGAAAAAATAAATACATGTTTCTTTATGTTTAAAGGAGATTCCCAATACCTATTCCCACATCTGTAACATCTTCAGTTTTTGAGATATACAAAATTATCCCCATAGAAATAATCCAACCCCTCGATCAGTCTTTCCTCCACTACCACCCCCATCTAAGTGTATTTTCCGAAAATTAAATTCGCGTTTCTTTATTTTTAAAGGAGGTTCCAAATACTAATTTTTCACGTCTGTAAAATCTTCAGTTTTTAAGATATAAGTATCCTCATAAAAATAATTCAACTATTTTTTACTTGTTTTCACACCCCCGTTAAGTGGCTTCTCCGAAAACAAAAAGGTGCATGTTCCTGTATTTTTTAAGGACTCTCAAAATACCAAGTTTCTTGTCTCTAACATGTTCATTTTTGGACACATAATGTAAATATACGGGTACTCATTTTAAAAATTTATCCGCTTTTCCAATTCTTTTCAGCCCCTTAACTGGATTATCCGAAAACCAAAAAGTACGTGTTTCATTGTTTTTAAGGAGATTCCAAATACCAGTTTTCATGTCTGTAACACCTTCAGTTTTTGAGATAAATGTACACTCATAAAAATAATTCAACTTCTTCTTCTTCTTCTTCTTCTTCTTCTTCACTTCTTTCCACCCCTCTCCGCCTTAAGTGGACTCCCCGAAAACAAAAATATCGTGCTTATTTTGAAAGAAATTGAAGATACCAACTTTCACGTCTGTAACAGCTTCAGTTTTGGAGATAAAGCATCCTCATAAATATATTTCAACTCCTTATTTACTTATTTTCAAATCCACACCCCTTACGTCGATTTTCCGAAAAAAAAACCACATGTGTGTTTCTTTATTTTTAAAGGAAATTCCAAATAATAATTTTCACGTCTGTAACATCTTCGGCTTTGAGATATAAGAATCCTCATAAAGGTAATTCAACTTCTTTTTTACCCCCCCCCCACCCACCCTTCCTACCCGTTGATTCTCCCCTCCAAAAAGTGCGTGTTTTTAAAGGAGATTCCAAATACCAATTTTCACGTATTTAGCATCTGTAGTTTTTGAGATATAAGTATCCTCGTACAAATAATTCAACTGATTTTTCAATCCATTCGCTCCCTTAAGTAGATTTTCCGAAGACACAAGAACACGTGTTTCTTTACTTTGAAAGAAGATTCCAAATACAGTACAAATGTCCATGCCTCTAACATCTTCATTTTTTGAGATATAAGATTCTCATAAAAGAATTCAACTCTTTTTTCACCCCAGCCCATTAGGTTGATCCCCCCACCCCTCCAAATTTGCGTGTTTCTTTATTAAAAACGACTGTAACATCTTCAGTTTTGAGAGTTGATTCCCTCCCCCCACCCAAATGCGTGTTTCTTTATTTTTAAAAGAGATTCCAAACACTAATTTTCACCTCTGTAACATCTTTCGTTTTTGAGATATAAGTATCCTCATGAAAGGAATTAAACTCCGTTTTCACTCCACCCCCGCCCGTTTAGTTGGTTTCCCCCACCCAGAAACTGCGTGTTTCTTTATTTTTAAAGTTGACTCCAAATACCAGTTTCAACGTCATTTAACCTTCAGTTTTGAGATATGTTCTCCAGAAAAAGAATTCAATTTTTTCACTTCCTTTCACACTCCTCACTCCAATTAATTTTTCAAAAACAAACAGTACCCGTTACTTTAAAATAGCTTCCAAATACCGATTATCATAACTGTAACTTCTTCAGTTTTTTTAGATATATGCATCCTCGTAAAAGTAATTCATCTCCGTTTTCACCCCCCCCCCTCACACACATTGATTCCCCCCCCCCCCGCAAATTGCATGTTTCTTTATTTTTAAAGGAGATTCCAAATACCGTACCAGTTTTCACATTTGTAACGTCTTTAGATTTTTGGTGTATATATTCTCATATAAATAATTCAACTAATTTTTCAATTCTTCCACCTTCCCCCCCCCCCCCGTCAAGGTTTTTTTCCGAAAACCAAAGAATACATGTTTCCTTATTTTTAAAGGAGATTCCAAATGCCAATATTCAGGTCTGCAACATTTTACATTATTCAGATATACTGTAGGTACGCTCATTTTAAAAATTCACTCCCTTTTTTCACTTCCCCTTAAGTGGATTTTCCGAAAAAAAGTGTATCTTTACTTTTACAGGAAATTCCAAATACCAGTTTTCAAATCTGTAATATATTACGTATCTGAGATAATTTTCAGATATAGTCTTTTTAAAAATTCACCCCGTTTGTCACTCCTGTTCACCCTCTATTCGTCGGATTATCCAAAAACACACAAAAAACGTGTTTCTTTATTTTCAAAGGAGATACCAAATACCAATTTTCATGCCTGTAACATCTAAACTTTTTAAGATATGTCTCCTCATAGAAGGTGATCAACCCCCTTTCCCCCTTTCTTCACCCCCCCCCCTTAATGGTATTTTCTGAAAACAAAAATACGTGTTTCTTTATTTTTAAAGAGATTCAAATACCAATTTTTACGTCTGTAAACTTTCAAGTTTTTGAGATATAGACATCCTCATTTTAAAAATTTACCCCGTTTTCGCCCCCTCAGCGACGGAATATCCAAAAACCCTCCCTTAGTGAGCACCTACACCCTAATATAAATGTATCCCGAAAATTTCATTTCTTTATGTCCAGGCGTTTTGGCTTTGCGATGATGAATCAGTCAGTCAGTCAGTGAGTCAGTCAGTCAGTCAGGACATGTTATTTTATATAAAGAGACTTCAAAATCTCAGTTGTACAGATATTTACACCATTCGTTAAACCTGGAAATAAGTCCCTGCGGTGCAGCGCAGGTAGCAGATGCTTAAGACAGCTGTCAAACCACTTCTACTCCCGGCGGGGAATCTCCACGGCGCAACTTTTATTCGGCGCAACTTTAACAGAACTATCGTCATTTCCATTTTTTTTTTTTTGCTAGTTGCTTTACGTCGCACCGACACAGATAGGTCTTATGGCGACGATGGGACAGGAAAGGGCTAGGAGTGGAAAAGAAGCGGCCGTGGCCTTAATTAAGGTACAGCCCCAGCATTTGCCTGGTGTGAAAATGGGAAACCACGGAAAACTATTTTCAGGGCTGCCGTCAGTGGGGTTCGAACCTACTATCTCCCGAATACGGGATACTGGCCGCACTTAAGCGACTGCAGCTATCGAGCTCGGTTCATTTCCATTTAGGAGTGATGTCTGATCCGGTTTATTGGTCACTACAAAGATACAGAGTATGTGGCTGCTTTGGTCGTGTGTATACGTTTTTCAGTTGTGTTCGAGATAATGACCATACATGCTTCCAATGTTTCAACCAAAGATCGCTGAAGACGACGTAGCATTTCAGAAGAAATGTCCATACTGGCTGCTTCAATACTGCGTTTTATGTCGTCTAAAGTAGTTGGTATGACCTTGCAGATAAATGTTTCAGTTTCCCCGCAGAAAAATATCTATAGTAGTGAAATCGATGGAACGGACCGGCCGATTCAGCGATCGGGAAGCATTTACTTAAGATAAGCTCTACTACGTCTTGCTCTCGCACTGTGAGCAGGGTACTCTTCACACTTATATCCCATGTTCCTCCTCGTTTGCAACGGAATGTTCTCTAACATCGGTGGAAGTTGCTTTGTTGGGAAGTTGACATACAGTGGTTCAAAAAAGTGTTGGTCTGTCGAGATATGCTACATGTGAGGACGAGGAATCGAAGGGAATGATGATAAAAATTGACATGTACTAGAATCCTTGATTATTTATGATCTTGTGTAACATTTACATTGCAAGAAAAACATAATTCTTCCATGTCCATATAACTAAAAAAACACAACTTAAAACAATCATTTTCACTTGCCACCAAATGGTCTGAGTTAACTTAACGCAGTTTCTTGATCGTTCGTGAACGTTTCAGTACTTGGTGGGTCTTCTTTTCCTCTTTATAATTTCAGCTAACATATTTGGCACCTATCGTACCAAGGTTTCCGTAGTTTCCTTAGGTATGTTATTCCATTCGGTGATTAAGGCTTCTTTCCGGTCAGCTTTGTTTGATAATGCATGTTTTCTCACGTTCTGTCCCAAATAGTGCCACAAATTCTCGATGGGGTTGATGTCGGGAGATTGTGGTGGAGTTCTATCCAAAATCTATAGCTTCGTGTTCAGGACTATGTGTTTAGGGTCGTTATCTTGTATAAACGTATACTTTGCTGAGATTCCAATTTTTTGTAGCCTACACTTGACGGAATATGTGTCTTTGTGATGTTACTGTATGCTTTGTGGTCCATAGTCCCTTCAATAAAGACTAATTCACCTATTTTGCACTCTGGCAACCCCCACTATCAGGGAACCACCACCATGTTTCACAGTAGCTGTCAGGTTCTTCTCTTCAAGTTCAGAACTCGTCTTCCTCCACACAGTCACTCGTCTGTCTGACCTGAAGAGAGTAAATTTACTCTTATCGGTAAAAACGACTGTCTTCCAATCCTCATAGCTGTCATTTCTGTGCTGTTTAGCGTACCCAAGTCTCTTCTTTATGTTAGCCTTTCTGATGTACGGCTTTCTACGGGCTGTTCTGCCCGCATATCGTCTTTCACGTAGCACATTCAGGATGGTTTCAGATGACACTTGCACTCCCACATCTTGGTTTAACGCAGCTGCTATCTTCAGCGCACTTAGCTGAGTACTTTGGGACACTTTACGCACAATTTGCCGTTTGTCTTGTACTGATAACTTTGAGGGGCGACCACTTCTTGGTCTATTTTCTATTGTCTTTGTTATTTTGTAGCTGTGCACAACATTTTTAACAGTTGTAACAGCTCTTCCAGTAATTTCACTTATGTCCTTGAAAGATTTACCTTTCTGAAATAGTCGCACTACTATTCTCCTCTCTTCCATGGTTGTTTCTTTCATTCTTCTTCCCATTGCCAGCCGAAAACGTAAACATTGCTGAATATTACCTTCCAACGTACTGTATCAGCACAGACACAATAAGCCCGAGTTGCGATAGACAACTTGATGTCACGATGATATTGTTTACTAGACCAATACTTGTTTGGCGTGCAATGGCACACGCGTTGTATTACTGGTCCGTTTGCAAACAGCGTGAATCTCCTAGGCTCCATATTCAACCTACTGATGTATTTGACTGTCCTACATATATACATACGTGTAATTCCATTATATGCACCATTATTATTTGTACTATACTGTTCTGTCCACACTACGGCTATGGGCAGACCAGTAATTTTTTGAGCCACTGTACCTGTAGGCATTCAGTGACCTGTCTGTGGAAAATGATGGCCACTATTCTGCACCACATGTTTACACTCCATTCCGCTTGGCGAAGCCTATAGCGACCAATAGTGCATGTTTCTACGGCTGACTTGGTCATGATCTGTAAACGTCGCTTGGTCTGTAAGCGAGATACATGATAACTCATTCACAAAATTTAACACCGTTCTGAAAATCGTTTCCGTACAGCTCATGATAGAGAGAGAGATATGATACAAGTGGAACTTATGACGGTGCAGAACACGTTGTAGGCCTTCACTTACCCTCGCGACAGCCCGGGAGCTAATGAAGTCTATTACATGAGCTACTAGAACACTAATTTCATCCTCTTCTCCATTCACTCGCTTTTTCCGGGAACGTTTTCGAGGTGTTACATTTCCAGTTCCACGTTGTTAATTAAAGAGATTTGCAAAGAGACGTTGAGGTCGCTGACTGGATATTTCTCAGTGTACACATTTCACTAAAGCACAACATTGTTTCTACATTCACCAGACACTAGGATCATGCCGGTTTTTTCCGCATTTATACTGTAAATGCCGTCATCTCTAGCCTATCTCGCACGACCTCGACGAAGCCACACATGCCCTAGTAGTGGCCGGTCAGCCGGAGCAGACCGCACTCCCAGATGGAAATGACCCAGTAAGAAAAGCCATTTTGACTAGAATTGTCTCTACTATAATTTTCTTTGTGTTAATAAGTATTGTTCCATTTTATACCATGAAAGTAGTGTTGAAATGGCGTATGGCTTTTAGTGTCGGGAGTGTCCGAGGACAAGTTCGGCTCGCCAGATGCAGGTCTTTTCATTTGACTCCCGCAGGCGACCTGCGCGTCGTGATGAGAATGAAATGATGATGAAGACTACTTGAAATCATCGTACGGGCCATATTTTTCACCCCTGTAGGTAGTTCCTTGTTTGTATGAAAGGCATCAATTGCACATCTTTCGAAAATATTCGCGGAGGTAGTTTGAGGTGATAGGGCCTATAACTTGTAAGCTTTTCACTCTGTCGAACACAAATATAATACTTAGAACTCTATACAGTAAAATACCTGTAAAATGGTTCATGTAGGTTCTATAGACTCCGACAAACGTAATTTTTCTTACACATGTCGCCATATTCTACGAGAGAATAGCACATTTCACTCTTCTTCGCACCACATTTCTCTCACACATTCACTGTTTATTTATTGGCATATTCGTGTATAACTATCTGAGACGAATCCTACGACATGTCGTACAACGTGCTACCTACCACGCTGCAGTCCGGAGCTGCACTCATGCTGAGGTCAGACTATTGTTACTAAATACATTGGTTCTTTATCTTTACGATGAGATATTGAACATTCCTGTCTCATGTGTTCTCCAGAAATTTGTTTTTGTAACGCTCACCGGCCAAGTACAGTTCTGTAACTTATTCTACGTCAAAATTGATGTTATTGGTTTGGGAATTGCTGGGTTAAAAGCAAGAATGCAATGACGTTAGGTTTCAGTAACATAATATTCCTACATCCCGGGGCTTCTTCAAATTAAAGGGACGTCAAAGAAATAATATTATTAAGGTATACTTATATGTCAACCTCCTGATGTAGGGAAAGCGTCCCTACGTCTTTTTCTTGGAGGTCCTGGGTTCTATTTCCGGCCAATGCGTTGCACTCCAGGACCTGCAGGCTAAAGAGCAATGATCTTGGCTCGCGAAGCCTCTAATGTGCTCTTGTCAAGTGTTAAGCTGTGACACAAATGTGTCATAAGCTAGAGGTAATCTGAAAATTTGCGTTACAGAAGTTAGCATAACAAAATAGAAACCCTTTTCTATTAGCGAACATCGAATGATCATAAACATGTCTCCGGATCATGGTCATCCTCAACAACTGCTAATTTAGATGGCAACTATCCATAAGACATGGCCTCCACGGTTGCTAGGTAACATTGTCTGACCATCCATCCATATGTTGTATGTTCAGTCCGTCAGCGATTCCGATGGTGGGATCCTCAACAGCTCTGCCATCGGCTGTCATAGATGGCCTAGGCATCACTGAAGAGGCGTACTAGGGAAATGAGGAGTGAGGTAGTTTCCCGTTGCTTTCCTCACCGACCCAGAGTTGCTATTACATATCAGTCTGCCAAGCTCACTGAAATGCATACACCATCCACACCTTACATTAATGCCTACATGGTTGCTATGGTTACACGTCGCGTCACGTTACACACATTTTAGAATTACCCCCAGCCATAAGACATTTATGTCAAAATGTAACCCTAGCGACCGTACAGGTTGTGATGTAAAGAATGGAGGGATGGTGACACAGTGTTACCGAGCAACCGTGCAGGCTATATCTTATGGTTTGTGGTCACCTGAAATTACCTGCCGTTGATGGATGACCATGACCGCGAGACATATTTATGTTCATTTGATTTTCGCAAAGGTAAAAGTGTTTTTCTTTTTTATTAATACACTGGCCTTTACACATTCCCTCGAATTTGTGCGCATCCTCAGAATTCATTGATGGGCACTGAAAATGATATATAATTTTTATATATATCATATTATTATTATATTATTAAAATAAAATCACAATACTTCTAAGAAGGAAGGCATACTTTTTTCAGTGTTGACTCAGTTACCAGTTTTTTGGTTTGTCGAAACACGAATTTTAACACTTAGAACATACCCGTAGAAACACTTATTAATCAATAGGAATGGCACGTTTCGTTCTACAAGAACATCATCAGGTTTTATTAAATCACTTTTAACCGTGCGCATATATGCACAATATTAGTTTACGTTACGTAAAACTGTCAATGACTATGAGTTGAAGGTATTATGAACAAGTGCGACAAATTATATGAATGTAGAAGTCCGTTTTTGCCACTTTCGTAACTTTGTTGAAGTTTTCTGTTAGATTATACTTATCTGTACTGTAGGCTATTATCACTAAAACTAAATACATCTCTTTAATTTATTGGTGCACATTTATTTCTTCCAAAATCGTTATCATGCATGTCAAGATAAATATACTATAGCCACGTAGCACTTCTTCCCCTCTCCACTGAACAGAATTTTCCCTTTGAAGCTGAAACAAGAATACATTTGGCGGGTCTTAATAATTATTCAAACAATATATACAAGAATTTCGCCGCACGCACACCGTCACTGCGCTTTAACGTGTCGTCTCTTGTTACCTATTGAGGTCCAGGGCTGATACAAAAGGATGTCGACTATTATGTCTGCGAAGTCTGAATATCTTGGCACTGCGCTTGAACGTGTCGTCTTTTGTTACCTGTTAAGGTCCAGGGCTTATACAAAAGGATGTCGAGTGTCATTTTTTGAAGTCTAAATAATTTAGTGCGTCGTCTTTTGTTGATTGTTGAGGTCCAAAACGGCTACAAAAGAATATGGAGTATTATGT